>NC_046612.1:26281364-26881364 GCF_900324465.2 Anabas testudineus | reverse complement strand
TGAAAAATAGAGATTCAGAACGAAACAGAAAGGCCTAAGATGTTGCTGGCCCTTTAAAGCACTATCAAAGTCTTTAGAGGACTAATTGGTTATGCTAAAATATAAGTGTTAGTATATGTATTCGTTCATTCATATGATCAATTATCAATAACATAAGCTTAGAAACTTTATAGTTTTAAAGAAGGGCCTTCCGTATTTAGATCAAGCATCTCCTAAACAAATAAAGCACCATTAAATGAATTAAAATACAGCTATTATTTTAACTATTAGTTATTTTAAAGTGTCAAATACAGATTTAAAGAACATTCACAAGATGTGAATATGCTATTTTTCATGAACATTGATTCAACATCAAACTTGGTCATCCCCAGTACTCACTCTGTAGAATAATTTCCAATCTAACCTAATCTGAACTGCTTGGTTAAGAAAGGATTAGAGTGACATGTCTTTTATTCTGGTGTGCATAGCTATTAGACAGATTTTTTGCTACAAACACAACTGATAGAAAAAGAGACCTAACAGACACAGAGAAGACAAAAAATTGTGATAAAGCATGATAATCACACAATCAAATAATTTGTCAGTTGGGGTACACGGGTTAAAAAAATGCTGCAAAATAAATGCAAGAGATTTTCAAAACATTAAGCTTAAAACTCTCATCTTCCAGAACTACAGTACAAGTATCAATGCAATTTTATTATTTGCTGCAAAATAAATATTTTTTGTTAGTTTATGATGTTCATTATCACCTTGTATTTCAATCTGAAAAAGAAAAATTTAACTAATTCTTGGTATATGACTCAGTTTTTCTGAAGAAAGATTTGGAATCTCTGATAATACTGTGTCTGCTCAACAATAAAAATGGTCCTGAGAAAATGCACTTGCTTTGTAATAATGTGCACAGCGTAGAGCAGTGTTAGACACTGAAATATAACTGTGAAATATAGTGTCACAGGTTCTGGTTCTTTGTGGTTTAACACTTTAATCCAATATCCTCTCTGGGTTTGTTCACAGTCCAGACCTTCTCTTTACACTATGGTTTTGCTTTTTCAGCACACAGTGCTTATATTGACATTTTTGTCTTGCAGTTCTTGTCTGTCCATGACAAATCTTATGAATACAATTAGAAACTAAAAAGATATTTTAAAAAGTCACATGAGCAGCTACAACTTGAACTAGTATCTAAAAGGAAAATGTGTTGGTGCAGAGATACAGTGGCAAGAAAAACTTACTTACATACTTTTTCCACCCTGCACTTTGAATGTCGACATGGTATGTTCAATAAAAACATGAAAACCTATAATGTTTGTGTACTATTATTTTCAGCAGACTGTGTTTTTGTATTGTTGTGAGTTAGATGAAGATCAGAGCACATTTTATGACAAATGAATGCAGAAAACCATGAAATTCACACAAAGTTTTTCTTGCCACTGTATAGCACTCATGGTGCACACACACACACACACACACACACACTATACACACAGTAAGCAGTAAAAGTGCAGTCACATCAGTCTACCCTTTTTTGTACTTTTACCCTTTTTACACTATGTGGCCAAAAGCAGGAGAGGACAAGAGTTTTAGTCTTCTTCTAAGATTAAAAATTCTCTTTTTATAGCTGTCATTATACATGTCATCACAAAGTCAGTGCGTGTGTCAGTGTAGTTTCAATCATAGGCTGGTGTAATAGCAATCTAGAGAACTAAGACCTTTTTGCTTCAAAGTGATACTTGCCCTAAGAGAAGCTCAGCATTTCAACATCTCCAGCTGTCAGTCATGACGGTCACATCCCAGAGACCACATTGCAGCAGTGAAGTTATGCATACCACTGAAGTTATATAAAAAACAAGGCAATTTATTGCTCACAATAACAAAAGTCTTGCCACGCATATTGGTGAGACCATAATTGCAGAATGGAACAGAATTTCTTAAGAAGCAGAGTGACTATTGTGTGTGTTCTTAATGGGAAAATGACCGTGTGCATCTCGCTGTCGAGAATAAGCTAAATCATTTTAACAGTGTTAGGGAAACAGGAGTTTCTTCCAACTTCTGTGGTAACTGCATAAATCACAAGACTGAAAAAAAATCACTACTCATGCAAGTCCAATCAGATTTCCATATTATTAACATAACTTCTTTGTACCATAAATTTGTCGTCAAATTGGTTAAGATGTTTTTCTTCATTTTCTGTGTGTTCTTAAGATGTTGAATAGAGATCTCAGCCACTGTAAATATAAGCACATGAACAAACGTGACATATAAAACAATAGTTATAGAAAGAAATTCACAAAAGTACAAAAGCAATATGTAAAAGCAAAGTGCCAATCAGATCAAATCAGATGATACAGTAGATTAAATTCACAGTATAAAGGAAAAAGTAATAATGGCACTAGATATCAGTAGAGGGAAAGAACTAACAAACAGAGAGCAAAGACAGAGACATCAGAGAAGAAAAACCAAAGGGGAAATCCAATAAAACAAGAGGAGATCCAGTGCAAGATAATACAGCAAAGAGAAACAACAGAAAATGGGGGGTTTATTTGATAATTCAGCCAGTAAATGTCATGTAAATACCAAGACATCAGAATCCAGCTGACTTTGATTGCAACGTGCCTTCATCCGCCCCTGGAGCAACCACTGTGTTCAGAAACACACCTCATATATACTGCTGGTATGAAATGCCAGTAGTGTGAGGGCAATCATAGCTCATTAGACTCCTCTGGCCTAAACGTTCTGTCTTTGTTTCTTTCTCTCTGAGAAAGAATCAGTTCAGATTGAAGATGACAGAGAGTAAGAAAAGAAAGAGATGAGAGTTAATTATATTGTGGTAAATTAAATGTCTGGCAAACTATGTACAGATTACAATTTGTATTATACAATGCAATACTACTAAGACCAGAACATTTTGGCAGAAGTATGAAAACCAATGACATACATGTGTCTCTATGTCTGTTTGTGCCAAACTAAGGGAGTGAAATGCCTGGATCAGGCAGATGTGTACAAGCTTATCAACCCTATCTACAGAACCATCTCTCTACATTCCGACCTTCACCCATGGTCATGAGCTGTCGCTAATGACACAAAGGAACCTGAAGATTCGTTTACATCACAGGATTTCTGGCTCACCCTTATCAGGCTTTCAGGCCAGAGATGTAGTGGGCCATTTAAATGTAGGCTATATGCAAGAACTGAACAAAAATCACATCTCTGTTTGTGTATATCTCATACTAAACAGTTAGGGATCAAAACATGAGACATGAGACAAAACCTACCTGTACAAAGCTAAGAAAAAAACAATCTAGGCCTGTGGGGAAAAAAAATTCATCCACTGAATTACTACATCAAAATATACCAAACTGCTTCGATCAGTCGATTAAGAGTTACAAAGCTGTTTCTAAGGCTGTGGGACCCCACAGATCCACAATGAGAGACAAATACAATGCACGAAAACAAATGGAGAAGACTCAGAGACAATGTGAACCTTCCAATAAGTGTCGCTAACCCAGAAGAACATTAGGCTCATCCGAATTCTGTTACAGCACACCTACAGTAGGTGACCCTCAAGTGTTTTGGGAGAATGTTCTATGGACAGATGACAGGTATCCTGTTACGTCTGTCGTAAACCAAATGGAATTACGAAGGACAGAGGACAAAGGACAGATCTTTGGTCAAACATGGAGGTGGCAGTGTCATGTTCTGGGGATAATTTGCTACCTCAGGACCAGAGTGACCTGTCTTAACTGAGGGAAATATGAATTCTCTCTATTAGAGAATCCTGAAGGAAAATTACAGGTCATTCGTCTGTGAGTTGAAGATCAAGCACAACTGCAGTAAGACCTTTATTTCCTAACTTCCTGAGGCACTTCCTCCTACAATACTACAGCTGTATAAGCATCTCAACAGAATTAAACACAGTCTAGAAAGTAGCACAAACAAATGTCCCTGTCCATGTAATAATCTTAATTGCCGTCAAAATTACAAATACAATTACATCAACATTCTTTTTCAACTTTTTCAACTAATTTCCTTACAATTATGATGAAGCCATAACTCAGCTTAGATTCTTCTTAAATTCTACCATTTCTTCTTCTTTTCTTTTTTTTTTTTTTTTTTTGTTTTCTGTGTCTTCCATGCATGGGAGGAGAAATCCATTTTCATTTTGATGACCTGGAATTGCTTTCAAGTTCTTGGAGCCGTTTCTAGAAAGCTTCATCAGTTCTGCAAGAACTGGAAGGTGAAACATTACATTTAAAGCAAGTCTAGTTGCCACTGAACAGCATTGTTTTGGGATAAACATGACCTGGATTACTGAGAATCTCCACAGACATTTTGATGATTGAAACAGCTGGTGTGGGGGCATGTTTTGATATAAAACAGTGGTTCAGAGTTTCCCTAGCTTAATGGTCTAATGGTCTAAATATACTACCTGACTTGTGTAGGCCTCCAGCGAGGAGCAGTTTCATCTAGCATCTAGCCCATGGTGTTTTTGTGAGATGAATATGGGGAGTGAAAATGCTCCCAAAAAGGCAAATTGAGAGCAGCATCTTGTAATAACTGTCAGATTCCAGAGCACAGTAACACCAACACACACCAACAGGTGCTGTATCTCAGCTTACATGTCACTCACACACTTTACACTTCATGAGACTGTATGATAAGCCATCCTCTGTGGGCAGTAACAACATCACCTTAACAAATCCATATGTTATTTTGTCAAGCCATCACAAACTCCCATCCTACCAGCAGATAGAAAATAGAGTTGTTATGATTATCCAAGCATGAGTCTGATCTCTCCACATAGCAGTTTTACTGACCCACATTAGATGGGTTTTAGATTTGTTTTGGAGGACTACACTGAATTCCTATTAGAATAAGAAATTCTTTTATTTCTGTTTTGACATGCTATTTGTATTATTAGATTTTAACATTTTTCATCCACCTTCAACTGTTAACACAAAATGGAATTTGGCACATTGACAGGTCCCTGTGGAAATGTGTGTTTGTGAGCATATCTCTGTTCACTGCTTTCTGTGGAACCTGCAATCTGTTGTGTCTTCATCAGTTTCTGCTTCAATACAATGAACTGTGGATGGACAGTTGTTTTCTGGCTTATAATACTTGTTGTACTTATCTGAAAACGATTTTGACAAAATTAAGGAACTGATTCCATTTATTTCAGAGCCATGTACCAACACAGAGGAAGGCAGTCATCCTAACATTGCTCCAGTACAATTTGACTATCTTGTTGATAATACTATAGCCTCACATCCTACAATTCTCGATACCATTACCCCTCTAAAAAAGAAGGTAGTGAATCAGAGGACGCTGGCCCCATGGTACAGTTTACAAATCTGTAGCTTAAAGCAGACATAACCAAAGCTGGAAAGGAGTAGTGTAAACTGGCATTACACTAATTTAGTCTTTAATCTTGCCTAGCCTGCAAAGACAGTTTCATAATATACATAAAAAAAACCTCCTTAAAGCTAAAAGCACATATTATTCATCATTAATAGAGGCAAATAAAAACAATCCCAGGTTTCTTATCAGCACTGTAGCCAGGCTGACAAAAAGTCATAGCTCTGTCGAGCCTAATATCCCTTTAACTCTCAACAGTAATGACTTCATGAATTTCTTTACTAATAAAATCATAACTATTAGAGAAAAAATGATCAGATCATCACTGTGTCTGGCATGGATGGAATTGTATGTAAAAAAAAACTTGATTAGATTCATTTGTACTTAAATTCAATTAACCCTTCTGTCATGTTCAGGTCAAATCTGACTGAATTACAACTTAAAACACTCATAAATATTGTGTTTAACATCTGATTGCCTCAAGGCCTTATGATATCCTCCACACTATGCACTTCAACATGTAAAAGCTTGTTGTTGACTAAAAATTTGGTTGTGAAAAATGTTTTTTGTGCTAATTTAAGAGCAGGTAAAACAGACCGGTCAATTTTGACCGGGAACACTAAATTAAGGGGCGGGAGATGAACACAACTGGAGGGTTAATCAGATTTCAAGCATGTTTAAAAGACATAAAGACCTGAATGTCCTCAGACAAATTCAACAAATTTAGACAAATTTAGTCTGGTCCTAAAAATCTCAGCAACATGATGTCTAATCATATTCTTACCCTAGATGACATAACATTGGCCTCAGGTAACACTGTGAGGAAACTCTGAGTTATCTTTGACCAGGATATCTCCTTTACATTATACATAAAAGAAATGTCTAGAACTGCTATAGATTAGTCTGCTGGGAGACCTCTACTGATACACTGAGCTCCTCTTCTCCTCCCTCCTATGCTCTCATCTATCTATTCAGATGTTACCTTGGCATATCATCTGTACTTTTCTGCAGGAATCCTCAGCCCCAGAGCTGTCTTTCTCCAGAGTGCAGTTACTGGCACTACCTACCTGCCCAGTGTTTTTGCTTTTGTTGTTGTTGTTTATTGTTGCTTGCTCTATTGTTCTTTTCTCTCTCCTCTTTCCACTCACCCCATCCAGCCGAGGCAGATGGCCGCCCCCACGCTGAGCCTGTTTCTGCTGGAGGTTTTTTCTTCTTTTATTTTTTTATTCAAATTATTTATTATTTAATATTGTAAGGCCAAGAGTGCCTTAAGGTGACTTCTGTTGTGATTTGGCGCTATACAAATGAAATTTAATTGATTTGAAATTGAATTATAGGTCACTGTCAGACACACCATCAATGGCGCCAATTTGTTTTCCCAAAACACATTGTAAAGTATTGAACAACTGGCAATCAGCTTTAGCTGAGCATCTTGTGACCATAGTCACAAACTGTTTTGGTTTCTGCAGGACTCAGGATGTTCTGAGCGGGCTGTAGCTGCTGAGCCTTGCTCAACTTTTCCCTCAACACAGAATATCTAGAAAGACTCAGAATAGAGGCATCATATTCAGCCAAGCATGAGTGTGTGGACAATCTTTCCGCACCATAGTTTCACTGACCCACATTATAAATGTTAGAGGAGAAGGCCTGATATTCCCTCATTAGCTAAAGGTTGAATACCTTGCTATGGTTTATTTGCACTGTCTATGCCAGGGATAGCTAGAGCACACATGCATAAACACAAGTAACACGCACACATACACAGAGAAACACAACCAACCTGTATAAAACCCTCTTTGTCTGCTGTTTACTTTGCTGCCATTTACTAATTGGATGCCTATGCTCTTAAACTGGAATTTATACAAGTGCCCCATACAGCTGCAAAGAACCACAGCACCTCAACTCTTTGGCTAGGTCACCCTGCTTTCACTCTACACACACACACATACACCATGAAAAACCTATTTTGGGAGACTTGGGACATCTTGCCAGACACACCAATAATGTTTTTGTTTGTTTTGTTGTGAAAAAAAAAAAACAGGATGATCTGCTTTTCCTCTACTATGTATTAAACAACTCTCTGCTTCTGTTTAGGAAAGAATCATTATGATTGGCTGTTTCTCACAGTGCATCAGATGATATTTGTGTAAAGTCAACTTTCTCCTGTGTTATAGCTGGGTCCACATGAGTGCCCTGTTAAGGCAGGGCCTTAACATCATGAGATGGTCATGATAACTGATTGGACATAGATGGTTCAGGTCTGGTCACCTGCCCAGGGTGTACCCCACCTTTCACCCAAATTACAGCTGGAATGCTGCACCCCTGTGACCCTTCAACAGGAAAAAGTGGTTAGGTTAATAGATGAATGGATCGCTATACAGTGCAAGCTGTCAGTTGCAATCCATCCAACATGGCAGAATTTATGTTCTTGCTGGATTTTCAGGTGTGAACTGTACGGTTTTGTAGGTATTAGCTAGTTATCATGTCCAAGCCTTTAGTCTTGAGACAGATTGACTGAGGATCCAGAAAATAAAATGTATGGGTCACTGGGGATGTATGTGGTTTGGGGGAACTGAATATTAATGCTTTATTAGCAACCAATGTTCATTGAGTGTATATCTCATTTTAGCTAATTGTTTCTCTTTCATGTTACAAACAGAAGATTTCCATTTTATTGATAAATACTGAATCAGTGTTCCTTTGAATTCACATCTAGCTGTTCATCTATCTGTCTCTGTGCCCCCAACTGGACTCAACAGGGTTATGGCTTTTGAGCCAAGCAGCAGACTAGAGGAGGCAGTACTCAGGTGCATCTTCTCTCAAAACTAGGACAAGCCAGCTCACTCACTTACAAACACACACCCTCACAGTATGTTTACCTACGGTCTGGTTTCACAATATAATTGGAGCCCATGCTGGCCTCTGTGTCCACCTGTTATAGTCAATCAGTCTTTGGATTTGTATGTGTGTGGGAGCTGCAGAAAGGGAGTAAAATTATGCATCGTGTATAATCCAAGACAGCGAGGTAAATCAAATTATGATTTTATGTTTTTTAACAGCAAGTCTAACAGTAGACAATATGTGGTATCCTACAATCCCTCTTAAATCTTATCCTCCGAAACATAAATTTGTTCCTGTTATAAAACCTGACAGTGTGACTGCTTGTTTTTTATGATATTCCCAGATGTCAACAACAACGAATCAAATTAAAATTATTAGTTAGTCAATTTTTACAATCTATGGGCTTTAACAAAATAAGAACAACAAAATAATTGTCACTGAGTGCATCCCAGTCATTCTGATCCTCCATCTCGAACACTCATAGAAGCCACTTTATTAGAAACCTGTTAGTGATCGAATGCTGCAGCTGATCTGTCTTCCAATAGCATGTTATGTTTGCTAATGCAAGTTTATTAAATTTAAAAGAATAACACGTTTGCAATGATGGTAACACAGCTTAAGACATGTATCTTTTCATTAAAACATGGTGATCCCTATGTGTGTCCAAACCGACTGGTAATGTATATCTGTTTGTAATACTCCCTGAATTTTCACATTACAATCACTTCTAAAATGTACTGGAAAAGTTAGAAGGAGCATAAATAACTGGGTTGTGCAGCTCTGTCAACCCATCTAATACACACCTGTTGCTCTCCATATATGGACTAGCATCCAGATGTTTCTTAACAACCATTTCACCTATTAAACTGGTAATTATGCGCCTGCAGCTTTGCCCATGGCTAGGTAAATAAGTGCTATCTCCACATGCAACAGTGCTCTGCTTCCATGCTACTGGGATATCAGTGTCTGAATACCTTCCACTCCAGTGTTGTCATTTCACACGTCTATTACCCAATTCTCTGACCTGTCGACACTCGTACTGCCGTGCAAACAGACCCACACAACCCCACAGCACTCACATGAGTTTCAACGTGATCATGATAGAATTATTTAGAGCTTCACCTCAAGATGAAACCAGCTGGAAAATATATTGCTAAAAAAAGAGTAGAACAAACTGTGATTGGCCTGTTGAAAGACAGTCACGCATGACTGTGAATGTATGGCTGTCTCTCGATGGCCTGTGTCGATGCTAAATAACAACAATCACTGCTCTAACATCTAGTGCTGTATTTAATTATAGTACAGCATGGTGTTACCTTTGAGACACTCTAACCTACTCTGGTCTGACAGGGAAAACAAAGTGTGTCTGAGAATGAAACAAGGTTTTCCCAGCGGAACTGTGGCATGATATTGATAAGAGGAGATAAGTATAGAGTAGAGGGGGAACCTGAGCTTTTCTTACAAAACCAACAAGACAGGACAATCCCTATGCCCTTCAAATAACCACCCAGAAATGAATATAGCATCTTTTTGATTAATGAACATTGACTCATGTACACTGATCCAAATAAGGGGCAAATAAAAAATGTAACACTAGACTGAGTTAGTGTTCCAAACTGTAATGTTGCTCAAAATGCAGTGCCAGAGACAGACAGGAAGACTGCTCAGTCTTCTCCTCCCACATTAGCTCTATCTATCCCCATCTTTTCCCATCTCAGACCCTCTCTGATAGCAGCTGCTAATATTGACTTAGTGCAACCCATCCCTGCTTATTAGACTTTCATGAAAATTGATTAGAGTTTTCACTCATTTCATTATGCATTTGTACCCACCCTTCCATTTTCTAGACATAATTTACTATCCCAATTTGCCTTTACCACCAGGTTTATTGAAAGAAGGAATCAACACTGTAGCAACTTCTAGCACAGAGATAGTGACATGCATGTCTAAGTTAATTTCCTAGAGTTGCTGCTTTCTCTGCCACCCCACAACAGCTGTCCTGTCCTGTCCTTAGAATCAGAGGCAGATGTCCACACAGAGGCTCCCACCTAGTTCTGTTCCTGATATATGCTGATGTCTACCTGTATAACCTCAACACACAGTTAATCAAAGCAGGATATGGTTAGCAATGTGACATGAATAATATAGCAAGTTTAGGCAACAATGCTGTTTATCAGCCCAAACCAGATGGTGCTCATTTTGCACTGTATTACACTCTCATGGCTCTATGCAGCTTACCTGTAGGCTGAGAACAAGTTGTATTGTACCTGTACATGCAAAATACATGCAACATGGATAATAGATATAAAAATGTGTAAGTAAATGTAGAAATATAATTTGGGTCAAATGTACATGGTTGCACAGCTAGATAACTACAAGAGGAAAGTCTTGTTTTTTATTTGAAAACCAAGGCTGCAATCCTTTCTGTGTATAGACCGTGTTATAAACTGAATAAATAAAACTGAAAATAAAATAAACTGATACTATTAAGGGTTGAGGGTCTTGCTCATATGGAGATGATAGTGCTGATGTTTTAATTAAATCATCCACATTTATCTGGTACTTCCAGAGCTGGTTCAGAGACCTCCTGTATAACCCCAGCTGTCTAACCTTTCTGTGGCACTGCCAGAAGAAGCATCAACAAAAGATCGCACAACATTAAAGGGACAATATACCAATCACAGATGGTACAATACAGAATCCTAACCGAAATCCTATGTTTTGGTCAATAAGATCACATTAGAAGGAAATATATGTAGTGCTTTCCTAAATAGCTGGTACTCAAAGCACCTTTACACTGCATCTTATTAACTCGTTCACCTGACTCACCAGGGGGCAACTTAGTATCTTGCCCAAGGACCCTTCAACATGTGGAGCTGGTAACCGAACCACCAATCCCGTGATTTGTGGATAACTGCTCTACCTCCTGAGCTACAGCTACCAAATCTAGCAACTATCCTGCAGGATGTCTAGGCATGGCGATTTAGATGTTATCAGCTAACATCTATACAGTATTTATCATCACGTGTTTAGCTCTGAAAGTGACACATGTAGAGTTGTGTTCAGGAGTACATGACATTGGTGTAAAGAAGTAGAGTGAAGACAGTGTATTAAATGTTTTCTTAACTGACTTGTGACAGACAGACTGCAGGGCTGTGATTGTGCTTTATGTTTGGAACAGGGTGTGTTTTAGGGAGAAAAAGAGAAAATGGTTATGAATACCTTGTTGAGCTGCTGTATCTTTGACTGCACAAAGCTCTGACATAAAAAGCTTTCCACCACTCTGATGTGTCTGAGGAGGAAAACAGCAGCTACCACACACATCCTCCTTAGGGAAGAATGTGCACATGTACAGTTTGTTTGTTATCACCCATTTAAAACACACTTCATTCTGTTGACCCCAAATAACATAAAAACCACACAGTCACTCTGAAATCACAGTAACAGCTTTTATACACTAATCAAAGTCATGAAAGAGCAGTGTGTCGTCTTCTGTTTTTCTGTCATCACAGAGCAGCTGACATTTTGGAGATGCACAGTTTTAGCTGCCAGCAGGAACAAGCTCCTCATCCCCTGGGACATATTCTGGGCTCTAGCCATCATTCACCGAGCAAACAAAGGCAGCTGATGAATGTGTGCGTGCATCAGTGCTGTGGAATACAACTCTGGGAGCTGCTTTTCAAGCCAATGTGATGCTAACACAACTAAGTACTGTGGAGCTCTGTCCCTCCCCTGTTTTGAGCATGTGTGTGGGGTGGTAATATGCAGTAAATGTTACTATATTCTGTATCTAACCCCACATCTCCTTATCATCCATGTACTGTAATCATCTTGGCAACAGCTGGTGGTGATAATGAACTTGCAGAATAATCATTTGTCTCTCTAGTCCTATGTCTCAGATAGAGATTGTTCATGCCTTAAACAATCCATTGAGTTTTTCTGAGTCTAGTAGGAAAGGTACTTTGCACTTCTAATCACAAAATCATATTTGCACATTATTACTTCTTTTACTCTGTCACTGTATTTTTATGTTCACACAGGCACATGAAATGTGGTCTCTCTTCAGTGTGCTCGTCTGGCCAGTCCAAAAGCTAAGAACATCTACTGTCCATCATCAACCTTTTAATAACACTCTAAATTAAACATTTTCAGCAATGGAGAATTTTGCAGTAGTGTTAATAATTTGCTTTTAAAAAAATCAACCTGAAGGTGAGGTCTGAGACTAGGACCACTTTAATACAGGAGCGGGGGAAGAGAAATCAGTGACGTGTGCTCTGGATGGAATTAAAATTAGAGAGCACAGCAAGTATTCAAATAAGCTAGAGAAATAAATCCCACCTGAAAAGGGCTGATGTGAGTAATTCCTCTATAATACTAATCTCGCTTTGAACAGCTGGAAGTCTAGCCAAAGCATAGATGATCATATAACGAATCCAATTTTATTTAATTTTTATTGTTCTACGGTGTTTGTTAGTCATTTCGCTCCCTTCAGCTTTCAGTTCATGGAATCACACGTCAGATTAATAAAAGAGTCACGCGAGTGACAGTGAATGGAAATGAAAGGAGGTGAAGTGAGGAGTCAGACAGTGGATGTGTTAGTACAGAAGAAACGAGGGGCAGAGGCGGGAAAAACAGGACAGACAATGACATGGAGGGACAGTTCAGCTGCTAAGCCCAAACTGATGTGAAGTGCCACGATTTAAAACATTCACTTTCAATCACGGCTATAAAGGCTGCAAGCAAGCAAGTGCCAGGAGCAGCTCTGGCATCCCATGCCAAATCCATCAGGTCTGACTGAGAGAGGGAAATAGATTCCTCATTGTAAAACAATCTTGTGCTTGGCGTGAAAAGAAATCTATCGTTTGGAATGAAGATCGGAACCGGCCTGACTTTTGAATATAATGTGTATCAACAAAGAGAGGTGACAGAAGAGAAGAGGAAGAAAAGTGGATTCCTGCATGTAAATGACTCCTCAGTGCCGGATGAGAACGTCTAATTTTCACACACAGACACAGTGAAGCTGACAGCAGCAGACTGTAAACACTGCACATTATCCAGGGATTAAAGAAGCTGTTCGTATCTACAGTGAAGATCCTTCCTCTCTGCTTCTCTATATCTAGACAAAAACAACAATCCGAAGGAGTTTTCCATCTGCTGTTGTATTTAGTTCAAAAGTTTAGGATCCTTGCTTTTGCTTTTCTCGTGGCCCGACCTTAAAATAGAGATGTTGTACTCTCCAGTACAATAGAAAGCAACAAGCCTTTCACGTTGGTTTCACGTAGGCAATCATTAAAATCAAAGAACCAAGAAGCACAACCAAGACTTCTGAGTTGTGTTACTTTCTAACATTGCTAACTAAACTATCAGCCTAACAGAGCCTTTTTCAAGAATATGTCATGTGTCTGATGTGTTTAAATAAACATGTTGTTTTTCAAAAAATAATATAGTGGTTTAAATTTACATTGAGACAAGAACACGTGTTAGCAGGTTGACAGTAGGTTACGTCTAACCCTTGGAAATCCCTAAAAAAATGTGAATACTAATAAGATTGGTGAGTGTGTTTGTTTAAAGTAGACACAGACTGGCTGGTTTTCACCTGCTCCCAGTCGTCATGCTAAGCTAAGTTATTCATGTCCCGACCCGACACACAGACATTCATACCTGTCTCCAAAAAGAAGAATGTGTATTTCACAAAATGATGAACTGTTGAACTGTGTATCTGAGTTAAGAATGTCAATGTTTTAAAACACTAATAAAGGCTAAACAGCCCTGTAAGTTGAGACCTTTGACCCCAGTTGTCCTCAGATAACCCTGTCCCAGCCAATGGGACCACAGCCTGAAGCTAGTTCTTAGTTTTGTTGGAAACAACACAGTACGACCATGCTGAACCCTAGCACAGTCTGCAAGGAGAGCCTCACTCCAACATTCCTGAAGAAAATGGCCCAAATATTTCCTGGCTGAGGGAGAGTGAGAACAGTCAGAGTGGGGTCACCCCTGAGTGAATGATGTGTTTTAAATATTCAGATGGAAACGTCACAGACTGACAAAGAGAAAGAGGGAAGATGATGGAGGAGGATGCAGCTGTTTCTCTGTACCCACTCCATTTAGCAATACCTTTTTCCATGTAAACATTTGTAAGACAACCTCTTCTATTTCGTTTTTTTTTTTTTTTCACATTTTCCTTTCCCCAGCATGTTAGCACTCACTTGATTGCACTTTTCACACTTTTCTCCACATAAATGCACTTAATCACACAGCGTGCACTGGCAGCCCTGACAGATACACAGTCATTCCACCCATCCATCCTTACACTCCCACCAGCAGTACAGGGACACTGAGGAGAAGTGCACTGGCCCGTGGTCCACCTGCAGGAAGCTTCCCAGAAAGCAGTGAAGTGCACCCTTCAAAGCGGCTCCACAGTGCAGCCCTTTCACTCTTCACTCCTGTTCCTCCAACACTTCCTTGGAACTCCATCTGCCTGTTAAATCCTTTACAGCAAAATGCCTACAGACAGAAAATTTGAGCAGCAAACCTAATTATGACGGCCTTTAGAGTCCTCACAGTTGATCCAAAATGTATTCACACTGAGTTTTTGGTAATGACACTGGCATAATGATGAAGTGATGTTATAAGTTGATGTATATTTATTATTTATGATGGATATTTATCAGTAATTCTGACATGTCAAGATTGGAGATTATCTTGCATGACTTTATAGATCACACTATTTGCGTTTGCTCATGTTTTTCCATCTTTTTGCATGTATTATTAGAGATAATAAGTTATGATTCAGATTACAAGGTGGAGAACCGTTTCGGAGGCTGCAGAACACCAAGTTGGCTCACGAAAATGGTTTTAATATAAGATCCCAACATTACATCTGTTTGTTGGGTTTTATTTTCTTAAAGATGCAAATTTTACAGATGATGACAAGTGCATCAGAAAGTCTTCCTACAACCCCCTGTAAAGACCAGTTGGCCCAGTTGGCCCAGACTGAAAAAGACTTAGCACCCAAACCAGAACCATACTCAGCTTTAAATCAAGTTTTTACAAACCAGGAATTTCAAATCTATTGTATATCTTATTGATGATGTTAGAGGAAATCTGCATCCCTGTAGAAACTAAATGGTCTCTGACACCACAGGGAGCCTCGCAAATATCAACTGTGGTAAAGATTTCAACAATAGAACCTGCCACACAAAGGTCATATCTTATATATATATACTGTATATATATATATACAGATATGAGATATTCTCAATCTAAAACAAGGATTTCAGATCATGCCGTACATACTGTACAGATATAGAGATTACCTCTCCTGTCGCTCACTATTTAGAAGACAACAAGCATTCTGGTGATGCAGCCACGCAGAGGTGGTATTCTGAGAAAAGATGACTAAAACAGCTTATTTAATTTTATATTGAATGCCACGTCTCCTGCTAATTAAAATGACAAATTGTATTTGTCTCCTTTCCTAAATAACTTGTAAAACAACATGTACACTGAATGTTTTGCTGAAACCTTTGTGTATTTCCCCCTCCCCTGTTTAATGTGCTAGTCTGAAATGAAGAAAAGGACAGTTCATGTGGATCTGTGTGTGTGAAGCTTCTGTCTTATTTATGCAGGGTGTTTATTTAGACTGAACACACCCTGGGGCTCCTTTTTTGCCATTGGTTCTTCACCTTTATATTTTGAATATGCATAATAATAGTTATATTTCACAGCATATTTTCTCTCTTAACATTTTAATTATAATGTAATTTAACTGCAGAACAAGGTCCTGGTATAGTAATTATGTATTGCCTGGAGTAAGGGTTAGTGTCAATTAACTATTCATATACTTTAACTAGACTGAATGGTTTTATATATGGTGTGTATGTGCGTGTGTGTGTGCGTGTGTGTGTGTTCACCAGCTACAGCTGCAGAACACCTTCTAACTTAAGATTATTTTGTGAGGCTTGTTGTGTTATCACTGATGCCTTACAGCCACATATTTGTAGTCTGCATAGGAAGCAGTTATCCTTCCACAGCAGTCTTTTCTCATCATAAAGACTGCAACTCTCTATCTTCAGAAAGTCTTCAGAGGTATGTCCATGTTTTTGATTGAAACTATGACACCTCTATATTAGCAACACTAGGTTCAAGCTGCAGGTTCTCAGTTCAATTCTTGATTCTAACATTGATCAAACTAGTCAAACACAGCAGTCAATAATTGTTTACATGACATATTAATCATATATTAATCATTATGTAAGTGACTATGTAAGGAACCCATTATTAGAAATACTGTTTAAGCAAACACAGTCTCTTTATTTACTTCATCATTTACTGCAGAAGGACTGGCTGACTCCTGATTTGTGGCATACAAGTCAGGTGCAGTCCACTGCTGGCTCAGTGAGTGTTAAATGATGTTAAAAAGTACTTCAGTCAAAACGATGAAGCCACAAGCAGAGCAGCCAGGTAATCAGACATGACTGGCTGGGCCTGGGAGACGGACATGAGAGAGCCAGAACCACAGTAGTAGACAAGTTAGCACGCTCAACTGGGCCAATCAGAGCCATTTTGTGATTAGAAAGAATATTTCATCTCAAGGATATTCAATCTTTTTTCACTGCACTGGCTAAATGTGTTGAACCGCCACACATACAAGAGGCCCTTGATGCCTTCACATGTGCATTTTATTTAACTGTTTTAATCCCTATCATGTCCTTCACAGGTCAAACTATTTTGAATTAAGTTACCACACCCACCATGACGTTGTGATGCCCCTGTAACTGGTTAGCTGTATTATCAAATAAATCTGTAAGATGCTGCTCACTTCCCTCCAGGTGCAGCTGTTTTATTCTGTCATCAACATAATTCCACGCCAGTCATTACATTTAGCCCCATCTCTAATCATGTTGTGCCCTCGGTATGCAGTACAGTACTGTTAGTAACATCACAGATGTGAGTCACCCTGCCTCCAGGATACCACTAAGATAGAGTTAGGTTGTAACAATCAACGACGCCTGCTGGCAAAAAAAAAACAATGTTATCCAACAATCAGCGAGTTTCCAGAGATAACGCTCAAAAAAATAAATTTTAACAAAATATGACGTTGAAAAAGTGAATAGAGCATTAATAAAGTAACAAAAAGCAATGTATCATTTGTCATTTTCTGCTAATTTGGAACTTCTATTTGTGATACTTTCTGTAGTTTTTGCTAATAATACTTTGTTAACACAGTACTTTATGTACTTTTTCAATGTCAGGTGTTACTTTTAAAGGAGTGTCTTCACCATTGCGACATCCTCTGTAAGTATCATAAGCGGTGCATTAAGCTGTACTTACTGTACTGGGAACCGTGTTTACTATTTTACATAGTTAGTTGAGGAAGAACTGATTTCAAGTGTGTTACATAAAGTTCATAATATGTGTAAAGCTTAATCAGCACTGGTAATAACAAAGGAGTAGAAAGAACATGTCATGAAGCATATAAGTATAAAGCACAGAATAAAAACAATGCTCAGAGGACACATTCCGGTACTTAATTATATAGATATAGTAACTGTCCACCTTAGGATTTAACTAGGCTAAATACCAACAGATAGAGACCAACACTGAAGGTCAGTGTCTGCCTCTGAAAAACCAGACATGTGATGCCAGGATGAGCTCATTAACCAGATCACAGACTCTATCCAAGACCTACTCTATTATTATGCTGCTGTTCTTACTAATTTAACCAGCTACACATTGTGGACTCTGTGGTTTAGACCATCAAACAATTCTTCACTTATCAGGATGTTGATCACATTAAAAGATGCTCTCTATCATCATGAGCACTGGTATCATCCTGACGTCTTCATTTTCTCTCTGTCAGCCTCGCTGCTATGTGTTCACATGCTGCTATTTTATATAAGTATACAAACACACCACAGCACGGAGTGGGTTTGCTGCCACATGCCGTCTTATCTGCAAGTGTCTTTGGCTCCAGCTGAGAGGAACCGCGATGGAAGCCACCACATGGTGAGAAGCGTGAACTGTGACGTGCTGCAGCTGGAAACAAATGCATATCCTTTAGAAGGGTTCTACATGCAGCCATTTCAATGCAGAGCCATTATGAGCTGGCTTTGTTGCTTTCGCCCATTGTACACTTTGCTCCCACAGACAGCTCTCAAGCTTTTGTACGCTGACCCTGAGTCTTTCATTTTAGTGGGACTACTTGTAGCTGCAGTGTTTGTTCCCTGCCTTTTATTCCCAGTAGGCCTTCAGACACAGTCAGTTTCCACTGCTGTGGGATAAATGTAGAGATCAGGTTGACACATTGTATTATTATATCCTGTTACGCACATAAAAACAATGAGCATGTGGGCATGAGCTGATTTAATTAGTGTTTCAGTATGACTTGTGTGCCAAAGACTTTCTTGAGTGTTTCTTTTGACTTGCTATGTTATATTTTTCGATTTGTCTCATTTATGAACTGAATCTCATGCATATTCTTTCTTAAAATAAGTGGTGCTCTGTCCTCTTTCCTGCTCACTTTTACTCATGCTTGGTCATCTACAGTGTGATGTGTTAATGTCATATGATGGAGTAGATTGTCTTTCTTACTTGTTTAAAAATGGACATTGAAAGGTAGAGTGTGCTCAGTGTCTACATATAGTAGATAACGAATTAGATGTCGACACAGACACGTTACTTTACTACTTATGTTGAGCTAAACCACAGAGCTCTGACAAATGCATGTTTTCTATTTTTTTATTGTATTTAGATAAAACTTTTGTTTTATCAGATTTATACATATCTTCTGCTCAGTCACCATCATAATCCTGATGATATAATAAAGCAAATGAAACCTGTCATTTGAAATCTATAGTGGCTCTAGATGAGTTGGTCAAGCCTTCCATTCAATGTGTCATTAAAGTTTCCAATTACAAAGTAATAACCAAACATCTACTGTAAGAGCTGTATGAATACATGAATGTGATATTTGATGCGGGTGTTTACCAGAAAGAAGGCTGTAATAAAAAAAAACTCAGCATCTTGAGGTGAGCTTAGTTCAACTCCAGAGTGAGTTAAGATTAAAGAAATCTTGTTTTGTTCAAAGTCTGTATTATCAGTGGAATATGGAGATTTCTCTTCGACCCGGCTGACATAAAAAACAGTCCAGCTCCCTCTTTGCTCCCTCTTCCTGTTTTTTCCTTTGTGAGATATTACACACTGTTTCTAATCCAGACATGGCCTCTAACTCCAACTCACCTCTCTCTTTTTCTCTCAGTGTCATAGTGTGGACACAGAGGCTTGGTGTCCGTTAGACAATGACAAGGATTCAATCGCACTAATCATTTAGCTAAAGGTAAGACCATTCAGAGTCTGCGGGGACCTGTGGACAATGCTCAGTCAAAGCTTCTTTTCTTTGTTTAGAGGCCTCTGCAGGGCAGAAGCTCACTTTAATTGGAAGTGTTCCTTTTTCCTCAAGGTTTTGAAAATAATTGTCTGTTAGTAGAACTGTAAATTCGGCTCAGTGCTAAGGGAGTTGAGCACACAGAGCCAGAGACAGGGGATGCAAAAGTGCTCTGCTGTCATGATTTCTGTCCCGTGGTGTTCTCTCAGGGAACTTCACAGGTGTTGCCTAAATGACAAAACTTTGTTCTATGACAACTTCTACTAAATATATAGTAGCTTCTATACTGATCATACTACCTGAAACAAATGATGTCTTGAGTGTTCATGCACAGTGTAGTAAGCAGATACAGTGCAGTTGGCAGCCTGTCATCACTTTCTAGTTCAGTGTCAAACATATAATTTACATCCTCTGTTTCAAATGAGCACTTGTTCCTGATGTATCTGCCACACTCAGACACAAACAATGACATCCATCAGTTTAAGGTTCAGTGTTACTTTTATATTCTTTCCTGGGAGACATTTCTCTTTAAATAAGGTCATTTACATCTCCTTTTTCTATTTTGTGTCCAAGAACCTTGTTGACTGGCTCTCGCCTGCTAGTCCACAGCAAAGTGTGTGTAGCTGAACACTTCTTGAGCTGAGTAAGTGGTGCAGGTATTTAAATATGATTATATTAGCTGGTGTATTTTGTTGGGTATAGTTTCCTGCCCAGCATCAGTTCACTTAAAGTCTTACTCAATATGTGATGGCTTTGATTAGATGAAAAAAAAAAAAAAGTTTTCAAATAGAACCCTTACGCCAGATTGAATTGTATTTGCCATGATAATAAACTATGATAAGAATGTTTCTGAACTTGCAACTTGCATACAGTTTGTATGAATGCAATTACTTACAGCTGCCAACCATCAAGGCCAATATAAACACATCTGTCCAACTCACGGAGCATAATGTTTGATAACTGCCAGTGACTTGAGCAACTTAGGACATATGGGACACATTACAAGAATATTTCAGCTGTTTTTCCTCTGTGCTCTGGTGTATATTCGTTTCTCTGGCATACACCACAGTCAGTTAGCGTATGTGTGCAAAGGCTAATAGTGTATAATAGCTATAGAAGGAGCCTTGAAATGCTCCCTGCAGTCCTAGACCTACCATGTGATTTCAGGCTACCGTACATTTGTAATTACAGAGGCAGAGTTTCTAAGTAGGTACTAGACAACTTGGATTATAAATTCTCTTTTTGAAGTGTGTTAGTTCTGTGTGTGTGTTAGTGGTTGTGTGAGAAAGACTCACAATCATGTCTGAAAATACCTCACACAGATGCATCATAATGACAACATACGTGTGACCCTATTACAAGTTTGTTGGAGGATCAGAGTTAAACTATGACTGAGTATAGCTTCTGTCAGGCTTCAGATGTCTAAGGACATCTTAGATGGACTTCTGGAAAAAACTGTCAAGAATGTTTTACTGGAAGATTCATTTAGGATTTAAGTACTAACAGAAAATCAGAAACATCTCCAAGGGAGATGTTTTTCTGTACCCTATTAAACTAGATAGTGAAGAATATGTTCATCTTCTGCTCAGATGTCAGTGAGGCTGGATTATCAAGAAGGTAAAGCAGGCAACTAGCTTAGAGCTTCCAGATGTTGGTTTAAGCTCTTTTCAGACTAGGAATATGTAGCATTTCTGCCAGCATCAATCTGTTGTGTGTGAAAGTGTCACCTTTTTAGGTTTTAATTTAATGTTCCTTACAGCTTACCATGAGCTTACCTTATAGCTAACCCACAACTATGACAGAGAGACCCATGGCATGCACACTAATGTTTCCATAAATGCAAGATTATTTAAATTTTAGGCCACTTTATGCACCAACACCAACAGTATGAAAGGTTTTTAACATAAAAAACTGAGCAGATCACTGCCTTCTTCAGTGTAATTAATTACTGGCTATGTGCAATCTATTTGCCCGTGTATCTGATCAAGTACAACATTAAATTCTTTAAGAGTCTGCATGTCACTGGTTGATATAGCAGTCTCAATAAAACTAGACTGATGAGTGCATTTTACCAGTTACTCTGCTGTTTAGAGCTAGTCATCCTCCTCTGATCTTCAGGCAGGGTCTGCCGCTGCAGCTGTGTTAGGGGCTGCTGACATTTCCCTCTGAGACCTTTCTCACTGCATGTTTCCATCAACAACATGAGTTCCCTCCAGTGGTGAGTTTAAAATTATGAATGAATGAAGATACAGATACTGCTCAGAATTTCATGTACCTGTACCACATGTAAAAACATCCATCAATCAAAAACCAGTTAAACAACACACGTAACAGCCATTTTCACCTTATTTAGCAGAAATGCATCTTGTTTCTGGGGTGTATTATCTTGACTAATGGTTATCTCTAAGTACTTGCCTAACCCAAACCATCTCATCATAAAAAACTAGCTTCAGCCAAGATTAACAGCAACAACAACCAACTGACCTGCCACCACTCTTATAGTCTCATCACACCCTGACTGCTCTCTGGAATTAAAGTTAAGATTCCATAATATTAATATTTAAAAATGAACCTCATACATTTTAAAGAGCAGCTTGGCTGTTCAAGACTTTGTAAATCAAGGCAACAGTTCTGTCTTATGCATCACAATCAATGCACTCAATTGCTAATCATACTACATAGTAGGCATCTGATTAGGCTAAAGGAATAAAAAAGAAAGTTTAATGAGGCCTTTTTTTTAGCAGGTAACCTACTGTATGTGGGAACAGGATGTCCTGCAAAATCCTATTTGAATAAAAAAACAAACTCGGCACCAGTTAATACTGACTGCAGAAAAATTGTTTGTAATGGCCCACAGGACACGGGGAAGAAACTCAAGAACATGCAGTGTCAACAGAGGACTTACATTTTTAGAAGTGCCCCCTTGTAAGTAATCATTTCATGAGACAAAATTCAGATTAAGCAATATTTTACTAGTGAAGACTGTTATTGAATGTTTTCTAAATAATAAATTCTAAATAACCAAAAGTCTAGTAGTGATCATGAAACGCATAACTATTACTATATTGATACTTTGGGTCTACGTTGCCGTTCATTCTGTCAACAGATTAGACTTTTGAGCAACTTCTCCAAGACAGTCTTCAAGACTTATATATCATATCATATATCATGTCTTTATTGAGAACAACCCTAAAAACTAACTCTAACTACTAGTGGAAAAAGAACGTGAACCCTTGGAATAATGACCTCAAAAAGGCTAATTGGAGTCTGGTGTTAGCATACATGTTTGAAGGTGTGGACTAGAGCTATTTTGATTGACAAACACCACTCTAACTTTTTGAGTGTGTTCCGCACAAAGGAATACGCTTATGTGAGGCATGCCTTGCCAAAAGGAGCTTTCAGAGAGTATATGATCAAGAATTATTGATGTGCAAAAAGCTGGAAAGGATTACAAAGTGATATCAAAGACTTTAGAAATTCACGAGTCAACAGTTCGCGAACAATCTACAAATTTTTGTAGATTGTAGAAACATTTTGAAACTGTGGCTACTCTACCAAGAACTGGGCAGCCAATCAAAATGACCCCAAGAGCACAACAAACATTCTTTAATCAGGTAAAAAAAAAGAAAGACAACAAACACTCTTCAATGAAGTCAAGAAGCAACCTCAAGTGACAGCCCAAAAATTTGAAGTCATCATTGGAACTGGATAACATCCATGTTCATGAGTCTGGAGTATGTAAAATATTGAACAAGCAGGTTGTCTATGGCAGGACACCGCAAAGGGCACAGCATATCATCATGAAAACATAATCCCAAAGTATAGTGGAGAGAACCTCAAAAACATCAGAAACCAATCATGTTTTGGGTCTGCTTTGCTGCATCAGGGCCTGGCCAGCCTGCAATTACTGGGGGGAAGATGAATTCCCAAGTGTATGAAAAGATTATTCAGAATAATGAGAAAATGTCTGTCAATCCACTTTTTGGATTGGTTATATATATATAAAAATTCCCCGCTCACTCCTTCCTTGGAGCGGTCTTATTCCTTCAAGCTCGGGTCCTCTACCAGAGGCTTGGGAGCTTGAGGGCTCTGCGCAGTATCTTAGCTGTTCCTAGGACTGCACTCTTCTGGACAGAGAGTTGTTACCATTTGCCTGTGGGATTCCAAGGTATTTGTACCTATCCTCGACATCTGCTGTCTTGCCTTCTGGTAGTTCTATCCCCTCAGTTCTGACTACCTTTCCTCTCCTTGCTACCATGCGACCGCACTTATCCAGTCCGAATGACATTCCGATGTCTTGGCTGTATATCCTGGTGGTATGTATCAGTGAGTCAATGTCTCATTCGGCATACAGCTTGATGTCATCCATGTAGAGGAGGTGGCTGATGGTTGTGGCATTCCGTAGTCGGTATCCGTAACCAGTCTTGGTGATGATCTGGCTGAGGGGGTTCAGGCCTATGCAGAACAGCAGTGGGGACAGAGCATCTCCTTGGTATATGCCGCACTTGATGTTAACTTGGGCAATCGGCTTGAAGTTGGCCTCTAGGGTTGTTTTCCACTTTCCCATTGAGTTCTGGATGAAGGTTCTTAGAGTCCTGTTGATCTTGTACAGTTCCAAGCATTCCATGATCCATGTGTGAGGCATTGAGTCATAGGCTTTCTTGTAGTCAATCCAGGCAGTGCACAGGTTGGTGTGTCTGGTCTTACTGTCTACCAGTAGCTAGTGCTACTACCAATTCCTTTCTGGGCACTGCTCATGTATTGATCCATGTGCCTGCTCATCTTAGCTGCTATGATGCCTGACAGGAACTTCCATGTTGTGCAGAAGCAGGTTATTGGGTGGTAGTTGGATGGGACTGCTCCCTTCTGGGAGTCCTTCAGGATCAGGACTGTTAGCCATTCAGTGTGGGTTCCATCCGCTAGTAGATTGTTCATTTGGAGTGACCTCATGGAGTGAGGTTAGCTTCTTTAGCCAGTAGTCATGGATCATGTCAGGACCTGGTGCTGTCCAGTTCTTCATACTCTCTCTTTGATGTCTGCCATTGTGATGGTTACTGGATCTTGTTCAGGAAGGTTGCTGTGGTCTGCTCTCAAGTCCACCAGCCACTGCTGTTATGTGATGCCTCCTTCTCCCAGTGTCCGAGCCGGTCTGACTCTTGTGTTTCTAACTCTCATTGTACAAGGTACACAGGCAGCATTAAGGGCCTTGTCCAAGGGCCCACACTGGATATTGTCCTACTGTACCAAAGTCAGTGGCACTAACCACTGCGCTATCCAGTCTATATATATATATATATATATATATATATATATATATATATATATATATATATATATATATATATATATATAAATGAGTATTTTGACCACATCATTCTCTTTATGCATGTTGTCTTACTCCAAGCTGTATAGGCTCAAAAGCCTACTACCAATTAAGCATATTAGGTGATGTGCATCTCTGTAATGAGAAGGGGTTGGTCTAATGACATCAACACCCTATGTCAGGTGTGCATAATTATTAGGCAACTTCCTTTCCTTTGGCAAAATGGGTCAAAAGAAGGACTTGACAGGCTCAGAAAAGTCAAAAATAGTGAGATATCTTGCAGAGGGATGCAGCACTCTTAAAATTGCCAAGCCTCTGAAGCATGATCATCGAACAATCAAGTGTTTCATTCAGAATAGTCAACAGGGTCGCAAGAAGCGTGTGGAAAAACCAAGGCGCAAAATAACTGCCCATGAACTGAGAAAAGTCAAGCGTGCAGCTGCCAAGATGCCACTTGCCACCAGTTTTGCCATATTTCATAGCTACAACATCACTGGAGTGCCCAAAAGCACAAGGTGTGCAATACTCAGAGACACGGTCAAGGTAAGAAAGGCTGAAAAATGACCACCACTAAACAAGACACACAAGCTGAAACGTCAAGACTGGGCCAAGAAATATCTCAAGACTGATTTTTCTAAGGTTTTATGGACTGATGACATGAGAGTGAGTCTTGATGGGCCAGATGGATGGGCCCGTGGCTGGATCGGTAAAGGGCAGAGAGTTCCAGTCCGACTCAGACACCAGCAACGTGGAGGTGGAGTACTGGTTTGGGCTGGTATCATCAAAGATGAGCTTGTGGGGCCTTTTCGGGTTGAGGATGGAGTCAAGCTCAACTCCCAGTCCTACTGCCAGTTTCTGGAAGACACCTTCTTCAAGCAGTGGTACAGGAAGAAGTCTGCATCCTTCAAGAAAAACATGATTTTCATGCAGGACAATGCTCCATCACACGCGTCCAAGTACTCCACAGCGTGGCTGGCAAGAAAGGGTCTAAAAGAAGAAAAACTAATGACATGGCCTCCTTGTTCACCTGATCTGAACCCCATAGAGAACCTGTGGTCCGTCATCAAATGTGAGATTTACAAGGAGGGAAAACAGTACACCTCTCTGAACAGTGTCTGGGAGGCTGTGGTTGCTGCTGCACGCAATGTTGATGGTGAACAGATCACAACACTGACAGAATCCATGGATGGCAGGCTTTTGAGTGTCCTTGCAAAGAAAGGTGGCTATATTGGTCACTGACTTGTTTTTGTTTTGTTTTTGAATGTCAGAAATGTATATTTGTGAATGTTGAGATGTTATATTGGTTTCACTGGTGAAAATTAATAATTGAAATGGGTATATATTTGTTTTTTGTTAAGTTGCCTAATAATTATGCACAATAAAAAATAGTCACCTGCACACACAAACTAAAAACTACTTCCAAAAATATTCAGCTTTGATATTACTTAGTTTTTTGGGTTCATTGAGAACATGGTTGTTGTTCAATAATAAAATTAATCCTCAAAAATACAACTTGCCTAATAATTCTGCACTCCCTGTACATATATATATATATATATATATATATATATATATATATATATATATATATATATATATATATATACATATATATATATATATATATATATATATATATATATATATATATGTGTGTGTGTGTAATCACTACTAAAAAGCAGTGAAAGCATCAGATGGAGGAGCTGCACAGATTTTCTCACCTAATTATTAAGTTTATAATTGGAAGCATTTGACATAAACACTTTTTCTGCAGTTCTCCTTCTTTTTGTGCCTTGGGCAATGAGTATCTGGAGAAGCTGCCCCAAAATCTAAGTAGCTGACTAATTTGCTAATACACACCTCCACATTTCTATGTGTCACCCACGCACGTACACACACACACACACATATACACACACACAGGATTATAGCTATCTTGTATAATATTATCAACACACGAGCGTTTGATTTCACATAAATCCATGCATGCCAACTTGCATACACGTCATTAAAGCCATTGATTTCATATCAGAATGAATTATGAGCTGGAAGAGTAGAGGCCTCCATTTAAATGGTTCAGTTTATTGACAAAAACCTTTCACAGAGGAGCAGTGGCAGCAGCTCCACACTGAGTTGGCCATTATCCTATAGCTGTCTACTGGCTTTTGATGAGGAAACATCAGCATCAGACAAGCAGAAGATAATTGGAATATACCACAGAGACAAAGAAAGAAAATCACATGTGCTTCTTCCTCAGTGGATTATTGTCAAATGCCAGAGCCATCATCTACTCAGCTATTGACAAATGTTAATGCCTTAACTAAAACTCTGTTGTGTTTAGCTGCAATAAACACTGCGTGTCACTGTGACACTTCAAAGTCATGCCTCAACAATAATCTTACTATTATGCTTGAAGCTTTGCCTGTGTGAAGCAAGACAATTCCCAATACAAGGGGAAGCAAAAAATTTACAGCAAACACTGTGTCTTAATATGGCCTTTCTATATTCCTCCACACACAGCTGTACTTTTTGTAGCGCAACCTGAAAAGATTGCTGCCTGTCATCTCCTTCACCCTAGGAAGGCAATCACACACTCAAGCACACACACACACACACAGTCTGTGTTTAAGGTGTGTACCTGGAGGAAACAGAATATTTTCAATCTGCTGTAGAAAACTAACTCTCTGCAGAACCCTGTGGATCCCAACCAAGCATGAATACTAAAGAATTTTAAAGGGTCAGTTCACCAAAATCATACAAAAACGTATTTTCTTTCTGGTGGTATTTCTGAGATTTGGGAATGTGAGATTTCTGCTTCCACTGAATATACAATGTGTGGAATGTCTCCATCACTGACAAATGACATTGCAACATCTCTGTGAAGAATATATTTTTCCTCAAACTGTATCATTTGCTATTGAACAAAACACCCACAATTTATTTTGTAGTTTGACCAGAGGAAAACTTTTAAAATGCTTCTCAAAAGGTTCTGCGCCTTTTGCATCACAATTCAGGAGGGACCAACTTTCAACTCAAAATTTGAGCAGAAAAAAACTGCTCCTAAAATGAATCTTTTAAGACAGATTATGTTAATTTCAAACATTTTTTCTCATCCACAAAGTGTCAATTGAAAGGTCACAATGTTTTATAAACACAGACATTGTGTTGCACACTGCATGTGTTTAGGTCTAACACCAGAAGCATAGCATTCACTTTGCACAAGACAAGCATGTGTGTCTGTACTGGGCGTGTGGAAGCACTTTGTCAACAAAGAGTACAGAGGAGTCTACAGAAGCACACTGGATAACAGAAAGCTGCCATTCAACTACCCACAGAAATAGTGTTACCATATTGTTCTGTTTGAGCTTTTTGATCATGAAAATATTTTTTAAAAAGTCTAAAGAACACAACACGTAATGTTGGTTATGTCCTGTAACCCCAGTTCTATGAGCATAGGCATAGTAGAAGTAGTGCAAGTAGTTTAAGTTCTGTTTACTTTCTATATTTCTCTACTTGGAAAAGCTGAAAAACACTGATACTGCTTTAGTTACAATATACTATTTATACCAATATATGAAAAAATCCTGTGAGTACTTGCTGTTGCAATCATGGCAAAACACCCTCACTAAGTCCTAAGTCGTACGGACCGACCAAAATGTCCTCACAATGATAATATCGAACAAGAAAGAATGTCCACACAAATTAGCCAGTGGCCAGCAATGCAGGAAACAGAAATATTCAGCTCACTCGTTCCCTTCTTTTGGTGAAGTTTTAAATAATGAATAGCTGTGAGGAAAACCATGTTGCACTGCAAGCATCCTCACAGTCAGCTTGACGTGACTACACACCACCACCTGAGAACAGATGAAGTGATTTAATCAATTCTTGTAATTTTTTTCCCTACCAACATTAATTCAAAACACGCAGAGTTAAGTCCGTGGTTGGTGCCAGTGAATATATGAGGAGAGAGGCAGTTAAAGCCTGGACCTGTGGGTGTGATATTTTATTCTCAAATAATCAGATCAGCCAGACCGGGCAATTCTCCTTAGATATGATGATGTGAAATCTCTGCCTGTGCGTGGGCTGTTTTAGATTACTATGCATACATGGAAGAGACCATAAGGCAACATAGTCAAGACATGTTGTGTTGTGAGAGGTAAGATGACTAATCTTTTACAAGTTATTTTGACAATATTGCAACCTCTGTGCTAGTATTCATGTGGTAGCAATGAGCAGTGTACAGAGAGAGAGTGGCCATTTCCAGTGGTCAGTAGCTACCATCTGTTTGTTCTGTGCTATGTGGCTTGTCTTAGACAGCACTCACTTAGATTCTGTATTATGAGTCATCCTCTAAAAACACTGCATCCTACATTTCCCATAATGCAACCTGATACCATCAGGATTGTTTTGTCAGACATCAAAAGTCTTTTGATGGCAAAAAGTATATTTTTTTAGTTTCAGTCTATAAATCACCATTTAAATACATATTAGTGAGAAGCGGACAGGACTTGGTACAGTGACTGCAGCCAGATGAAATGATTGACAGGAAGCAGACAGAGGAGGCTCATCAACAGCAGATGCATTTTTACACAGAGCACACTGATATCACAGTGTGTGGTATTGTTATATTTAAATGTATAGCCTGCTGGGAATTTGTGAAAAACCATATGCTAAAAATAATTCCTGTTGATGGGTGACAGAAGCCCTGGACTGAACAAGGAAGAGGACATCCAGAAAATGTAGAGAGAGACAGAGGCAGGGGATGGAATTCAGGGAAAATGGTCTGAATATATAACGTCACTGCATCCGAGCCTTCTGTCTATGCTTTAGTAGGATGAAGATCAGATATCCACTAATGGATAAGCTAAGCTAAAGCTAATGCAGATATCAAACTGATGCCATATTCACATGACGTTAACCACAGTCCACCTTTCCACACTCACTTTCATATTACATCCCAGTCCCAAGAGCTTCCACCTGACCCTGTTCAGCTGTTCAGACTAAGCATAAAGTAAATGGCCCTGAGATCAACTATCAGACCAAAGACTGCCGAAAGATGATGAAAGATGAGATGATGAAGAGTCTGCTGGATGTGGAACTTTTCCTCTCCATTTTACCTACTGTCTGTCCCCCATCTAGAAGGAAGATTTCACTAACTCTTTAATACTGTATATGTTATTACTCCCCTTCCAGAAACACACACAAAACATACAAGGTGGAAAAATACTGATTACACACATGGATGTTCTTGTTGTTAACCTGTGTGCTGTGCTCTAGTATAAAGTGGCAAGAAAAACTTTGTGAACCTTTTGGAATTTCATGGTTTTCTGCACTAATTTGTCCTAAAATGTGCTCTGATCTTCATCTAACTCACAACAATACAAAAACACAGTCTGCTTAAAATAATAGTTCACAAACATTATATGTTTTCATGTTTTTATTCAACATAACATGTAAACATTCACACTGCAGGGTGGAAAAAGTATGTGAACCCCTAGCCTAATGACTTCTCCAAGAGCTAATTGGAGCCAGGAGTGAGCCAACCTTGAGTCCAGTCAGTGTGATGATATTGGATGTGTTGCTGAAAGCTGTCCTGCCCTTTAAAAACACACACCAATCTTGGGTTTACTGGTTTCAAGAAGCACTGCCTGATGTGAACCACGCCTCGCAGAAAAGAGCTCTCAGAAGACCTACGATCAAGAACTGTTTACTTGCATGAAGCTGGAAAGGGTTACAAAAGTATCTCCAAAAGCCTTGATGTTCATGTGTCCACGGTAAGACAGACTGTCTACAAATGGAGAAAGTTCAGCACTGTTGCTACTCTCCCTAGGCGTGGTCGTCCTGTAAAGATGACTGCAAGAGCACAGCGCAGAATGCCGAATGAGGTAAAGAAGAATCCTAGAGTGTCAGCTAAAGACTTACAGAAATCTCTGGCGCATGCTAACATTTTTGTTGACACATCTACAATAAGGAAAACATCAAACAAGAATTGAGTACATGGGAGGACACCACGGAGGAAGCCATTGCTGTCCAAAACAAATATTGCAGCACGTTTGAAGTTTGCAAAAGAGCACCTGGATGTTCCACAGCACTACTGGCAAAATATTCAGTGGACAGATGAAACCAAAATTTTATGTGTGGAGAAAAAAAGGCACAGCACAGCAACATCAAAACCTCATCCCCACTGTAAAACATGGCGGAGGGAGAATCATGGTTTGGGGCTGCTTTGCTGCCTTAGGGCAAGTAATTCAACAAAAGAATAGCTTCAACAGAACAAAATACACCTTCTGGAGTGGCCCAGTCAGAGTCCTGACATTAACCCGATTGAAATGACCTTCAGAGAGCCATTCACACCAGACATCCCAAGAATATTGCTACACTGAAACAGTTTTGTGAAGAGGAGTGGTCCAAAATTACTCCAGATCGTTGTGCAGGTCTGATCTGCAACTACAAGAAACGTTTGGTTGACGTTATTGCTGCTAAAGACGGGTCAACCAGTTATTAAGTCCAAAGGTTCACATACTATTTCCACACTGCACTGTGAATGTTTACATGTTATGTTCAATAAAAACATGAAAACATATAATGTTTGTGTACTATTGTTTTAAGCAGACTGTGTTTTTCTATTGTTGTGACTTAGATGAAGATCAGAGCACATTTTATGACCAATTAATTCAGAAAACCATGAAATTCCAAAAGGTTCACAAAGTTTTCCTTGCCACTATATGTACTCCAAATGTTCCCTGTCTCAGGCAATCAACTGTAGTTGCAGGCAAAACCACTGCTCTCACTTTCACCTTTATTATTCATCACCTCCATCACTAAAAGCAAGCACATACACACCCAACACACACACACACACACACCTTTGAGTTCTTCCAAACGTGGATAACGAGGCTTGCCTGTCCAAACACATATCTTGGCACATTAGCGGCAAGGCTCGATAAACAAGCAGGACTTCCAAGTATCCCGTGCGTGTGCTCCACCACCATTAATAAAGGGTCAGTGCAAAGGTATTGTGTTGCGTTCTGCTGTTTTTACAGAGCATGAGACGTGCTCCTTTATTTCTGTCGACAGCTCCGTGCCTGCTCTGATTCTGCTGAAAAACTACTAATCACTGCTGAGACATTCTTGGCATGTTGCATAAAGGCCCTGCAGCAGCTTCACACACACTCAAAGCTACGAGACACCTACATCAGAGTTTTGTTGGAGTGCACTCTGTGTAAATGTTGATAATTCATGGAGAAGAAATCCTGCTGTAAATAAGCTCCGTGTACCTGATGACGGAAATCAATGCTCCATCACTGACTGCCAGTGTCCTTACTCAGAATAAGAGAAACATCCCTATTTTCTCCTTAAAAGAAAAACTGCCTCACTCGATCTTTTGAGTATCAAACCCTCAGTCTGGTCTGATAATTGAGTCTAGCTGGAATTCACAACAGCTTGTACTGGAGTGCTATTTTGGCCAAATCCTGTTCTTAACTATTAGATTAAGTACTGGCTTTGTCATTGTCATTTTTTCTACCCCTGATCCCAACTATAAATATGAATATCATATTAACATGTCATATCCATTATCCACTTAGTAGTCTACCTTATTGGTAGTCAAAGTGCTTTCCACTGCTTCTCATTCACACACATTAATGGCAGAGCTGCCATCCAGCTGGTCTGATCTTTACTTTGTCTGTTAAGGTGGTCAATTCCTGCAAATCAAAAAACAGGAATTCCACTGGGTGGATGCTGTGCTACACCCCTCTTCCCAGCGCTTTGATCTAAATTGGACTCTTGGGATCCAAACAAAACACAATCCGAAGGACGTGGCCGTGTTGTGTGATTTAAATGCCAGCTTCAGTCAGCTGTTGTATTTAAGCTCTAAGTGGCACGTGGACATGCAGGTAGAAGCGCTTATCTGGCTGTATACTGTGTTTGTGCAGCCCATCAATCCATAGAAATAACAGACTCACACCCAAAGCATAAGCAGCAGTCTGTGGTGGAACCAGGGCAGGGCCTAGAATCCGTCCATGCAGGTCCCTCAATGCTGTTTTATTTGATTAAATGAAAATGTGAACTGGTTGGGGGGGTTCTGAAATCAGGTCTGGCAACTTCTGTCTGCAGCACCGCAAGTACAGGCAGGACGACAAGTGTTCTAAACAATTTCACAGCCCATTAAAGAGTTGATGAATGGGTGAAATGAAAAAAATACTAGATTCAGTCTGGATGTCTACGAATGTGGGGCTATTATTCTCCAAAGCAGAGCTGAGGAGAAAGCAGACATGACCAGAGGGGGGAGAATTTTTCCTTTTTCAATCGAGGCTAGAGAGCTGATAGTTTCCTCAAGTAAACTGTGGCCTTTGGCTGCCAGCCCAGACATCCACGGTGGCAGCTTTCTGCCAGTTCTCCACTATGACTGCAGGTCTCTGACTGGATGTGCGGAAGCGTGCACGGAAACTCCAGCCTGCACTGGAAAGTAAAGATTTTTACTCTGTGCCAAGAGCTGTGTTTCTCCCATTGGATCATCAGGCATGATGCATCAGAAGCCACATGATTCAGACGTGCGTATAGATTTTAGAATATGTAGACGTCCCCCTGTAGCTCTGTCTTACTTACTCACAAAGCTTAAAACATTTTTTCTAAGCTATGAGGAGTATGTTAGCAAACAGCTGTCTTCACACACATACAGCCGTCCAATATTCACTCCTTCAGCTCTGGCTGGGTCTCCACAGAGAAACAGACCTGTCTCTTTAGCTTGATGTAAGTGAGTGCCTGCTGCTTGGTGCTGGGCAGGCAGAGTACTGTGGGTTGATCAGAGCCTACGGCCGCTGCTGCTGTTGAACACAGGGCAGATAAGAACACTGAAACTTAACCTAAACAGTAACAGTGTGGACAGTTAAATCTCTGTGCGTTCACTATTTTGAGCATGACCTTTAACATCATGCTGGAAGATGAACCAGTGTTCATGTAAAAACGGAGCAGTTTTACTTTTTCTCAGGTGGTGATGTTCTCTCTGTGTCACCAGCACAGCTCATGCTGGTATTATTCCATACAACAAGTAGGAGTCACCTCCTGTACAGCAGGGGTGCAGCGCGATGTGAGAACACAGCAGAATTATTTCACTCGTTATATTTCTTCCATAAGCTCCTCCCAAGCTTCTTGCACAAATACAACTGTGTAATTGCACTTCCTTGTTTCTTCAACCAGGGTTTCAACTTCAGCAGCTGAAAATGTTCACACTCTTTCGTTCTCTTTCGCCGTCAGACATGTTCGAGATGCATGTCTAACAGCCTGACATCAGATTTTAATTAGCAGCAGTGGATTCAAATTAACTCAACCACAGCTCAGCTCATTTACATCATCACTCATACTTAATGCCCTGCCAAATTAAAAAAGATTCAAAGACACTAAACGTGGCCTTAACAGTCATTTCTGGCAGGACTAGGGAGTGTTTAGAGCAACAAATGTCAGAGCTTTCATGAACTAGATTAATTCACATCAACACTAAAACAGCAGACATTCATTTATATGAACATCTTCCCAGTTACATGTTTAAATTGATTCTGTAACTTCTGCTGAACAGCAACCACTGTGGCCATGACTGGACACATAAGAAAGAATTCATTATTCACCTTGTCAGCTGTTTCACTGCTACCATTAAGCTGTCTGACTACAACCCTGGTTGCACAAAGCGATAAGTGGAAAAAGCTCATCTTAGTGCAAAGCTGATGGAACTAGAGCCAATCAGATATGCCAGACATCACGTGAAGGTGGTCTGTGCCAGGTGTGAATCCAATCAGTACTATATGAGCATGTACTTTATGAAAACCCATCTTTTTGAAAGCTCACTTCAACAACGTTCTGCAGAAAAGAAGATCAGGCGACAAAGCCCCCTGGTGGCCACAGGAGCTACAACAGGAGCAAAAGTGGTAGCAGTCTACAAAGCGTACAGGGGGAGATCAGGGTGGATGGGTGAGTCTGCTAATCATCAGACACTGGTCAGTGATCGTTGTCAGCAGCGAGTCCACTTTTTTATAAGCAGTAAAATGTTGCACAGTCCATGTGGAGCAGCTGGACTCAAAGCAGATCAGAGGAGAAGTGATGCAAGTACAACGAGACATGGAATCTCTCCTCCTTTAACACCCACAGGCACACGTATCCACAACAGTCCCCGCAGCTTGTTCATTTGCAAGTGGACTAGCAGATAAAAGGAAACCGTGGTCTCTGCTCCAGCTTCACACCCTGAGAGACGACTCTCTGTCTCTGGTTTTTTTAATTTAGTGCTGATTCGTATGTTGACCTCTGCTGCTTAACACACTGTTGTGTAACCTTCTTCACATATGTTGGAATCCATCCAGCATCCTCCCTCTCACTGCCCCCCACCCCCACCCCCATAGGAGGACACTGAGGGACACCAGAAAACAGCAACCAGCACAGACAGATCAGAGACATCATCAAATCATCACCCCTGGCACAGATTCCACTTGATCTTACATCTTCCAGTGACTTACACAGAATCCCTATCAGCTGCCTGAACCATGCATGAGTTCCTCTGCAGATGACAAAGATGGAGCTGAAACTTCTTCACAAGCACATGTCAGCCAACAACTATCAGAATGTCACAATGGAGCAGATGTAAAGTTAATAGATGGGATTACAGTTCTGTCTGTACATTGGTACTTAAAGTAGCACGAGGAACCCATGTATTTAAACTGGAATCACATCAGGTTGTATGATTTAAGCGTTTAAGTCTGTTATTAGTATCTTTCAGAATAGTTGTACAATAAAATAACCGATACCGTCTTATAAGGGTGTAGGTGTAGCGAAGAAACGTTTCTCATGTTCACAGGCTGAGGCAGACAACTGCGCTGAAAAGCATCTTGGCTGCTCAGGTGAAGAAGGAACATGGTCCACTAACCTGTTGGAGGGAAAGGCACAGAGCACTGCACTTGTTTCCACAGAAGCCGAATGGCGGCGCGGAGCTGGCGCTTGACAGTGCGCATCATTGATGGAGTGGAGGAGAGGGGGGACCTGCAGAGCTGCTGTTAGTAACAGCTGGATGGTCACACGTCCTCTGATCTCACTAGAAAAGACGTGTTGACCTTTGTTCAAGACAAAACAGCCTCTGAGTCAACGCTCAACTTATTTAGTAGGTCCATAAATGAAAAGCAGTCCTGACGTGATGCTACAGCTCAAACACTCGGGATCAGCTGGTAAAGGCAGTCGGGGATGCAGGAGTCTGCGCGGCGCTGTCATCGTGCGCGGACCGGGAATCCACTTACCTTTGCCCCAAAAGTCGTGGCAGGACGCGCGGCTTGAGTTCCTCAGTCCGACCCGGACCCGCACCCTGACAGGATGCACGGAGCGCAGCTGCCTCCTGTCAGCTGTGACAGCATGTAGCCTCTGCAAAATCAAGTGTGCTCCCTTCCCTGTACACCAACAAGGTGAGCTCTGCCACCACACCTGTGGCTCGCAGCGGGCGAATTTCGCCACGAAGTGGCCACTGTGGCCGCATCACCCTGTCATCACAAACACAGCATGCCCTCACCCCTCACCCCTCACCCCCAGTAAAACGTGTTAAGGAGTCCACGGGAACTACTGACCTGTAGCCTAAAATCGGCGTCTAGTCCGGAAGCCTGCAAGACACGAAGCTCGGAGGAGGGCCGTGATGGAGCGAGGCGCTGCTCATGTGTCAGCCGGTGTCGGAGCGCACAGACACGGTCAGGCTCTGTCCGTGGCGCGCGGAGCAGCGCCGCCTCTATTTACTCCAGCAGGAGGAAAGACACGCCCACTGTGTGTGTGTGTGTGTGTGTGTGTGTGTGTGTGTGTGTGTGTGTGTGTGTGTGTGTGTGTGTGTGTGTGTGTGTGTGTGTGTGTGTGTGTGGTGGAAGGGGTATTCCTAATTGCATGACTCTTTGAAAACCTGTGTATTTGAAGGGGTGTATCCAACATTTCGGAAATACTATCACTACTGAATATTTAGACAAGTGAAATTACATCATGTTAAAAAATACAGAAACACTTAGAAAACAACAAATAGGCCAAACAATTATTCTAAATTGTTTCTAAACGTGTGAAATAAATAAGTGTAATTATTATCTAACAAAAGTTTTAAGTGTGTTGCAAGTTCAATTCAATTTTATTTTTAGAGCGCCAAATCACAGTGGATGTCATCTCAAGACACTTCACAGTGTTTAAGGTTTAAGACCTTACAAAATTTAACTGTATACAGAATTGTATAGAAACCCCAACAACCCCACTGAGCAGCACCAGGAGACAGTAGAAAGCAAAAACTCCCTTTAGAGGAAGAAACCTCTATGAGAACCAGGCTCATAGTGGGCGGCCATCTGCCGCGACTGGTTGGGGTGAGTGGAAAGAGAAGAGAGAAAAGAACAGCAGGCAACAAAAACAGCAACATTGGGCAGGTCAACTGGATTCTGGAGATGTACAGCTCCAGGCCGAGGATACCTGCAGAAAAGTACGGAGAGAGGGAGACAGAGAGGAGGAAACACAACTAAAAGAGAGAGAAGACACAAAGTAAATGACATGCAATGGTGGCATTTGCATTGATACAGGAGAAAGGAGAGAGGAGAGGAGCTCAGTTTATCAGTAGAGGTCCCCCAGCAGACTAAGCTATATCAGCATAACTAAGGGATGGTTCAGAGTCACCTGATCCATCTCTTACTATAAGCTTTATAAAAAGGAAAGTTTTAAGTCTAGTCTTAAATGTAGAGAGGGTGTCTGCCTCCCGAACCTGAACTGGGAGCTGGTTCCACAGGAGAGGGGCTTGGTAGCTAAAAGGCTCTGCCTCCCATTCTACATTTGGAAACTCTAGGAACCACAAGTGAACCTGCAGCCTGCTAATTCCAGTCAGAACTCTGGCTGCAGCATTTTGGATTAACTGGAGGCTTTTTAATGAGTTATTGGGACAAACTATTAATAATGAATTACAATAGTCCAGTCTGGAAGTAACAAATGCATGGACTAGTTTTTCAGCATCACTTTGGGACATGATGCTCCTAATTTTAACAATGTTTCTCAGGGGAAAAAAGACAGTTCTAGAGATTTATTTGATGTATGTGTAAGTGAAGGAGATATCCTGGTCAAAGATAACTCTGAGATTTCTTACAGTATTACTTGAGGCCAAGACTAAGTCCTCAAGAGTGAGAATGTGATTATACATAGTGTCTCTGTAGTGTCTTTTAAGCATTCTTGAAGTTTGACTAATTGATTAGTTTCTCCTGGTTTCATAGATAAATATAGCTGGGTATCATCTGTATAACAATGGAAATTTATAGAGTGTTTCCTAATAATATATAAGGGAGACATATATAGAGGAAAAAGAATCGGCCCAGCACTGAACCCTGCTGAACTTCATAACTAACTTTTGTGTGCATGGAAGACTCATCATTAACATGTACAAACTGGAATCTATCTGATATGATAGCTCCCCGGGTGCTCCCCCCAGGGGGATGGGTTAAATGCAGAGGACACATTTCATTGTAACATGTACATATGACAAATAAAGGCTTTCTTTGTTGACGGTTTAGATGAATTAATTATGGAAATTATTCAGAATGATCTATGGGGAAGAAGCAGTCTAAGCACGAGTGAGGTCTGACAAATGAATCTAGAGCTGTTGTACACATGAGTCCATCCACGCCGTTTGCAGATCTCATACATGTTTTCTTTAATAGTTATGATTTTATTTGGAAAGAAATTCATGAAGTCATTGCTGCTAAGAGTTAAGGGGATACTAGACTATTCGTCAGCCTGGGTACAGTGCTGAAAGGAAACCTGGGGTTGTTCTTATTTGTCTCAATTAATGAGGATTAATATGAGGTTCTAGCTTTACAGAGGACTTTTTTATATATGACTCGCAAATGTTGTTGTCTACTGTATCTTACCTTCCACCACCCAAATGTATGGGCGCTGCTGGGCTCTGCACCTCTGCTAAAGACATTGTTCACTAATTAAGAACAGGAATTATCAGCATGGTTTGGCAGTTCACCAAAATAAACTTGGTCACAGTGGCAGACTTGAGTCAATGAAGTGGTAGAAATGCCACGCATGCCAAGCTGATTTACATTTCCTCCATCATCACATTACAGTTAAGTCAACCTGTGTGGATGGACTGATGTTTGAGGAGTCGACTGATCATTTCAGATCATCCTACTGTCATTCATATGTTTTACAGCCTGTAGCCTGTAGCACTGAAGGTAAACCAATACAGTGTATGGCACCATTGTTGTTGTTGTTGTTGTTGTTCAGACATTTCTAATAAAATCATTTCTTCTATGACCTAAGTTTACAAAACAATGAGAAATCAAAGGAGAAAAAAGAATTACAGTAAATGATAGTCATCTGCTGAATAAATAAGATTAAATAATAGTAAAAAACTGGCGCTCTTTCTTTGTGCTCTGTCTTAAAAATAAAAAATACAGAAATATAAACAGGAACCTCCCTCTAGTTGTTTCTCATTATGTGATTGACATGGCCCTGAACCTGTCCTGCACTGTGCAGTGTGGAACAGCGGGACGGGACAAGCTATTGGTGCACATCCCAGGTAGCAGTTCCTAAAGACAGATGTCATATTTTTCATACTCATATTGTCAATACTTGAAAACGATATATATATATATACATACATACATATATATGTATGTATGTATGTATATATATATATATATATATATATATATATATATATATATATATATATATATATATATATATATATATATATATATATACATACATACATACATACATACATATATATGTATGTATATATATATATATATATATATATAATTATATGTATTATATAATTATAAATACATAAAATAAATCATATATAAATATTTCCTTAAACCACCTTTAGCTTTGATTACGGCACTGATTTACTTTGGCATTGTTTCAAAAAGCTTCTGCAATGTCTGAACAGTTTTTCCTGTCCCTGCATTAATTTTTTCCCAAGATCTTGTATTGATGATGAGAGGTTACCGCTGCACAACGTCTTCTCTAGCACATCCCAAAGATTCCCAATGTCGTTAAGGTCTGGACTGGACATGGAAAACTCCATTGATGGACATACCTGGTTATTCAGTATATTCAGGTAGTCAGCTGACTGGGCAACGTTGCTGAACCTAGACCTGGCCAACTGCAGTAGCCCCAGATCATAACACTGCCCCTACAGGTTTGAACAGTAGCCACTAAGCATGATGGGTTCATCACTTCACCTGCCTCACTTCTTACCCTGATACTCCCATCACTCTGACACAGGGTAAATCTGGACTCATCAGACCACTTGACCTTCTTCTATTCAACAGTTCTTAACCCACTTTTAGTAGTTTCATCGATCTCCTCAGATGTTTTCTTTGTTCCATGCATGATAATAACTTGACCCTTCTAAAATAGATACAAAATTTTTACGACCACAGGATGTGTATTTCAACATAGTTGTTTAAGAAGTAAGAAGCATCAGTTTGGGTTAAATAACTTGTTGGCATCTGAAACATAATCATCCAGTAGTTATTCAATGGGAGGCTCTTACCTATTTGATTAGTTAAATGACTTTTTTTTGGACATGCAATGTATTAGCTAAATATTTGTTTTACATTTAGGATCAGGAGGTGTTTGCCACTTTCCACATAAAAAAAGTCATTGTGGTCATGCTGTAGATCTCACACACTCACCTTGCAGAGTTTATTTGCTTCAGACCAGACAACTGTAACATGAGGTGATGGTGTTGGATGTGCAGCTCTGGTGCAGTTGTACATACAGTAATATGTGTGTGTCAAGCTATTTATTCAGCCAACAGGAGTACTTCACAGATCATAATATGTCAAATAGAAATGACAGATATGTTGTACTGTGTTGGGGCCCTGGTAACTTAGGTCCAGTACTGCCCTCCACTATAACAGCCCTACTCCCCCATACTGATGCACTGTCATTTTTTTAGTATTATTATTATTGTTTTAAACATCAGACAAGGTAAATAAACACCACCAACCCGCCACCCACCCACACCATGCAGCACTGAGCAGCAGGTTGACATCACCAGAGCTGTCCAATCAGTGAGAAACACTGTATAATTTTAACTTCGCAGCTCTTGGTGTGTTTGTGAAATGCAGGTGTGAGTGTGAATCACATCATCATGAAAAAAGCAACAGTGTTTCATGTTTTCCTGTTCTAGACCGGGTGAACTCAGCTACCAGTGTGAAAGTGACCTAAGATATCAGCCATGAGCTGGAAGGAATTTTTCTTATCGGTGTTCAAGCCACAACTTGTGAAACTCTGCTGCACGTGTCTTATAATAACAGACACTTTGACCTGTTCCCACATATTTCCTCCTTAGAATAAACCATCTTCAGTTATATTCAGATCTTACAGAATTAAAATGGAAATAATGAGGTAGGTTGTCATGGAAACCAGGGGTCACACATTCTGTACCTGTGTAGATTCAGATTCTTGTTGATTTATTCTTTGCTCAGACAAATAGGACAATTTCTAAGCTGTGTTGAGACCGCTGAACAGTCTATCTATCTACCTATAATCTATAAAGGAAGATGAGTACAGTGGACTGATAAAACCCTCCAGTGACTGGACTCACAAGAACTGTCTCCTACTATACACCTCTAAAACCAAGGAGATGGTTATGGATTTTCTAAATTCTTAACACCCCGAACTGGTCACTTCACACAGATGGAAAATATAAAAAAGGGCAGAGATGTCTTTTCCTTCTAGGGCGGCTTAGGTCATTAGACATCTGCAGGAAGATGCTGCTCTTCTACTGTTCAGAAAAAGTGTTGCAGTGTGCTGTTTTAAGCGTATGCTTCTGTGTAAAACTGCAAGGAAGCTAGACAAACTGGTGCAAAAAGCTTGTTCAGTGACTGGAATGAGATTCAATCTTTTTCTGTGTGCATTTCTCTAGAGACCATCCCCTACACAACATCCTGATGGACCAGAGAAGTAGCTGCAGTGGACGACTCACCTCGCTGTGTTGTAGCACTGAAAGATACAGGAGATCCTATATCACCACAGCCATCAGGCTCTACTACACCCTAGACAACAGCAGATGATTACTTACTACTTTCACTATCTTTCCCTTTACATAGTTTATCCTACCTTATCTATCCATCTATTGCGGCCAACCACATCAAGTTCAATACTTTTTAAAATGCTGTTTTATTTTGTATTTGTTTTATTGTCTTAGTGGAACATTTGTACATTTGTACTTTAACTTTGTATATAACCTTTCTCAAATTAAATTTATTTTACTGGAAATATGCTTGTGATCATCTACACCCTCCAGAAGCTGCAGGCCATCTCTGAAAGGGCTGGCTGTTCACAGAGAGCAGTATTGAAGCATTTGTATTGTAGGATGGTATGGTATGGAAGTGTGGTAGGAAAAGTTGCACAAGCAACACATTTGGCAGCAGCCTTAAGAAGCAAAGCCCATGTAAGAACTTGGGAGATCTTCACAAAACGTGAAGCTAGAGTCCGTGCATCAGGAGTCACCACACAGACGTCTTCGGGAAATGAGCTACAACTGTTGCATTCCTAGTATCAAGGCACTTCTAAACCACTCTGTATCTATCTGAACTTTAGTACTATTCTTCAGAGCCATATCAGACAAGATAGAAACTAAAATGAGAATTGCAATATTACTTCTGAACAGTAGAAGAGCAGCTTGGAGCAGTAACATTTTCATCTGGGTATTCATTGACTGTAATGTCATACTGACAACTGACAGAAGCTCTGAGCTGACTGTAGCAGAGTGTTAGCAGAGCAAGGACAGAGAGGGTTGAGTGGAGCAGAGTGGACTAATAACATACATTGAAGTTAAAATATCCCCCAATATACCATATACAGTATATACTACATAAAATATGTACTTACTTATGTACTTAATAAGTAGTTAGTTAATAGTTACTTAAGCAAAGCAGTGATTATTGTACTGTTTGCCACCTGCTGGTTTTCACATTGTGGTGGACAGGGGTCAGCATGGGACCAACTTAGAGTAAAAAGGTGATCTTAAATTGAGGCTGAACCTGCTCTTTCAAAAGCAGCCCAATAGTAATGACAGTCATAACAGGCCTTTCTTCCCAGTGAAACAGTAATGTTAGACACACACTTCATGCATCCTTTATTCCATTATAAGCATTAAAACATCCATTGTTCCGTCTGGCAACAACCACCACATGTATGACAATCTGTTTCACGGCATATTTAAGGCTTCTTTAATCTGTTCTACACACCATTTCAAAATCTGATTCTACTAGCATCATTGTTTTTCATTTGCATATTGTGATTTCAGTGGTAAAATCAAAGAGACCAGACTGCCCTATGTGAAGGGTAATATGTATAGAGAAAATATTGAAGAACAGCTTTACAGAGGAGTATTATCCCAACCAGCTTCAGAGACGGTGGAAATCTATCAACATTAAGTCTGCAAAACCTTGTAAAAATGTCAGTATCAAAACAATAATCAGGACTAAAGCAGGGGCTTCATTTCCTTTAAAAAGAGAAAATACAGGAAATATACTATGATCCATAACTGAGGGCTCTTATCCACATTGGCCCAACTTTAGCTAGAAATCAGAAAACATTAATATCCAACCACTTCACAGCAAAATACAGATCAATCAATGATCATCACAAGCTGCTATGCAAAGATCCTTTAAACACAACCCTCTGGAACCATTTTCAGCATTTACTTCAATGTGATAATGATTTACTTTTTTTAATTTACCTCAATGTGACTGATTCACTTCATGTTCTAGTGTTTTACTTCATCTTTTTTTCCCCCCCCGATTTGGAGGGGGTAAAGAACAAATGATTTAAATACAATACAAGTTAAAACATCCACCACTATGAGAGGTGATCTGCATGCACTGCTTATTTCCACATCGCTCCATGTCACCTTCACGGTTCTTTAAGATGTCTTTGGAGTTGGACTATTACGGGCTTAAAAGACAACAGTGTTGGCTCGCTGTCTCGTCTCCCAGGAACATACAACTGGGCAGGCTGAATTTGGCTTTAGTACAGTGTTGTCATTCCAGTGTTCCACAAACTGTCAGGCTTTCACAGTGATCGACTAATTGATTCCTCTGATGAATAGCAGCAGCTGTCAGTCCCTTTGAAAAATCACGAGAGCCCCACTTCAGTCGACAGGAATGTATGGGTGAAAAGTTTACAAGAAAAGGCTTTATCTGTAGTGTGAAATGACTGATAAACAAGTGCAAGCCCAAACCCAGCAACAACATGTCCACCTTCAACACCTTCACATGGAGCAGAGTTCACAGTCCAGAGCCATGTGTCTGCAGGTTTCAGTTTACAGTACTGAGTCAAGTGTGTTCCTGTTTGAAACAGCTGTCAAGTCTTATTTCTACTTCACCTCTAGTTAACAACGCAGGCTCCTGATGCCTGCTGCTCTCTCACCATGCCCCTTAAAGCTTGTACATTAACCAATATTTGAGATGTTCTCTGCAGTGTTGCAAAAGTGGCAAAGTGTGACAACGTGCAGACATGAGAATTTTGATACTTACATACTGAGGGTTATTTCTCCAAATTCATGTTTTGGTTCACAGCTCAATATTTGAGAAACAGTTTGGTTGATCTTGGTTTTTGTGTGTTCATTTTATGGGAAACATTAATGACCTACACTGTAAAACATCTCTGAAGGCTACAAAACATGATGACCTACACTCTACTGTGCTGTACTGTGCCTGAACGCTACACCAGATGCATTGTTACTTTTTAAATGGAAAGCCTGAGCACAAAAGTGTAAGGTCCTCATTCAACAATAAATTTGCAGGCAACACTGCAAGAGAGGTGGGGTGTGTGCAACAGAATTATGGATTATTTCTGTGATGGTGGTTTCTATTCTGCTTCATACTGAAAAAATCAGTTTACACTCTAACTTGCTGCCATTCAAGAGAGTCTTCTGGGAAAGTCCGGTTCACACTTCTCTTAATGCTGCATTTTGAATAGGCCAACTCATTCTAAATGTTGGCATTCTAATAAAGTAAATAATGTAGGTAATGTTTGTGTGCTGCATGTATTGGTGGCTCTCTTTACTTGGCTCTCAACTATTCAAGGACTTAAATGCATCTGCCAAAAAGCAAGGCAAACGACTATATTTCTTGGAGCTAGCTTCCTACAGTATGAGAGAGCAGCATGCATCAGGACAATGATACAGCTACAAAGGCCAGATGTGTAGGGATACACTCTGTTTAAGGTCAATTCATGCTGAATCCCTAGGTGTCCAGTATACTTGTCTGGTGCATGTGCAGTCGGCACACTCGCAATATGTACAGTTTTCACAGAACTAAGCATGAATTGACCTTTAACAGCTTTCAATCACACACATCCAGTAAAAAAAAAAAGTTCTACCTGATGTGAGATTATGAAAAATGTGGAATTCCATTAACAAGAGAAATTAAAATAAAACACACAAAAACATATTACCTGAAAATATCTGCACATTCAAAGTGCAATTGTGTAATCAACCCTGAATGGTAACTTAAAAATACAGAAAAAGTAAAAAACTTCAATTGTATTTCGAGGTGCAAAATTGGTACTTGTCTATCAATTTGATACTTGATACTACTTCACTTGGTAAAAACGAATACAAAAAAATCAAGTTTTAACATTGCAAAAACTCTCAGTCGAGAAAAGAGAGGTCAACAGGAAAAGCAGAGAGGGGGGCAAGGAAATGTGATGGACTGAAGCTCAGAGTGAGATACACTAACACAGACAGGGTAAGGGAGACAGTAGAGGAAAGGAAGGAAATGAATCCAGACTGAGCAGCGAGTGCAAACACTGTGTAGGCCCTGGTTAGTTGGCAAACAGGGTCCAAAGGTAGGAGCGGCATCTAGGTTTTAGAGACATTACATTTTAAACCAAGGCCACACGTTTTGTCGGGACTGGTCTCTGCTCAGCTGCACCTCAACAATCTAAAACCCCCTCCACTTCCAGTCCATGACACAGTCCCCTCCTGAAATGGCTTCCAGGACAGTGGAGAATGGTTTGACCAGTTTACTCCAGTCCTGCACCTACGCTAACAGTGGAATTTGGGAGATGATGAGGAGGAGGTTTCTTTAGCATGTTGAGATGAACCCTGACCTAAGAGCTGAGCTGCCCTCAGGAGGAGGGAAGCTCGAAGGAGATAAACTGCTTGAGTCTCTCCAGATACTGGGCATACAGTTCAATGTCGTTGTGGCCGGCTCCTTCCACCCACAGGGGCTCGACAGCACGGGGGCAACGCTCGTACATGGCCAGGCCATGGGAGAAGTCAATCACCTCGTCCTCTGTACCATGGATCACCAGCACTGGGGACGCCACCTTGGATACCTTGTCAATACTGCAGAGAGGAAATAGACAGAAATTAGAAATGAGAAAGTAATCATTTAAAAGTCTGAGAATTTAGAGATGTGATTTTAGCTTAACTATTTCTATCTCAGAAGACATTACACTCAGATGGACTGACTCATTAGAGGCCTATTGAACTTGCAGCCATTGTTCACCCTATGGAAATATGACTGCCCTTCAAGTTCAAGTGAAAGTCAGGAGTCAAACTGTGACTCTAGTAAAGAGGAGCTTCATCAGGGCTGGACTGAAGGTTTCTAAGGGGCAACACACGGCTCTAACACCTCTGGACACTAAAAGGTTTTATCCCTAAGTATAATCAATGATAGTTTGGCAGTGTTAGTTCCTTTCCACAAATACAGAAACAAGATTTTAGAGTACCACTAGAGGGATGTATTACAGTTCTGCATGTAGACCACACTAGCCAGCATGTCACAGTCAGATCACAGTCCATCACATCGAAGCCACAAATTCTAAGCTCCAAACATGATCTTATTGTAAATCCAATTTACTTTTAAATCACATTTGTTATCTATAATACATTGATGGCCCATAATGGAAATAAGAGTTTCTATACTTGGAGGCTCATGCAAAAACCAGACACAGGGCAAGAGCTCCTATAATATGTTAGTCCTTGTTAAAAACTCTTATTCAGCTCCTATTTAGATGTTTCAGATAGTCTGGATGAAATTGTGCTAAGCTCCAGTCCGTGCTATGCATACAAATTCCTTACTAATCATCCTCACCCATAACTAGGTGTAGCAGCACAGCCTCCATGGTGCCCTGCTGTTGAGATGGAGGTTAGGTGGAGGATTACCGCAGGCAAATCATTGGGAGCTAATTTCATTCCAGATGGAATAAAACTATTATCCTGTTCACTTCACAGCTGGGTTATACAGACTGAATTATAGCAGACGTGGCTGTCAAACATGCACATTATCTGTCCCGACATTTGAATGAATGTGAGCTCACAGATACACAGCAAACTGACAAGGGAGTGAAAAACACAGACAGTTTTTGGTTTACAGATGAGAAACTATTAGGGCGGGGGTTTATTGCATTTTCTTAAATGACTGCAGTATCTGATGTGCTTATAAAATCAGAATCCCTTATACAATCTACTAACAGCATTCAGTATTCAACATTTACAAGTAAATAAGGTCATAAATCACTAAAACCCAAGGGTTCAATGTACACTAATTACATTTTGCTGACTTAAAAGAGAAAACCGTGGTTTTTAGTGCCAGCCTGATAAATTTTGACAACCAGTCACGAAAACAACCTGTAATATGAGTAGCGGAAAACAGGAATGTTGACTGTATATGTGTGTGTGTTTGTTTACACACACACACACGGTAAGCTATGGTTACACACAGATATGGTAAGCTTGAGATGAAGAGGGAGATGGAGTACATAAAGTAATCCTTAGTGCAAATCTACAAGGTATGATGTAAACATGAAATGAATGTAATGAAAAGTGAGGAGAATGTGACAGCTAAGTGGAGTAATAGAATTAATTTAATGTCTTCGTCTTTGCATTCACACACATCTCCTGCAGTTAACATCCAGATAAGTTTAAGGCTGCAGTGCATGTGTGAAAACAGCTATAAATTGAAAATAAATAAATACATTTAACTATTTATTCATTTAATTAAATATGTGACATGGGCAAAGGTGTGGACAATTTAAGAGCTGTAAAGTTTCCTTTAACAAGGTATTAGACCTTAATTAGCTTCTTAGAGCAATGTTAACCATGATCTTTAGGAAATGTCTGCTAGTGGTATTTTCAAAGCTTTTTCAATTCTTTTAGCCTTCAAACCATGTGTCAAGGCTCAGTTACCATGGGTTCGCCTAAGCACCTATCTAACACTATAAAAGATAAAGTTATTGATGCCCACAATGCATAGGGCGGCTACAAAAGCACAGCAAAGTATTTTCAAATGCAAAACTAAAAGATAGCAGTTTGGAAGTAAAGTGGAGGTCATCTTAAAGACCAAGACAAATGCTGGAGAGAACTAAAAACCTTAAATTTACAGCAAACAATCTGCAGGTGTGTGCATATCTATGAATAGCTTAAAAACTGAATGTATGTGTTGTGGCTGAGAACACCCACACATGTCTGATCTGCTTACACATAATAACAGTAATAATAATAATAATAACAGTAATAATAACAGTAATAATAATAATAATAAATAATAATAATAATAATATAAACTTTCATGGTGACATATGTGACACTGGAGCAACAAATTTACACATCACATTTACCAGCAGCTGCGACACTAACTCTCAAAGTAAAAGAGCTCCGTAGTATTTTGTTTGTTTTTGTTTGTTTGTTTTAGCACTTCACCATAATATTAACCTTTGAGAGTTTGTCATAGAAATCTGAACTAGACTTGTAGGATTACATTCAACAGATAAAATGCAAAAAATACATTCAAATTCAAAACATGCATTTTAAGGAGTTGTATTTATTGCAAACTAACAAATTAATTAATTCACTTTCAAAGTTAGAGTAGAAGTAGAAGTTTATTTATGTAAAAATGCACACATGATAATAAACCAGGGAAACATTTATTTTATGCATATTAAAAATGCATTATAATTTTCACTTGCAACTAATTACTGTAATAATACAAAGTCTTATTTAATGCTGTGCATGTATCTGAGAAATCATATAATGTAACACAACTCCTGATCAGTAAAATGTCTTCCAGCGTTTTATATATTCTAAATATTGTTAGTTTAGTTACTTAATCCTGACCTCAATAATAACAATAAAAGTGTGGTTACAAACTGTTAAATAGTCAGGCACCATGCCAGAATTTCTAAAAGGTAAAATCATGTAACTTTGCTACTGCTCCATTTAGTGTTCTAGTTTTTTGCGTTTTGCAGGATTAATGTTGCTAGTTAACACAGCTCTGCAGTGAGCAGCACAGGTAGATATGATAATGCTAGCTGAGTGTGAGTGCTCTGTTCAAACAGCCAGAGTTTGGAAATGATTAAAAAGAGTGAGCTGTGTTAGGCAGGGCAAGATGACATGGACTTTATAAACAGTATCTGAAGTAGCACTAACCCTGCAACAGACAAGAATGATAATTTCAACCATAGCTGTCAATGGTGGCCACATTTTCACCCAGTTGATAACATTAGAAGCTTGATTTTCTAATATGACTGCTTCTTGCTAAGGCAACTTTTGCTTGTGTGAGTCTGTGTTTCTGTATGCCTTTGTAGATGTGACTCACCTGGGGAAGGCATCGAAGCAGTAGGTCTTGCGTGTATCAGGGAAGGCTACCCTTAGCCCTGACATGAGTGGTGAATGTAGGATGACAGCAGCACATTCATAGCGAGCAGCCAGGTCAATGGTTGGCACAGTGCCAATGCTCTGACCATACAGGATGATGTTCTCAGGTGTTACGCCATACCTGTATAACACACAGACAAGCCCGATTCATTTATAACAATCCATTCATTTAAGACAAAGGACAACACAGCTGCTAAAGCAATTATAGATAATAAATAATGTGCGCTACATTGACTCACGTAAAACATATGATGTCTTTGCACTACAACCTCTCTAGGCCCACCTGTGCACATGTCCACACACACATAAGAAGAAATAATGGTAGCAGGGCTCTCATAAAGTCTCAGGTTAGTGTCCAGGTAATTTTCTAACCACCCTGCATGCTCTACTTACACTGCAGTAAAGTGCCAAATGACAGCTGACACCAATGCTTAGTAAACAATCATCAGATTATTTCAGTTAAATATTTAAGCACATCAAGCTCTTAAACTAAACGCCTTTACTGGGCTCTCCAGATCAGTCCGAACTGAGCAGCAGCTTCTCTTTCAGACTGTGAAACTATGGCCTCTGCTCAGCTGCCAAAGTGAGCCATCAACAGGCTCATTTAGATGGTAACTGAGATCTTCAGTTTTAAATTTCAAACTGAAATGCATTGACTGCTTTGAATGGAATGATAGTGGAAATACCACAGTAGCTATTAGAACAACAACACGCACGCACGCACGCGCGCGCGCGCGCGCACACACACGCACACACGCACGCACGCACACGCGCACGCACACACACACACACACACACACACACACACACACACACACACACACACACACACACACACACACACACACACACACACACACAAATGTATGTTTTCACTGCCTGTCTTTCTCAAAGCACTCTCTTTGAGAAATTTCTCTTTGTCTTGTATGTGTTGTTGCACTCTTAATGCAATAAAAGTAAAGAAACTGGGATGAAGATGGATTCTTTTTGGACAGCCTCTTATCTAATCCGTTTATGGCGTTCCATTTGATTGACGCAAAGTTCCCATTACTGTCAGACTGCCTGTTTTGGAAGCTTACGAAAACTGTTAGATGCAACTCTCAGACACAATTTGTTGATCCGATACAAATTTTATTTGAAGCAAGCCACAGCCACGTTTAACTGTATATATTTAACAGACTGACAGAACTGGATAGTAACACACTTATAACAGCTGGCCTTTTTATGATATTTTATAGATTTTATATGTTCATCAGACAACCGAACCATGCCAATTGAATAAAATACTTTTTCAAATTAAAAAAAAAAGTTGAAAATTTGGGAAAAAACATAGTATGGCAACCCTGTGTTACGGATTTCTTCGTCAGTGACATCTTCACTCTTTATGTGCAGTAACAAATACGTGTGTCTTGTGTAAATTATTCACTGAAACCACCAAATGAGAAAGGAAGTTCTGCAGATTTGCAGAGTTGATTGGGTGCAGCGTTAGTTCATAGACACCTGGATGTCCAATAAACGCATTATTTCATCTGGCACACCTGCTTACAGATATGCATTGTTAGGTATACGACAGATAACTGTATCATTTGGAACCAGGACAATGGTTTGGCTGTGCCCAGCTTCTCTTCATAAGTACTGCAGGGTGAAAGGCAGCACTGACAGAAAACAGTCTTGTCTAGAGTTTGTCGGGGAGGCAGAGGGAGAACAGGCGCAGCATGTTCCCTTGCCAGTACTCATAATCTGGAGAGGAAGCTTGAAGCAAATCCTCCCACCTCATAACAGTGCTGGGAATGCAGAGAGGCACAGCAGAAAAATCCAGCAGCCCTCTGTTACAACACACACACACAGAAGGATTAGACTTTTGCTTAACAGACATCCACGACAAAGACTTGGACAAGAGGTGCTAGATTGTATATGTCCTGTGAAGTGATGCTATCATAACAGCTCTACAGATAACAACTTGGGTGTGACTAATCTGCTGGCCTAGACAAACACTGTCTCTGATAAGCACCAACTGAACTGAGCATCCATCCCAATAGGAGATTATGACCCCACACATGGATGAACAAAGTACCCACTGGCAGCCATCTGATTCATACACACTGCACAGCCTCTGACAACAGACTACACAACTCTGAGGATGACTATAGCTATACAGTGGCTTCAGTGCTCAAACGTCTTCAATTTATGTACACTTTGTTTTGTTGGACATTAATTTTACATAGGATTGGGTAGTATAAGGTTCCCTATAATTAAAGTAATAAAAGTTATCTGCTCTCAATAACAGCTGCCTGTTATGGCTCTTCTTCTATATGTATAATAAATATGAATTATAAATATCATATGCATCAAGGCCTAGTTATGTTGTATAGCAGACACTGGATCAGTTTTAGTAATCACATCTTCAGAAGATCAAGATGGAAATTGCTTGTCCATCCATCCGTGCAGGAATTCCATGGAATCAGGACTGGAAAACGCTTGAAGTCAAAGCTATAGCAGTTTTAGGTTAAAAATGTATCTTACATATCTGCCTATGTAAGTATGTAAGACAAAATGAGAGTTATTGCTTAGGTGGATCTACAAAAGATAAGATAGGATGCTTTAAGAGCTAGAATTATCTGGATTCTCAAATGTTGTTAAATGTCCCAAATATAGAAGAAAATGAGTCAGCTGAAATTAAGCAACAAATAAATATTTTCAGTAATGGATTCTCTGCTAATAAATCAGAGAAATAATGAAATGCTGAAATAAAATGGTTTGATGTTTGAGTCTGTATGGAAGTCACAACTTGTCATTTCAGAAAGAGATACAAACTGGTGGGGTTAAAAAAAAAACATTACTCTGACCTAAAAACAAAGAAAATATGAATACCATAGAAAAATATATTTTATTTATATATTTTACCATATTAGAGAAATATTTTTGTGTACATACATACAAAGACAGAAATATAAGAGAAAAAAGAAATACAAATTTGACTTGATTTAACAGGATATTTTAAATAATTAAAATGAAAACAAAAAACAAAACAAAAAACATGGTTCCCTTAATCCTTGACCTCACCACTGCATATTCAGTGAATGGACACTGAGTGTATCTACACATACAAATAGCTGGGGGTTCACCTTTACCATGTACTGGACTTACATAGAAGCCCTGCACAGGGAGAGATAAAGTCTGTACTTTAGAAGCTGTGAAGGTAGATAGGGCACTCCTCAAATCTGCAGTGGGATTTATGACAACGTGGTAGCATCAGCCACCTTTATACCATAGATATTACCATCAGAGTGACTCAAGTAATTAATTTTCCAGCCTGAGCATGTGAATAGGGATGCACTAATTGAACATTTTTAGTTCTGTTACTAATACTGATACCCGGACTCTGTGTATCAGCCGATTCATGATACAGAGCTGATTTTTGATTTATTAAACTGTATGCCTCGTCTGGTGGACTACAATGAAGTCATTAGCCTTGACTTAAACACTCCTTTGCTAACTTTGTTAGCATTTAACCAAAGTGTACAGCATTTGAATAAAGTGTCTTTGTAAACATTAAGTGCAAACAGGAATTTTAAATTCTGTATACTCATCACACATGCACTGGAACCCTGAACACATTACCCAGATAAACTGCATGTGAGAACGCAATTATCCACGGCAGACAGTGTGGAGGTCAGGACTGTATTCCACAAACACCCTGATACAAAGTCTGCTGTGTCATGTCACACCTCTCGCACCATCTATATAGGTGCTCCGTCCCTCGCTGGAATTAAGCAAAGGTTGGTTACAGCAATTGATCTGTGAAAATTATTTCTTATATACCAGATGAAATTAAATGAAAGTTTTTTTTCCCAGTTAACTGCTTGCTCATACAGTCTCAAAGGTGAAAGTATGTTGTATTTTGCAGTGCTACCTTTTTGTGGTGCAGATACTACAGCCCTAGGGATTTGCCAATTTGGATCAGCCCCATGATCCAGTACCCAGTTTAACTCTTTAGACAACATCGTTGCTGACGCCCCATATTAATATCAGATTGTGCATGCCTTGTCAAGAATGGATGTTAGAGATATTTTTTTATCTTTTCTCTGACCTGTCTTAGACTTGGCCACTAGACTTGCCAAATGCTTTAATAGAACTCCACCAAATCCAGCATTTTTGTCTTCTCTGAAATTACCTTCCTTCTTCCTTTCATCCTTCTATCGTTCATCCTTCCATCAAAACCGACTCGACTCAGCTAGCCTAGACATGTACCTGTCTTGAACTCCACAAAGTTTTGCCTACAGCACGGAGGGTAACAGCAATATAATTGTAATATGTATACTAATAATCTGTAAAATATTTTACATTTTTTACACTATAGACTAGACTAAGTATAAAGATACAGTCTGACATTGCAATGTGTGGACTGAAAGATTGTATCTTTAAACCCTAGTGGAGTTATCTCAAAGACAAAGACAAATACAATACAATAAACGTATTTAACAATTATCGAAATGTTGAGGCAACTGATCTTCGTACAAACAAATCTTTATTTTCAAAGTCTTTTCAGCTGCTCTAATTCAGCAAAGCCCTAAAGGCTGACTACCATTACACAATCAAATAGCTGTTTAAGGGCACAGTCTTAATGATTTCCCACAAAATGTAATTAAAAAGATATTGAATAAACATAAACCTCCTCCTCAGGTGCTTAGCTCCCCTAAGGAGAGCCTAATGATTAACACTATTTTATGCTTGGGCAGTTCACTCTCTGGAGGGTGAGGGAATAATGAAATGTTTCAGTAATAGGTGGGAAGAGATGCTCTTGGTTTCCTTTCATTTGCTTTAGGATATCTGTCAAATGGGACATTAATCTGAGGCATGATCACAAGGAGAAATCCATTGGTCTGCTTAATCTTACTATACAAAGTAATATTCAGCCTTTGGCTTATATTATAATACAAGGTGAGAATAACAACAAGACAATTACACTGATGAGTTTCTATCATTTTATCTGTAATGCCTTCAGATATCTTAAATTAAAAAAAAGTTAGACAAGACAGGCAGTGTAAGGAGTCCACCACATACTTGTCTCAGACAAGCACATATGAAAATGTTTTTACACATTCCAAACTGACAAAAGTAAATTTCCAAAATACCAAAATGTTCCAGAAATACCTGCAGTTATGAATTATAATAAAACAATATTCAAGCTACACAAAGACCGCAAATTAACTCACAGAACTACAGCTGTAACGTATCTATTATTAATGTCACCTGCTTATGCAATCATAACTACAATAAATGAATCACTATTGTTTTCATTAATAAACTATGCTGACTCAAACAACGGATGGTGGAAACTGACATGGAGGCCCCAAAGCATGAGTTTGATTTTTACGTTATTTTGTGTTCATGTTTCAATTGTGGTCAAGTTATTGGGCTACTAAAACGAACAGCGGTCTGTACTCTATGTCTCTAACTCTACTTTCAGGTGTCCATTCCTCTGTGAAGCTTCAAGAGGGACAGGGAAACAGGAAACTTGTAGAACATTTCCATCCTGTAGCCTATTAGTTCAGGCTCCTAAGGCAGAGCAGAGGTACTGTGCAGAGTTTTCAACACACAGACTTTGGGGGTGTGATGTTAGTTTGTGAATGATTGATATGTCTTCATAATCTGGCTTTACAGTGGGATCATTAGTATCATGCTACAGCGCCAAACCAACCAAACTTCCCTATTCTGCAACATAGCAGGAGGCATCATGGCACTTGCCTCTTGAAAGAGAACGTATCTGTAATATGGAACTGGTTTGCACGTTCCAAAATCAACATGGTGCAAAAACAGTTAATGTCAGATGGCAACACAACAAACCTTTTTAACCACCTAAAATGAAAACCTATGAACACAAAAGAGTATGCTGACAGTTTTTGTTTTTTGTTTTCTGCTCAGCCAGTTTATGGTCTAGCTACTATTCTGACCCTTAATGGAGTCTGACCTTTTATTTAATTCACAGCTTGTCATTATCAACTCGTCAATGTATTTGTTTTTTTTATTTTTTAAAATAGCGAAATTAGTTTGACTTACTCTGGTGTGCTTATTGGTTACTTGTTTGCTGCCTAAAATGTCAAACAGTACAGATGAGCTGCTGCTATCTAATTTGCATTAAAGTGTAATTAGACTTTTAATAGCCTAGTTCATGGGCAAAGGTCTCTGTTTTGTTTCTGACGCTCAACATAACAGATTGTCCCCCACACTCACTCTCTGCTCTCTGGCAAAATTACATCTTCAGATAGGATCACACCGGTGATGTCAATAGTCTGAGTTACAAGGGTGAATTACAGTAAACCAAGTAGCAGTAGTAGTTGGGCTACAAGAGGCAGAGTGTGACCTAACTAGGCTACTGGATAGACTTATTCCAGGAATTCAGAATAAGAAAGACAGAATATCATGAAATGGACTCTTTAAACACCACAGAGAAGTGGACACATGAAAGTACAGAAAGAATGGGAGTAGGGTACCAATGTTTATTTCAGCAGCTTGATAACTTAAACACTACTGATATCAACACAAAGATTTCTATAAAAATATAATCAGTGTTGAATCAGGGCAAAATTATATTTTTATAAATACATACTTTGAAGGATGAGCCAACTGTGAGGTAGACTGATTTTGATTTTTGAAAATAGGTTTCATTTTCTCAAGATCATGAGTTTTGTTTTCTCATGAAAGTCAGATAATTAACTTGGGATCTCAAGAAAATGACATAGGAAAAAAAATGTTGCATAATATGTAATGTAATATAAACATATACTATGAATACATTTCACTACCTGAAGCACTGCCATCCAGTAGAGCATGGCGAGCTAAAGAAATTTAAGTATTAAGAAGTTGTTTAAGGAGCGCACTGACAGGCTATTGATTTGTGTGCACGCTCCGTAACTGCAAAGTCTCCAGTTCAAGTCCAGCTGTCACATTTCACACTCTCTCTCTTTCGCTCTCTCTTTCTCCATGTTTCCTGTCTGTATCTCTTACTGTTAAGCTACCCAATAAAAAAATCTCTTGCTACATTGCTACATTTGGCACCAAAATTTGTTATCTCTCTCCATCTGTTGTTTTTCTGTGTATGTTTTGTCTGATTCTGCAGCCTTGTAAGGTCTAACAAGTAATAATAACCAAAAGGCTTATCCCATTGATCTATCCCTGCAAGGAAAGGATGCAGGACTCAGGACTCACGACTGTGTAGCGATGCACAGCTCGAATCAGATCATCAAGCTCGCCGATGACACGACTGTGGTGGGTCTCATCAGCAAGAACGACGAGTCAGCGTACAGAGAGGAGGTACATCAGCTCTCAGCCTGGTGCAAGGCCAACAACCTGTCTCTGAACGTTGGGAAAACTAAAGAGATGGTTGTTGACTTTAGAAGAGCACAGAGTGACCACTCTCCACTGATCATCGATGGAGCGTCAGTGGAGATCGTCAAGAGCACCCAATTTCTTGGTGTTCATCTGGAGGAGAACCTCACCTGGTCACTCAACACCCGCTCCATCAGCAAAAAGGCCCAGCCGAGTCTCTACTTCCTGAGGAAGCTGAGGAAAGCCCATCTGCCGCCCCCAATCCTAACTACATTTTACAGGGGAACCATTGAGAGCATCCTGAGCAGCTGCATCACTGCCTGGTTCGGGAACTGCATCGTTTCGGATCGCAAGGCCCTACAGCGGATTGTGAGGACAGCTGAGAAGATCATTGGAGTCTCTCTCCCTTCCATCACGGACATTTACACAACACGCTGCATCCGCAAAGCTACCTGCATTGTGGACGACCCCACCCAACCCTCACACACAATCTTCACACTTCTGCCATCAGGGAAGAGGTTCCGGAGTATTCGGGCCCTCACAACCAGACTGTTGAACAGTTTCTTCCCTCAAGCTATCAGGCTCCTCAACACACACACACACACTGGATTTGACATGTTCAACTTGCTGTTCTTGCACATAATTTTCACCATCGTTTTTACAGTACATCAGATGTACATTGTACATTTCAGCTACTGGACGCTGCTGTTTTTGTATTCTTGTTGTCTTCAAATGTCTGTCTGCTCTTTCTCTTTGTGTTCTTGCACTGTTTGCACTAGGTTGCACAGGATGCACTTTATGTGGCTAGGACAACTTTGGGCAGTCCTCAGCTCCATGTTCTGTCTTGTTACTGTCTTATGTAGCACCATGGTTCTGGAGAAACGTTGTCTCATTTCACTATGTACTGCTTCAGCTATATGCGGTTGGAATGACAATAAAGCTTCTTGACTTGACTTGCATCCATCTGTCACACATCTGTTGGGAGGAGCAAGGATGTAAGGAAAAGATGCGATTGGTGGAAGTGAGGAAGCATGTTTTCCCTTCCTTTCTTATTACTCCAGAAGACACAGATTAGGATCGTTTTTTACAGTAGACTGAGTCAACCATGGACTGTAATCAAGGCCAGTTCTCATAATAGGAATTTCTGTTCCATGTTCTATTTAAGTGGAGTAACATGCAGATACCCTTTCTATTTATTCAGTAATAAGCTGACATTTCATTCCCGGTCATATAATTGACTTTGGTGCAGCACTTGATCAGTATAAACAAGCATTAGCTTACAACATGTACACCAAACAACTGAACAGCTGTCTCCATCATACTCACTTGGTCCTCAAGACTTGCCAGGCCGCTTCGATGTCCGCATACAGGTTCTTCTCAGATGGTTTGCCACTGCTGACTCCATAGCCTGAGTAATCATATGAAAACACGTTGCAGTTGATCCTGGAGCCGAGGCCGATGTAAAAACTGCACATCTGTCCCAGGTCCACGGCATTGCCGTGAGAAAACAGGAGGGTATACCGACTGTTCGGGGCGCAGCGCACAAACATGCATCCAATCCTGTTACCCCTGCTACTTCTGGTAGTAAATACTTCCACTGCATCCAGTTCTCGCTGGGAGTACTGCCAGTCCGCCCGCTCGGTTAAATGTATGCTAGTTACCCCGTTAGCATCGGTGTGCACCGAGTACGTGGGTTCGGGTGGGAGGAAAGCTAGCTTTGCCGCGATGCGACTGGGACAAGGCGGACAACAGAACAGCCAGCATAGCTCACCGAGAGAAAACCCATTCATCCTCGGGCCTTGCTCGGGCATTTAAGCGAGGGATTAACTTTACCCTGTCTAATAACCTATATTGACGCTCCTCTGGCTTCAGGTCCTATTTATACCCATTAACAGACTGTAGCGAACAGTGTCAGATGACAGGTGGCTTCTACTTTAGGATTCGTAGCTAACGTGCTAGCGAGCTAGCAGGTAGCTAACAACAAAAGACAGACTTCATGTAAATTACACAAAAAATAAATGCAACATTTAAATTAATATTATTTTACGATATAAACACAATGTAGCGAATAGTCTCGATGGACAAGTGTGCCCCTATAACAGATTACTTGCTATGCGTCGATGTTTGATGCTATTGTAGGTTATCGTAAGAAAGAGAACAGCCATTTCTCCAGCTAGGAACAAACCGGTCTTCCGGCACAACCGGATATCCTGTTTGGCTTTTGTATTATCAATATTATTTAATATTAAGTAATTAAATTAAAGTCTGCTTCAAAGAGAAATTCTTTAGATATTTTGACTCTTTTGTCTTTCTTTATGATGGAGTAAACTTTTAAAGTGTCTCAGTTATTCCTAACCCTTAGCTGAGTGAGTGTTCTGTGCTTTTTCCAGCTTACAAAGAGACCAGTTTGGCCTTTGTTTGTTGATTTGATTTGATTTTTTTTATTATACTTACGAATTGTGCAAGAGAGCTCCTCGTTTGTTAGTTTAAAACCTCTATTCACTGCAATATTAAGCTGTTTGATCATTTGTTCGTTTTTGTTTGATTACTCAAAATAAAAGGTTATCATTTTATTGCTCTTACATAGGATCTGTAGACATAATAGTTTTTCTTATCAACTAACTTTATTAATCGATGTACAGTGAAAAATATTTGAACAACTGCTGATTTTATACTTTTGCCCACTGACAAAGAAATGATCAGTCTATAATTTTAATGGTAGTTTTGTTTAAAAAAAAAAACAACAAAAAAAATCCAGATAAATGCATTTCTAAACAGTTGCATTGATTTGCATTTTAATGAATGAAATAGCAGAAATACACCCCAAAAGCATAATATTTCAGATTCCATATTTGATGATGTGGATGGTGTTCTTGGTGTCATAGGCAGCATTCCTCCTCCTCCAAAGAGTTTGATTTTAGTCTCATCTGACCATAACACTTGCCCCAGTTCTACTCTGTATCGGGGTTCTTCACCAGCTTCTCAGCAGCCAGTCCTGGAAGGCTTGTTAAGGTAGAGTGTAAGATGAATGTAGCAAAATAATTAATTCTGTAGGACCAAATTTATTATTCGGCAAGACAACTACTGCTCGGGAGAAGATTTGTTTTCCAGCAAGACAATGACCCAAACTGTAAAGCAAAAGCTACACATAAATGGTTTACCGACAAGAAGGTAAATGTTCTGGAGTGACTGAGTCAAAGCCCAGACCTTAATCCAATAGAGAATTCGTGGATGGAATTGAAAAGGGCGGTTTACACCCGATCCCCACGCAACCTGACAGAGTTTGAGCAGTTTTGAAAAAAAAAAATGGCATAAAATTCTAGTGTCCAGATGTGCAAGCCTAATTGAGACCTATCCATATAGACTCCATGTGATTGCAGCCAAAGGTGCATCTACTAAATACTGACCTGAAGGGAGTGACTATTAATGCAACCACTGATTTAATTTTATTTAATTGACATTACTCTGTAGAAACCTTTTTTCAGTTCGAAATTAATGAGGGATTTGTCAGAATTTTCTTTTTATCAAAGTCGACAAAACTTTTATTGACTATTATTGATTTACAATGTGAATAAAAAAATGAAACATCCAAGGGGGTGAATACTTTTCATAGACAGTGTAAGCACTCTCTTAAACGGAGTGCTCCTAATCTCAGCTCGTTACCTGTATAAAAGACACCTGGGAGCCAGAAATCTTACTGATTGATTCTTATTTCACTCATTAAAATGCAAACCAATTTAGAATTTTTCTGGAATTTTTTGTTGTTATTCTGTCTCTCACTGTTAAAATAAACCTACCATTAAAATTATAGAGGGATCATTTTTTGTCAGTAGGCATAACAAAATCAGGAGGGGATCAAATACTTTTTCACTCACTGTATGGTCTACATTTAATGAATACGTTAGATGATATGACACAGAATCAGTTAATTCCCAACTTTTAATGTAAATGGAAATTAAAGAGATAATTGCAGAACTCCATGTATATGTGTACTGTATGCCAGGCTCAATTTAAAAGTACACATACCATCAACATCATACTTGTAAATCTATCATGTGGTGCGTGGTCATTATTTGTATCTGCTATAATAATCAATCCTCCTCCTTTATGTGTAATCTCTGTGCTATTGTTTCCCTACTTTATCCTATCAAGTATTTTTTGGCTGACTGTTTTAATGTTCTTTCTTATCTTTCTGCAGCATAAAACAACTTATTTATGCGAGTCTTTATTGGCTATTTCTTAGGACTCCCATCTTATACCGTGACTCATACAGTTAACATATGGTACACTCACAATGCAGAATGCAAGACGTCATTACTACAGTACATATCATATCTGAAGAGTGCTGCATTAATAGTACCAGCACAGACTATTTAGATTTAGCAACAGACGCCGAAGAATTTCAAACTCATCTGAGAGAGAGAAGAAGATCAGCATTTCACTAATAACCATATGGAGACAGGAGTTGGCTGCAATTGTCATAGCCTGGAGGAGGAGGCCATTAATAGATTTTCTAATGTGTTTGAATCTAGCAGACTGCAGAGCTGAAGTCTGAGCCAAGCTTCCAATACAAATTCAGTAAAAAAAAAAAAAAAACAGTGGCAATTGCTCAACACCATATGTCTGATGTTTGGAAGAGATAAAAGTAAAGTTATGTGTTACCAAGCAGGGTAGCATACTTATGAGTTGACACCTAACTTAACCCTTACACAATTTGTTCAGTAGAAAACAAGACAAAATGGGATCATACACCTGCTAGATGGAACTCCAATTAAATGAAATCTTGAGCCAACTATGTAAATGATGATTTTCTCAGTCTTTTCCCTTTTGTTTCTGTTCAAGTATAGCTGAAAAGAAAAGCTTCGTTAGGTTATCTAAAAAAGGTCACTGCTTTTTCCCTATCACAAGAAAAACAAGGGGAAAATCAGGTCTCTTTGCATGTCTTTGTTACCAGGTGAGAACTGCTGCTAACATTAAATTTGTGCATCCATCTACCTAGATCTCATGACATGTAGACGATTGTGGTTCATTGGAATTGTTCCCAGGTTTCATGGGTGAGACCTAGGTTCATGTGTTTAATACAGTGAAATGGTAACTGGTCTGCACTTATAAGGCGCTTTTCTATCTAACTGGTACTCAAAGAGCTTTTACACTGCATCTCATTCACCCATTCACACACATTCACACATACAAACTGATAAGCTGATCTGACTCACCGGGGGCAACTTGGGGTTCAGTATCTTGCGCAAGTACACTTTGGCATGAGACAGAAGGAGTCAAACCACTGATCCTATGATTGGCAGACAACTGCTCTACCTACTAAGCCACAGCCACCCCCGCCAGTGCTAATACAGAGAGACAGACAGCCATAAATTGCAACACCAGCACCCTGAGAGTTCTCACACAAACATGGGGAGAACATGCAAACTCCACACAGAAAGACCTCAGCAGACTGACAGGCTCAAACCCACAACCTCTTTACTTTGAGATGACAGTGCTAACTCTTGTATCAATGTGCTGTCTTTTGAATTAACCATGTCTATTTTATTTATTATATAACTATAATTGTGTAACACTTTAATTACTATACAGTAATAAACTGCATTCTACTATACATTGAACACCAATGCTATATTGCAATACAGGGAGAGCTTCTTTTTATATGCCATACCTGGCCCCTTGCACAATACCTTGAGTTTGGGGAAGATTTTGGGTCATGAACACACAACATTTAGTGGTAATCTTATCTTGAATTTTCATTCAGCTTGTAATAACAGGTGGACATGTGGCCAGTGGTCAGAGTGAGAGGGTGGGAATCTAACCACCAACGCTGGAGTTTGTAGACAACTGCCCTACTAACTGACCCACAGTCACCCCCTAAATGTAATAAGATAATAAGATGTAAGCTGAAAGGTGTATACTGTAGCTCCAACCTTTTCCTACATTTCCTATATAGAAAAACTAAAGATTAGAGACTGGTGTCTGGATCTGACACACCAGTGTGTCAGGTGGTAAAGGCATTTGTACTTTTGATTAAAGGACAAGACAGTAATGCTTCAAATTTGATAAGAAAGTGATCTTACATATTGAGACAGGTGAGACAGTCAGATCAGAAACCACTATGCTTCTGCATAGAGTCAAGTCAAGGGTGTTTCCACTGCAGTGAGTTGATTTTAATTTTGTAAGACCAGGTGAAGGCAAAAAATCCATCTTGTACTCCAGTTCAGTAATTTGGGATCCTGCCAGGAACAAGCCCAGGCCCAAGAAACAGACTCTAAAACATTATAGAATTTGATTAACCACTCCTTATGCTACCGCTCTGATACCAAGCTATGATTAATAAAATGTGTGGCAAAAACCCAGTTTCATCTTCTGTGAATAAAACATTCTAGTGTGCAGAATTTACAGGAATTGAGACAATGCACTTGCACAGTTGAACATTTTGGGTTCACACTTCCCCTAACAAGTTATTACATATTACAGTTTAATGGTGTAACCTGTCATTTGGAACTCTAACATACCAACACAACCTCTTCACATGGCAGCACTACATTTAAATTCTGCTCTATCACAGACATGGGTACTGCTAGTTGTGACTCAGGAGATCTTAAACAAGCTTTAAGAACCTAAACAAGCAGGCTATACTGATGATAAGCAGAATATATTTACATTCCACAAACAGTCCTTGATTCTGGACATACTGAGAGACCATGTCACCTTAAAGAATTTCATTACAACATGTTTCCTATTTTTCACTCCTCCTAGATGAAGAAATGCATTTAGTCCAACTTTAGAATTCAGTATCCTTTGTGGTTGTGTAGTTGTGTGGACAAATTAGAGTTTGAAACCATGGCTGTGAAAGTTTTTGCAATTGTGTTGCATTTGTTGAGTGTCCTCTATTTTAAACATGGCTAATGTGGGAGGCAGGATGCCCCACTGACATAGGGGAATGCTATTCCACAGTCGTGTTATATTAAATGGTACCCTGTCCGTATGTTTACAACCACAGCTTCATTCTTCTGCTTATCCAGTGCAGGATGCATACTGGTCTGTTAGACACAGCATGTGAAAACCTGTGCTTGAATTCTTGGGAGAAAAGATGGAGACATGGTCAGCTTCCTCTTCTGCCTTTTGGCCAAGCACATCTTGATTAGCCTGTTCTAACCTGTTCTCAGCAGAACTGTATGAGGAAAAATCATTCCTCATTCAGTCTTTTTTTTTTTCTTCCTTTTTATTCAAGCTACGTTCATATCCTTTTAAATTGGCCCTTGGGGACAAATAAAATGATTTAAATTGAATTGGATCAAATTGAATTAAGTAGTTTCACTTAAGTCAGCATTGATTGACGTGGCTACATTATCTGTGACTGAATCTGCTGAAACATCCGAGGTTGATTTTGGTTTTGCGTTATTCATAAATTACAAAAGAGACTGGAAACAGGGGCTAATGACTGGCCTGACTCACTCCACTTGTAGAAAGATTCACCTACCAGCACATAAAGCTCAATGAATAAAATTATTTGGTGTATGTTGTTGGTTTAATGTCTACAAAAAAAAAACAAAGCAACTCTATCCCCCAAAAATGACATTAGTATTTCACAACACTGCAGAAGCTGGGTTATGTTTGGCATCATATCCAGACTATATGTAGTGCCTGTATCTGGCATGTTTTAAAAATCCTGATACTCAACATATGAGTTGTATGTTTACATTTAATTTGTTTGATCTTATAATACCTTCTTATAGCTAACGCACTATATTTTCTTTGAATGTGTTTGAGAACAAGCATAATAAAAAAACTACTGGATAATAGTTTTTGCAGAAAATGTTGAACTGAAAGTGTGAGTCAATAGATCGATGAACACCAACATACTTTAGAAAAGGCTTAGCAACAACATGAAACCAGTGCGATGTACAGTGTCAGCAGCTGTGTGATAGGAAACCCACACGGTCGCACACACACAAACTACAGTGTTTTACTGTCATCACCTTGACTTAGTTTGATTTCTCAAGTTCATTCAACACCAGGCCTGCACTGCTGGGAGAGAAATAAAAAAACATGCTGAGTACACATACCTGGGAGTGTACTTGTACAACAAACTGGACTGGACTAAAAACTCATCAGCACTACTCAAAAAGGCTCAGAGCCGGCTGTACTTCAACGTCTGCAGCACCATGTTGTGGATGTTTTATGAGTCTGTGGTGGTCAGTGTCATCTTCTATGCTGTGGTCTGCTGGGGCAGCAACATGAAGGTGGCACACACTAACAGACTAAACAAACTGATTCAATTCAATTCAGTTTTATTTGTATAGCGCCAATTCACAACAGAAGTTATCTCAAGGCACTTTACAGTGTTTAAGACCTTACAGAGAATAATTATACAAAAAATTATACAGAAAAGCCAACAATCCCATTTTCTGATCAGGAGGGCTGGCTCTGTTCTAGAGGTGGAGCTGGACTCTCTACATGTTGTAGCTGAGAGGAGGATGCTGTCCAAACTCCTCTCAATCCTGGACAATCCCTCCCACCTACTGCACAGTGTGTTGCCTGGACAGAGGAGCATGTTCAGCCAGAGACTGATCAACATTAAGTGCTCCACAGAACGTCACAGGAGATCCTTGAAATGGCAATTAGTAGTAGTAGTAATAGTTCTAACGTACCTGACTCTACTGTCTTTTGTCCTCTTCTTCTGCCTCCACTCCATCTCCATATATTCAAACTATAATAAGCTGATGAGGTCTGTCTCAGAATCAATCAGTGACTGCATGCATAGTCAGTAAAAGTGAATTATTAGGCATTTTTTATGTTACGTTTTCAGGTTGTCTGTCTGTCCCTTTCTTTTGAACATGATATCTCATAATCACCTTGATTGAATTTCTTCAAATTTGATGATCAAAGGTCAGACTTGAATGTGAAGTACAACCCACATGAACAGAGTCAGGGGTAGCTCTGTCCTGAGTGTCCACATGCAGAAGCATGAGGTGGAGGCCCGGAGTAAGTGAAGCCAACTATGTTATGTTCATCAGGGAATCAAGATTATTTTTAGAAGAGTCTTGCAAAAGGTTGTTAGGGTTGCTGTTGACCATATGCAGTTTAACTACAGTGGCAAGAAAAACTTTGTGAACCTTTTGGAATTTCATGGTTTTCTGCATGAATTGGTCATAAAATGTGCTCTGATCTTCATCTAAGTCACAACAATAGAAAAACACAGTCTGCTTAAAATAATAGTACACAAACATTATATGTTTTCATGTTTTTATTGAACATAACATGTAAACATTCACAGTGAAGGGTGGAAAAAGTATGTGAACCTTTGGACTTAATAACTGGTTGACCCATCTTTGGCAGCAAAAATGCACGATGAACTCTGGAATTCATTTTTCCATCAATGACATCACAACAATCCGTCCAGGCCCTGAGGCAGCAAAGCAGCCCCAAACCATGATGCTGCCTCCGTCATGTTTTACAGGCATGGTTCACATCAGGCAGTGCTTCTTGAAACCAGTAAACCCAAAACTGGTGTGTGTTTTTAAAGGGCAGGACAGCTTTCAGCAACACATCCAATATCATCACACTGATTGTACTCAAGGTTGGCTCACTCCTGGCTCCAATTAACTCTTGGTCAAGTCATTAGGCTAGGGGTTCACATACTTTTTCCACCCTGCACTGTGGATGCCAGACTGATTTACATTGAGGAGGTTGTTCCAGGAAAGAAAGCTCTCTGTCTGTGCCTCCCTCCCAGAAATCAACCTAATCAGACCTAACTGTTCCACTCCCTTTTTACACAGGTCTGCAGCATTATTCTCTCACCAGTGTGCCGTTTTCATACCTTTGAAAGCACTCTCCACTGATCTCAATCATAGATATATATAGTCCAGAATGTAAACCCCCAGGTTTCATGGATTCATGTGTCGTCCATAGCTAGATGAGCTAAAAGTATTACTTGATTTGTCTGATGCCACGAGACAGAGATCAATTCCACTTGATGTAAAAAGCTAAAAGTGTTTCTATTTTACAAGTTAGAGTTCTGTATTGAGAAATACATCAACAGACAGCAATAGTATAATGAAGCTGATGATGGCAGTCAGTAACACTGAGTGCAATTGGAGGCCTGAGAGGCAGTCAGCTGAACAAAAGAGTCTTGCTGCTTTAAAGCAGTTATCAGAGTAAAGTGAGAGAAGTTTGGTTTTGTAGGTTTTTTCTTCTCAGAAACCATCAGTGCTCTGACAGGAGGCTTGTTAATCACAGACAATTAGCTCCAAGAGCTCCGAGGATTTCAAAAGTAAAAAGCAACTGCTGCTGTTTTATGACGACTCCATTCTGCAGCCTGACGGCTGCTGCACTACATCAGCTGCACTTTGTAATAGCATAATTGCTATCAGTCAGTCAAGGCCTGTCCAGCCCTGCATGTGCCGTCACCGAGGACTTCAGTGCTTTTTGTACTGACATCTTCTGACCGTGAGCCCTGTGGGTTTTTCAGAATAACTATCACTTTTCAAAGATTAAGTTTGACTCTTTAAACAATGTTTACTACCCTGGGCCAGAGGGTGGTTTCATAAATCCACATCAGTCGGGTTCATTCTGTTTCCATGAAAGTTCTTCTGCATGGCTGCATGAGTCAGTTTTCCATACTGACATGGACTGTGTTCATTGCTCATATCTTCTTAGAATCGTACAATCAAGTCAACAGATGGGACTGACACAATGATCATAAAATAGCTGCAATAAAATGAAACAGCCTATGGCTGTTAACTCAGTGAGAGAAATGTTCACAAACAAATAAAGTAAAGTAACAACAGAGACACAGCAATTTTAAGAAAGTTAGCATAAATTGAAGACTGTCTAATATTTGCTCTAAAATCAAATCAAATACCTCTCTAGTGTCCTGTCACCTACTAAAGATCAACAGTTTTTCTTACGGAGTCAATTAGACAGTATGTTAATGCTTCATTAGTCAGTAGTGTTAAAGTAGAAGATAGATTTTGGATGGGAGCGTAGTTTGTATTGAAAGGGTGTGTGTGAGACAGTGAGAGAAGCCGGATTCTATATCTGGAATATACTGTATGTGTTGTTCCATTCCATCTGCTGCAGTTTCACGAGACATGAACTCGAAAACAGCTCGGTTCCTCACAGCACCTGGTCTCCATAGGCCCTGTGGTCACACAGATTACACCACATGACCTCATAGCCACATGACCTGATGGGCACATGAAGGAGGTCAGAGGTGCACATGGAATAATTAGGTTGTGTTGGTTGTGTAACTGCAGGTAAACAGGCAGCAGTGTCATTGAGTTGCTTTTTCTCTCTGTGGTTGGAAGAGATTCACAGCAGCATGATTTAAGATAGACCTGTCAGCATGGAGACATGCTGACTGAAGACAAGCATGCAGCTACGTATTCTCCACCAACCACAATGCACACACACACACGCGCACACACACTACACAACATCTCAGTGGCTTATGCAAATTGAGGCACTATCTCACACAAACTCAAATACACACAGCACAGCAGAGCAGAGCGTCTCGGTGATGGTTCCAGGGCCCGAGGCGAGGCTCAGTAAAGACACCAGATGCCATTCGACTGCTGTTTACAACACTTGAGTGGAGACTTTTTTCAAATAAACACCATCTCTGCAGTTAATGACAATCAGGCAGGAAACGTGGAGCGGAGCCAGGCAACGGCAGCATGTAGATGCAGAATGAAGACAACCCCTCAAAAAAAAGTCTCTTTCTCCGCTCCCTGCCAGTCCATCACAAATGCTGCAGAGCTTAGCAAATGTTAGAGGGGAATTTCAGAGGCTCATCAGAGTGCATGTCATGCCAGAAAAGGAACGTGGACAAGTATTTCTTTTTAAATCTCCTACCAGTTTGTTCAAGAACAGAGAATGAAGGAAGGTGTTAAAGTGCCAAGGAGAGATGCCAAGATCTGCCAGTTTGGGTTTCTGAGATCTGGGCTTTGGCACTGCACACAGACTGTAGCTGATAGACTAGAAACAGTTTCCTGACTCATCTGGAGCTGATATAGGCTGAGTGGGAAGTCAAACTGCTACAGGACATCAAAGTAGAAGAGCATCACTGAAAGTTAACAACCTACGTCACAGCGCGGTTTGTCGTCTTCAGTGTATGTTAGCATTCAGCTGCATCTGTTTGGCTTCTAGAGCATGGCTGTGTATGTTGGAGGGCTCTGTTCACTGTTATCATAACATGGCACTTGAACTTTCCATCAGATGTTTATTTGAGAATTTCCACTGCCACACACACCATGCACACTTGTAACACATGTCCTGTAGAGCACAGTACCAGCAGACAACAAGCCTGTGTATACAGTTACTGCAGCAGCCATGTAGCTACAGTCATGGATAGATTAGTGCAGCACATTAGCAGGTACCACGTTAGTTTGTTTAAACACGAGCACACAGACTCATGAGAGGAATGTATTTTGGTATCAGATTGACAAGCGTCTCCAAGCAACAGTCAATGAACTGGTACATATTCATCTACCAAGCTCCTCCCTTGTGGAACCACTGACTGAAAACGTTCCTTTTTTATAAAGCTTATAGTTAGAGATGGATCAGGTGACTCGGAACCATTTGCTGCTATAGGTTAGTGTGCTGAGGGACCTCTACTGATACACTGAGCTCCTCTCCTCTATCCTTTCAAATTTCTTCTTCATATTGACACATTGGATTTAGATTTGATCTGCTGCCACACTTCAGATCCTGAATTTCTTACAAACAACTATGATGCACAATGACATCGACAAAGCTGCTGTCTGCTGAGTCACTTGTCACTCCTTATGATTCTACATTTATGTGTTTGGGTTTGTTTGACAAGTCTTCATGGAGCAAAGTGACAAAATATCTGTCATAGACAACAACCGGAGGGATTTTTCACGTCTCTCTATAATTCATAACCCTCATTAACATAAGGCATTCTGTAATCCCTAACCCAAGCATATCTATCATAACTAAATGCCTAAACTCCAACCTCTACCTAACCCCTAAACCTACTCAAACCTAAACTCTGACACCTACTTTACTGTTTTAGTTCACTCTCACCGGTCGCATAGCACAGCTCCCACCACCACAGGAGTCCAGCTGCTGGACACAGTAGAAAATCTACTAGCTAAACAGCAGATATTTCCCTCAGTAGGTGGTGGAGACCAAAATCAAAAAGAATACTGGACTTTCATTTGTCAGATGGCCAGAAGCATCTCTCCAAATGTAGGCTCATGCCGCTCCATAGCTGACTAACAAGTCAATCATTAGCTTAAAATATTAAGATGGATTATTTTGAGAACATACTCATTTCCATACTTGAGACCAACCACCAGTCATGGGGTTTGTGGTTTAATCCATGGTTCCTCCTGTTATAATGTATGCAAAAGTGTCCTAGGACAACGCACTGAGCCCCGGGTGGCTTCCAGTGGGTCAACTACACCATCAGTTTGTGGGTGACAGGTAGTGTAAAGCACTTAAAGTAGAACAATTCTATTTAAGTGTCTGAGTAAACTTTACGTCTTCATTTGTAATGGTTTTGACTATTTCTTTAATACGTCTGTAAAAGACCTTCATGTCTAAACAACAGAAAATCTTAAATAGAGACTTCATAACCAATAAGAATTTATTGTCACAACCACAATTAGTTACACAAAAATAATAGGTCACATTTACACTATTTATACAAGTCTAGAACTCAATGTACAATTAACAGACTAACTAAATACCAATAGTTAAATATGTACTCACATTGCACACAATATCATTAAAACCTACACAAAAAACATGTACTGTGTGAAAGTAACACAAGTCGACATAAAAATCACATTATTTACAAAAAACATCCATTTGAGATCTTTAGCAAAAGGACTGTGATGTCTGATCGAGGTTCTTCCATCCACATGTCAGAGACATTATACAATCTATCATGTAAAATCACCCCCACTAGAAAGTATTATTCAGTCTCTTAATAGTTGAAAAGATTATAAAATAATAAAGTCAAGTAGCAAGAGCTGAAGAACACCAAATGCACTAGTAAATACTGCGCTTTGCTTAGACGGTATGGCGGTTTCTCCCTTTTAAAGCAGGCTGGTGAGATTAGCAGTTAGCTCCATGAAGTGCACTTTAAGCCTTATAGCTTAGCAACTGTGTACAATAATTTTTTTCCTTTTAATTTTGTTTCATTTATACATAGAATCCTTCTTTTTTTGCGTCAGGTTTTTCTCTAGACTTGCGGATATCACTACATATAGTTTACACAATAAGGTGGATTAAGAGAGCGAGGTCAACAGAGGGGGGAGAGGAGCAGCATCTTCTCTCCTGTTGTTGTATGGAGGAGTCAGTGATGATTTGCAAGAGGCTGCACAAGCTAGATGGAGGAGTCCACTTTCAACACTCACAAATCTTACTGTGTGTCTGTGGGAAAAAGATAGTGTTGGGGCTTGTTGGCATCAATTGTGTTCTCGACTGATGTTCTCTACAGTCACTGCAGGTATTGACAGAGCAGGTAACTGATCACTTATTATGAGCAAGTGATGTCCTATCTACACTGACACCAGGGGCAACATGAATAGATTAAAAAAGCAGAACTTGAAATATAGTTGAATAAATAGTGTCTACTATACTCTCTACTCTGTTTGTCACTGTCAAATGATGTGCATGTGTTTAACTGGCTGAAAGTTAACATTTGGCGCTGATAACATGAACTTTAAACATTAAAGGCTGCTGACTGCCACACTGCTGTATGTACCTGGGTTCTCAACATACTACAATATACTGTAGTCACACTCACAGTTTTACAGTAACTGACTAGCAGAATGTGACCAAACGTACAGTAACACATATTCACATATCATCATTTCCTATTAAATAAACAAACAACAATGTTCTGCCAATGTTCTGCAATCATTTTCTCTTCAGTCACAATCCCAGTTGAGCAAGAGCGCTGATAGATTTGGGAAATGTGGCTCGAATAGAAAACGCCTAAATTCCTAAACTGATAAGTAATGATTCATTATCGTGTTGTTTCTTTCTCTCCACAATGAAATGTGTAGATAGAGCACAGCAAAACTCAATGTCAGCATCTGAATATATTTCCTGTAAATATTTGGGTCAAATTCCAGTGTTTTCAGTTGTCAGAAACAAGCTGTAACTGTACTTGAGAGCAGAATGCCTAAATGCTGACGTGTTTTCTCAGATGTTGAAGAGAAAGCCTGCTCTGCTCCTGCTGCTGACTGCAGAGAGTCAAAGAGCTTGAGACAATGTCCACCAGGGTGGTAGGACAAAGAGCTCACACAGCTGATTAATCTTCCATTCCTTCATTCTGACAGTCAGGTTTCTCTTAGCAGCAATGAGGTATGTGTATGTTCACAGAAACGCAGGGTAGAACCCCTTGTGCCCACACCTTAGTAAACTGTGTTTGACTGTGTGCGAATGACAGCTGCAGACATTCACTGTGCTGCACATCAGAGGTGTGTTGTGAACCAGCAACATAGAAAAATGAGATACAACATGAGAGATGAATGCAAGTCCAGTTCTGACAGGGAGCGATGTGGAGAGAGAGGGGGGAGTGTTACTCAGAGAAGGGGGGGAACATGCCAAGATCAGCGAAGTCCTCAATGTTGTAGTTGGCAGTTCCCTGGGTGGGATCTCCAGCCATGGGTAACATGTCCTGCAGAGACACAGGGATGGGGGGGTCAAGTGTCAGATGTGCTTTGAGGACAAGCAGCTCTTCTCAGACATATCACATATCTGTGTACACTGGGCAGCAGCCAGAGGCTGGAAGACACTTTGCCAAAGTTCAGCAGTCTTTAACTGTTTTTGTTACCTGGAAGACTTCTGTTTGGCTGGGGTTAGGGTGTGTGTGCTGTTCCCCGGCCTGCTGGGAGTGATGCTGGTTCTGCCACTGGGACCAGACCTCACTGGGACGACCCGGGAACTGGCCCCCGCCCTGACTGCTCTCCCCCGATACATCTGGAAACACACACAGGGTTACACACAAGTGTAAACTGGTGCAAATACCAGGTCCAAGACACCACTTGTCTTGAGTGCTGTGGACAGAAGTAACTGAACAGAGAGGAAGCGGGTTAAAAAAAACAAACAACTGCTGATAAATGAGAGAGAGGACAGAGAAGTCGTAAGTGAAAATAAATGATGCTAAACTATAAGTTAGAAAATGAGCTTAAGAGGAGGCAGAAAAGAGAGACAGTCCATTTGGTTAATGTGTGTCTATTAAAAGGCCATCAAGTAGTTGCTGCATGCTGGACATGCTTTAATTCTACAGCCATGTGGACAACAAAGCCTGAGTTCTGAGCAGCTGGTTGATGAGTCATCACTGACTGAACACATTAACCTGTTGTCAACCTTTTGTTTTCTCTGGTTCTAGTTTTGGTTCTCGACTGGAGTGGCGCCCTCCTCGTCATCATTAATTATTTCATTTGGTCCCTGATTGCAGGGGATTGAACTCTTGTGTCCACCTTGATTTGTCACACATTCAGTTCCCAAACCCAAACATATTCACTTATATTGCTTTAACATTTGATGGTCAAATAGTTTCAAATATAGTACCTGCTCACTGATGCATGGAACAGTGAACACACACTGGAACAATGGAGAATATTGAAGGAATGCTGTTGTTGTTTCTCAGTATTTGGCTGTTTGTTGTCACAGAACAGAGGTTGCAGAAAAGTCTGAGAACCACAAGATGAAAGAGTACTGAGAAATCGAGCTCTGACCATGAGATGACTGCCAGTCAATCACATCAATCTAATTAACTAAGGTTGGCATAAAAAACATTCAGCGCAAAATAATTTGCACAGAATGTTAATGTTATTATTTTATTTTTCTTGGTGATTAAATCAAACATCTCTGTTAACTGAGCCAGTAGAGGTGGTGTCACTAGTAGGAATAGGTTCGTCTCCTGGCCAGCTTGTAGTTGTGTAATTTAACACCACAGTACGACAAAGTCTCTACTGCACTCTGCTTCTGTCCTAAGTTTGTGTTGGAGCTTGATGTAAACATAGTAAGCTGGCAACATGACCTGCCAGTCAACAACCACTATCTGTTGGCTGGTTGGCGTGTGGACGGCACAGGTGATGTTCTCCCATTCTCTGTGTGGGTTCTCTCCATTTACTCCAGCTTCCTCCTACTGTTCAAAGACATGCATGTTAGATTAATTGGTGATTCTAAATTGCCCATAGGTGTGAATGTTTGTCTTTCTCTGTATGTCTGCCCTGTGACAGACAGGTGACGTGTCCAGGGTGTACTCCTGCCTTTAACCCAGTGTTAGCTGGAATAGGCTCCAGCACTCTTGCAACCCTTGAGAGGACAATCAGTTAGGATAATGGACTGACGGATGGATGGTTTTTGTGTTTGTGTGGTGTATGACAGATACTTGTTTGTAAATTGAAATGCAAATATGAATCTAATGAAGGTGTTATGTTGCTCTGTTCTCTATTTTATCATTTATATTATCTTATATTATTATTATTTCAATAAAATCTAAATAAAAATACTGAGACGAATGTATTTTTTACACTAAAACGTAATTTAGTATTTTGGCTGGTAACAATTCTACCAGCCCCCATGGTTGGTGGGCTAAAAGTTAGTTTTGGACCTGCCTCTGTCATGGCTACGTTGTGAGAGTTTCACATTTCAGCTGTATTATTCTGATTTCTATATTGTTTGTAAATTAGTGGCAGTGTTAAGCAGTCCTGTCCAAGGTTTGCTGATTTATATACACATATAACTATTAAAGCACTTCCAGAACTTACTGAAAGAACTGAGAGATAAGTGGTTTAAAGTGGTGAGTGGAAATGTATGATTCCAAGTCTAATAAAAAATTGAAGCCAATCAGTCACTCACATTCTTAATTTGTTAAAATGTTGTGGCCAGCAGATAAAATTATTTAATTACTTAAAATGCAATTTTAATTATTAGTTTGTATTCCTATAGACATAGTGGTATTGATTTCATCATTGCCAAGCACTACCTTAAGATCTTGTCCAGAACATAACCTGTACTGTTTGTACAGTATGTTTCTACCACCCAATAACAAATAAAACTCACCAAAAGCTGCGCTGCGGTTTGTCAGTCCTGAGTAGGCATTTCCGCTGGGTGAAGAAGTGGCCGGGGACGACAGGGGGCTGTAGGAGGCCGGGTCGGTTTGGTAGCTGTGCCCAGAACCAATGCCAAATGGACTGGACTGTGTTTTACTTGACTGCAGAGCAAAGATTAAATATACAGCTGGTTAAACATACAGCTTCTCAGTGTTATGACTGTATAGTACATGTATTGTTAAGTGAAAATTCTATTAGGGAAAATAAGCTCATTTCCATTTTTTTATTGAAAAATGTTTCAACATTGTAACACATCATGATTACTATGTGATGTAGCCAAAATACTAAATGAAGCTCCATGGCCTGTCATATGAGCTTGGTCAATGTTACTTTAATGTTTTTTAACTGAAAACAATTGTCTCCCAATTACAATAACTACGGTACTCCAGGGACAAATGTCTGGGAGTAGCTTACTGTTGCTTAAAACAAGTTTGAAATTGGTTATATAACAATGACAAGAATGGCGTCCAAGAGGCAGAGCTGTTGTCCAACACTTCTGTGATTGATGGTTTGATTCTTGTCGCATCCTGTCCTTAGTGTCCTTAAGCAAGGCATTACACACCAAGTTGGCCCTGGTGAATCAGGTCATCTGCATGGCATGACTATGTGTGTGAATGGGTGAATGACAAGTGCTTTTATTACCAATAACATAGAAAAGTGCTATATAAGTGCAGACCATTTATGCAGCTTGCTCTGTTTTTGTCTATATTTCCTGACTCTCTACAATAAAGATTGTGCATGCGAAGTGCACACACACACACACACACACACACACACACACACACACACACACACACACACACACACACACACACACACACACACACACACATACACACACATTTTTTAGAACTATGGGATTGATTTTATAACTGTGTGAAGTTGTTACTTCAGCAGTTGTGTTATCTTTCATCACAGTGATTACAAGGTAAGCAAAAAATAATCTACTAGGGATGTATGGTTGATTTGTTTTGCCAGAACTGTACTGTATTTGTTTTTACATTATGCTGGATGACACTTTGTCGACTTCTGGTCGACAACTTTAGCTGGGCTCAATATTTTACAGGCCAAACCTGGATTTTTTGAAAAAGCATCCTGTGATGCCACCCCCAATGAGCCAGTGCTGAGCCAGTATGGGTGCGGCACTTTTTCAGGCAGTGTTTCATGCCATGGTCAGAATGTGAATGAAAAATAGACCTATGATGAAAAATAGAATAAAAACTTAACATAAAGACTTAATTTTTTTGTAAGAACTTTTTACATAAACACCTCTTAACATCCAAAAAGCATTTAGCTAAATTAATGTACTATCATTAAGTGCTATTACACACTGTTACAGTGTTATTACATATATAAATAATCTGGGAGCTTATACAGTTTAAAAAATTCTTTCAAAGCAACTAACTGTTCCTGAGACAAATGGGCTTTTCCAATAATAACCAAAGAACTGCAGATTATCCCTATTCTCCAGGAAACCATGTGGAAACATGGTACAATTGTTGGTAAACATACTCAACACTCTTTTCTCCTTTACATGAATTCAGTTTATTGAAATGACCTGACCTGAAGTACAGCAGCGTGTGCACAAGACGGATGAGCCTGTTAACTAACATATGCTGCGTGAATTCCCTATTGCAGGGTATTTAAACACAAACACACACACACACACACACATACACACACACACACACACACACACAGAGAGAGAGAGACAGAAAGCATGGAAAATAAGACAAGTCCATCTGTTAACATGCAATAAGAATGGGAGTCTGGGGTACTGGAGAGGAAGAGAAAATGAGTTTGGCAATAGAGCTAGAGACTGCTGACTTTATTAATGATCCAAAAGTTTCACTTGAGCGGCAAACACTTTGTGTGTGGTACCTGTCCAGTGAAGGGAGGCCGGTTCCCTGACCATGCCACCTGGCCTGTGTTGAGCTGTCTGGAGATCTGAGCCAGATTCTGATTGGATGAGCCTGATGGCTGGATGTCATTCACACTGGGGACATGGATCACAGAAGAGCTGCATGCACAAATACAAATAAACAAAAAGAAAAGAATAAAAGATTAAGCTTGGTGAGACACACTACTATCAAACTGCAGCACCAACACAGTAAGTTATAGCATAGATTTGACGTACATGCAGTAACACACCTCACTGACATACCTGAAGCTTTTGCCAGAGTGTCCCTGCTGGAAGGGAGAGCTCTGTGAATAGAGTTGTTGCCCACCAGCTGTGGAGGAGGGAACCATCATCTTCTTATCTCCCGCTAAGCACACATACACAAACATAGGTGTCAGCATTATAAATATAACAGTGACGGCAGGTAATAAACACAAATACAAAGCTAAACCCAACACTTTCAGGACAAATGTATAAAGTGTGTGCTAGTGTGTGCTTGTGTGTGTGTGTGTGTATATGCAGCGTACAGCCAGAGATGCTGGTGTACATCTCCGCAAAGCGAGGGTCTCTCTCCTGGGAGAACAGGGCCTCTGTCTTGTCAATGTTCTTCCCTGCCTCATGGACCCCACTGCTGACACTGGCCACGGGCACCTGAGGGTAAGGGTGAATGTAGGGGTAGGAGGGAGGAGGGCATAAGAGATGAAGTTTGGGTGACTTAGGTCACAAATAAATAACACAAACAACTCACACACACACACACATACATGGACACAAGTGCAAGAGATGTCTGACAAGTTGGAATTCATTAGAATAATAGCAATAGTTAGCTTTTTATCCAAGCATCCAGTTATAAAGAATAGCAAATTAATACCGGCTCAGACTTTCTCTGTGTTAAGAAACATTGCAGTAGTAATTATATTCACTTCTTTCAGCTACCTGGAGGTAGCACGTTACCTGGGAAAGATCATAGGCAGTAAGTCCATCTCTCTGGTGAACCTCCAGCTCCGCCTGCTGCTGCTGTTGTAGCTGCCTGCAAAACACAACACAATATGAAATCAGACTAACAAATACATTAAAAATGAACTGAAGCTTCCATATGTTTACATCAGTGTGTACTGGCGCAGGAGAAAGTAAATACCCAATAAATAAACTAAGAAGAAGTCAGAAAAGGACAGAGGAATATACAGGGAAAAGAAAATTATGTACATCTGTGTAGAATCTGATTAAAATCAAATTTTTTCTCAGTTCCACTTTAGGTTGATACATTTGCAGCAGTTTTCACATGCATTTAACCTTCAATTGAAAGTTTCAGCCATGTAGTTCGGTTTAAAAGAATGTCATTATGCAACACTTTGTACTTTGTGGACATCATCAGTCTAAACTGAACCCCATACGACATAAGTAACAAGTAGAATCAGGTAGTGTATATTCTGTCATTGCTTTGTGCCACTGTGAAAACAGCCCTGTTTAACTTTTTCACTTGCTATGTGTTTGGGAAAATCTTTGCTCTTTATCTGTAGAGTTGATCACTTATCTGCTGCTTTCATTGGCACTGTGTCCGTGGACTCATTGTGTGGTAATACAGTCAATGTGTCTTAAAGTGACTATATTAGAGGACAGAAGATGCATTTAAATATTTCAATAAAAACAAATATGTTATTTAACACACATCTGGTAAAAGAAGAACCTACTTGACGTTAGTGTTGGTACAGATGATGTATTCTATCTCATCAGAGTACGGGTTCTGGAATGTAAAGCTGCTGGTTCGGATTAGCATCCACTCTCTGTTCTTCATTCGGAAACGATACATCACCGACAGAACCTGACCCTTCAGTTTCACCACCTGCAAGGGGACAAAAATCACTAATTAACACTGGCTTTAATATGTCTTTATTAAAGAACTGAGCCTGGAGGTGAAGAAAGAGACAAGAACTGAAATACTGTGTTGACAATTTCCAGTCCATCTCTTAAGAGTGAGGAGTTTCAAATGCAGAGCGAAACATTCAGTTAGCCACGTTGTTCTCAAGTTGACATTAAGCCATCTTTTATCAAAGCAGTCTTCACTAAACCAGACAGGGAACCATTGATTTTAACCACTTCATTTTAATTAGCAGCTGTAAGCTGAAGTTCCATTTTGACAACACTGGTCTGTTTTGAGTTGAGCTGTCATATTGTCACGGTGTCTGTAGTGTGTACTCTCTGTGGCAGGCAGCTGGTACTAATACAATGCTAAAATTATACTACTGATTTTCCTCCTCTGTCCCAGCCTCTTACATTGCATGTCTTCTGAGTGTGAAATGAATGTATCTAACAGATCATCTAACAACCAAATTAAATACATCAGGAAACAAAATCCTGCACTGTGAATGTTTACATGTTATGTTCAATAAAAACATGAAAACATATAATATTTGTGTAGTATTATTTTAAGCAGACTGTTTTTCTATTCACATTTTATGACAAATTAATGCAGAAAACCATGAAATTCAAAGTTTTTCTTGCCACTGTATATACTTGAAACAAAATGAGCATATCATTTAGGTACCAAGTCTTTTTGGAGACTACTGGTGAAATACTAAATAATTAATATTGTGGATTGTGTGTGTACAAACACACGCTCTCTAAGTGTATGTATGTGCTAGATACAGTAAGAGCCAGAGGTTACCCAGTCAGCAGATAGGGAAAATGTTCATAATGTTGTGAAATTTCCATAAAGCTGTTGAGAGTGGTGAGGAGGTTTTTTAAATACACAGGATGAAGACCTCACTTCTGTTTTTATGGATTCCGAGCTTCTGTTCAATTGTATGCACCCAAAAACATATTGGAAGTCTTAGTAGGGTTGTTATAATCTGCATTTATCCGTAAACTGCTAAATAACGACTCTAGTTTTTAATATTTGTCTTATAACCAAGGCACCTGTCCCGAATGGGACAGGTGGTAGAGCAATAATTATGAAACAAGCATAATTATTAAACAGTTAACAACAGTTAAAATAAGAAAGCCCAGTATTTTGTTCTATTTTCTTTTGGTTCTTGAGGTTATTTACAATGGCAAAAAAGTATGTGAACCTTTTGGAATTTCATAGTCCTCTGCATTAATTTGTCCTAAAATATCATATGATCTTCATCCAAGTCAAGAATATTAACAAATATAATGTGCCTAAAATAATAACACAAAAGGAAATTCTGATCTTTCATGTCTTTATTAAGACAAACAATAAAAACCTCACAGTGCAAGTTTAAAAAGTATGTAAGCCTTTTTTAATAATGATCTCGAATAAGTTAATTGGAGTCAGGTAAAAATTAGTTTGTAGGTAAGGACTAGAGCTACTACTAAAGCCACTCGCAGAATACGCTTATGTGAGCTAGGCCTCGCCAAAAGGAGCTTTCAAAAAATCTATGTCTACAGTTAGACAAACGAAAGTGATGTGAAGTGAAAACATGTCAAAGGCAAGGCCCCCAAGGGTTGTTGTCAGAGTAAGAGCCAGAGATATTAATTGGCTATACTCCTATTGTTCTGGTTTATGGAACAGCATTTTTGTTTATTGAATATATGTAATATATGTAATGTGAAAGCCATTGTTTTACAAACAGGTGAAAAAAATGTAATAATAATAATGATATACTTTATTGATCCCCTTGGGGAAATTGTGGTTGGAAAGCTGCCAGACAGTACATACCGGCACTACTATGGGATCTCGGTATCTTGTCCAAGGACACCTCGACAAGTAGCTGTGAAGAACCAGGCATCGAACCACTAACCCTGGGTTTCGTGGAAGACTGCTCTACCACCTGAGCTATTGCTGCATATTTTAACAGGTTGTTAATTGTGTTTAGCTATTGTGTTCAGTCTATTTCATAGGAAGACAACATGTGTGCAGAAGTAATGAAAATGTCTTTGAGCCAAATGTGGAGAATGTAGGTTATTTTTGTCGTTTCACTGGTTACGAAGTCATATTATGAAAAATTCATGGAAAAAGAAGATAAAAACATTTATCCTTAACAGGAAGTCAAAAAAATTGTACACTTTAACATCCTGTGCTCAAATTCAATTAAAAAAATGTATGTGATGATTTTTATGCTTTTTTATTTTTACATATATTGGGGTCACAGTTGTCTAGCGATGCTATAACACTGGTAATGCTTGAAAATTGACTGTTAGCTGATGGAAATGATAAGTTCTCTTGGTAAATGATACATACCTGTTGTTACATAAGCCTTATAGTTAATTATAAAATTATATTAATGACATATTTTATTAATCCACCTGGGGAAATTGTTATTTGGACAGCTGTAGTAGATGACGAAGCTACTGTGGGGTGTCGTTGTCTTGTCTTGCCTCTACCAACTGAGCTACATGTCGCCCCAAGTGTTGTGTTTTGTGAAAAAAAATTTTGTTGTGAAAATGCTAATTAAATCCTGAAGCCAAGCCAAAAGCAAGTTGTTTGTGCCTCGTTCTTTCAAACTACAGGGTTTAGAAACACACCTCTCTCTAACACCCACCAGGCCAGGGAGGGTAAAACTATGCAATGATTTCATTCTGTCTCCATGAGCACCGGCCACTGGCAGAGTTCTACAGGAGTTTTCCAGAAGTCCACATTTTCTCAGTGCACCAAACCTAAAAGAATGGTCAGATTATCTTGGCTCTATATACAGTATATATGTGTACAAACATATACTCTTACGAAAGTGAACACAAGCAAACTGAGGTCCAGGATAACTCCCAGTCACCTACCCTACAGTAGAAGATTCCCAGTGCAGACACAGCAATCTGACATCAAAGTATAACCGATGAAGGCTGAGTGATGAGTCGCCTCAAGATGATTTTGTGTCGACCAAAAAGTGTCCGCGAATAAGTCCTTAATGCAAACAGCTAGAAACATGGTTTCTCAAATGTCAAGCTTACTGAGGAAATTACTATTATTACTATTACTATTATACTTTTTGTTATTATTAAGCTTTTATGTTTTTTTAAAATGTATTATTATTATTATTATTATTATTATTATTATTGATAATGAAAATGTGTTGAAAATGTTTGTGCGAGCTCTACGGAATTTCAATGGCGTAGTTCCTCAATATAGTTAACCAGGCAAACCACACATTGCATATTTAGGAAATGAACATTCTAGTATAGTTTAACACTAGGATCAGTTTTTTTTAAATCTTTAAAAAAAAATGAAACTTCAGTTGTACCTGTTGAAAGCTTTCTCTCAGGTGACTCTGGTCCTCAGGATGGCAAAACTCGAGAATATCTTTCCCCAGCAGGTCCTACAGGACAGGATAACATTTAGTTAAGAATAAAGATTTAAAAAGGAATAAGATATTTCCTAGAAATATTCTTTCCTATAGAAGAACTGTGTCCACAGATGTTTTTAAAAATAAGAAAACAAATCTGTGGTAGTTGTAGTCAACCACAGTTATGTAGCTCAACCCTACTGACAGAGATAGCAAGCATGTTAATAAAGCAAAGGTGGGGTACACTTGAGACTGTACAAGGGAGCGTTAGCTGAAGTAAACAAAAGTGATGGCAACACTGAGGGCAAACTTTTAGTTTAAACTAAGAGGTAATTGCAGATGTGCATCCAGAAAGTATTCACAGTCTGGATTTGATTTGTTATTCTTCAAAATTCTATTTCATAATGTCAGAAGTTAAAAAAAAAAAAATGAAATTGAAATGAAGATATTACAGAGGGTGCTGAGTGATGCCTGGTGTCACCCAGACATGACGCTTGGCATTAACGCCAAAGAGTTCAAGCTTTGTTTCATCAGACCAAAGAATCTTGTTTCTCATGGTCTGAGAGTCCTTGGGGTGCAATTTGGCAAACTTTTACTGGGGAATGGTTTTTGTCTGGCCATTCTACTACACGGGCATGATTGGTAGAGTGCTGCAGAGATGGTTGTTCTTCTGGAACATTCTCCTCTCTCCACAGAGAGATGCTGGAGCTCTTTTAGAGTGACCATTGGGTTCTTAGCCCTTCCCTTTTAAATGCTTATTTTTTCCTTCAGTGCTGCAGAAATTTTTCTGTACACATTGCTCACATCTGTGCCTCGATACAATCCTGTCTCGGAGGTCTACAGATAATTCCTCGGACTTAGTGGCTTGGTTTGTGCTCTGACATGCACTGTCGGACCTTACATAGACAGGTGTATGCCTTTCCAAATCATGTGTTCAAGTTGTAGAAACATTTTAGGGATGATACTGGATACTGGAAACAGGATGCACCAGAGCTCAAGTTTGAGTGTCACGGAACACTTTTTTTTTTTTTTTTTTTTTTTTTTAAATAAAACTGTAGGATTTCAATTTTGTTTTCACTTTGACATTATGGGGTATTATTTTGTAGAATTCTGAAGAAAATAATGAATTTAACTCATTTTGGATGCACTGTAATGTGGATGACATAAGGCTGTACTATGCAAACTGATATACAGTAAGTGGTTTGCAACCAACAAAGTCAAAAAGTGGTGTGCAAAAAGTAAGGTTTAACTACCTCCTCTAAACAGGTGGCACATGTATCTGTTATGAGTGATAATGTACCAGAGGTGCAATTCTTTGATTCAGTGATTCTGTCTAAGTGAGTAATGGGGGGAATCAGTCAATAAAGGCTCCAACTGACTAGGCAGAGAAATGTGTTTAACATACCACTGAACGTAACAAGTGTTTTTCATCCTGATCTGTTTATTTTCACATTAACTCATGTGTATAGCTGATAATGAAAAGTACTGCAAGTCATGGAATTTGCCCCTAATGTAGAACATGAGGATGTGATGGGGTATTGCCACAGAGCAGTTTAATCATAGAGCATGCTGTGAATTCTCTTTAGGTCAGAGGACAAACTCATTTGTTATGCACGCATTTAGCCCTTGACAATCAGCAGATATTCATTTCAAAGGACCAGCTGCTCTTACGCATTTATTTTTTATGTTTTTGGAGCTAGTCAGATCGCTCAGTTGATCATGACGTTATTTATAAAAGTGAAAAAATGCTGATGAAATTATCTGTGGAAATGGCAAGTAAGAAACATTGAGGGGGATAGAATTCCCTGTACTTAACTGAGGGCTTGAGGTAAATTAAACTTTACATACCTATACATATTTTTACAGCGCAACCGAGTGATACAATCATCACCATGATGCTTGTGGTTTTTGTTTCGCACAAAAATAAAGTTTGTATTTACAAATGAATTTCATTCCAGTGATATGACATATTACGTTGAGTTTGTATTAACAGCAAGAGGAGACGAAACTAATATAAATTATAAACCTCCCTGAAATGAGGACTTAGTTGTCCCTGCAGATAAAATGATTTAACATGTACTACTAATAGACACTGCCCATCCAAAAAAAAGAGCACCTGGAAAATTTTAAATAAGCAAATAGGTAAGAGCATCCAATTGAATAAATACTGCATGAATAATTATGTTTCAGCTGGCAACAAGTTATTTAACCCTAAACGATGCAGTGAGTAGTTTCTCATTTCTTAAACAACCATGTCTGAAGACACATCCTGTGGTTGGGGAAAAGATGTTAATCGGTTTCAGAAGGGTCAAATTATTGACATGATTCAAGTCAAGAAAACATCTAAGGAGATTGATGAAACTACTGAAACTGGGTTAAGAACTGTTCAATAGAAGAAAGTCATGTGGTCTGATGAGTTCAGATTTACCCTGTTCCAGAGTGATGGGCGGATTGCGGTAAGAAGAGAGGCAGGTGAAGTGATGAACCCATCATGCTTAGTGCCTACTGTACAAATCTGTGAGGGCAGTGCTATGATCTGGGGTTTCTGCAGTTGGTCAGGTCTAGGTTCAGTAACATTATGTGCCCAAAGAATGAGGCCAGCTGACCACCGAAATATACTGAATGACCAGGTTATTCCATCAATGGAGTTTTTCTTCCATGATGGCATGGGCATATTCCAAGATGACAATGCCAGGTTTTTTCGGGCTCAAATTGTTATAAAGTGGTTGAGGGAGCATGACACATAGTTATCACACATGGATTGGCCACCACAGAGTTCAGACCTTAACCCCACTAAGAATCTTTGGGATATGCTGGAGAAGACTGCACAGTCATGATGATCTTGGGGAAAAATTAATGCAACTATGGACAGAAATAAAGGTTGTGACATTTCAGATGTTTTTTAAAACAATGTCACGACAAATGCATACCATAATCAAAACCTGGGTGACTTTTTTTGCAGTGTACTTAACACTCACTCTGTCAATGTTGGAAATATACTGTGAATATGAATATGCTGTCAATTTCCCTTAAAAACAGGTGATAAAACTACTTCCATTTTTATTACTTTTAATCCTCATCGCTAACCTGAGGCTGATAACCAATGACATTAATGCAGCGTGGATCAACAAATGTGATGACACCATCCGAGTTGTGACGCGACAGGAACTCTGTGGGAACTGACAGGCCGTTCATGTCCATAGAGACTGGAGAGCTGGTCACCTGAGAAAGGCACAGACATATTAAACATGTTAACATGGAGAGCTAGAAAGCAAATACAGTGATTTTTAAAGAATGAAGTTAAGAGGGGAACTTAAGAGAAGAAAAACAAACAGCAAAATATAGTGATACAGTAAAGAAATGTATATACTAAAATATACTATAAATAGGATGAAAAGAAACGTGAGGACATTGAAGTGAGTAATTAATTGAGTGAATAAATATTTAAAAAACAACAACACAAAAACAGTACATTTCTATGAAGTGAGAGTCTGCGTTTGATAGCCTGAGGTAGCACTGATGTCAGTCTCTATACATACAGCAGTTCCACTTCTCTACGTGATGTGTGTTTGTATGTCGAGAAACTCAATTTCTTTAAAATTCACAAATTGTCTAACTACTGTATCTCTGTCTTAAGTTCTCTGAGGTTCTGATAGAAGAAGACATCCAACGTGATGATTTTTTCAGTTCTTAACTGACTGTGCCAAACACACACCTGTAGTCTACCGATGGCCACTAGGCAGTATTTTCCGGTCTGACTAGCCTCTGTGTCTTCTTCAGGAATGGTCATACCTGAGGGACAGAAAGAGAATTTTGAGTTTGCGTTATGTGTAAAGGTATGTGTATGACATATATGATGGAGGATACTGTAGAAATACTATCCTTAATTCTCAGTGTGTTGATGTTTGTCATTGGAGAAACAGAGCAACACAATATAATGCAAAAATGTCAGTCTAGAAGATGCTTCAGAGTTCAGACATCTCCTTCACTAATTGGATTTTTCAATCCAAATTTAACATTAGCAACTAAAGCACAAAATATATTCCAGGTATGGGTGTTCCACACCGCGCCAAGCCTTTTCTTTGTCCAAAGAAATAAGACTAATGAAGTACAGAGATCCAGGAATAACGAATAAGGAATATATTATGCCCATCACATCTGCCAGGAAAGTAAGATTCATCAAAATATATGATTTGGTCCATTACTTTTCAGTCTGTTTGCCAGTACATTTGATTTGAATTTTATGGTCCACACACAACAAACTCACTGGTCTTCAATTCCTTTTTTAATACTGGTTGCCCTGAATCATGAGCTAAAATTCAACACAAAGACCATCACTGCCAGTAAATTCTATTCTTCATGTTCTAGAGGGTCAACTGTAATTAAAAGACATATTTATGTGTCACTACTGTAGAGCTCAAAAAAGATGTCAGAACAATCTATGAGCTCATGTCCATCAGCTGTCCGGATGCAGAGTACCAGGCAACCTGATCGAAATGACCCTAACCTGATCATCAAGCCACAACCTCATTCCAAGACTAAAAGCTCATTTAAAGAACATGTAAATCTTCACATTGAGCATAAATGTTTATGAAAACTAGCTGATTTCTCATGTGTTGTGTCCTTTAATGACCTCAACTTCAATTTCATATTAACATTAGCTTCTCATTACTCTGCTACTCCACTACATTGTCAACAGTCAACAAGAGTGTCTCAGGCAAAACCAACATCAATCTATTGATTGGGTTTCAATGTACTGTTTTTTTAGATATAGAGAGAGGGGAAACCAAGAAGGCCCACGAATTCCATTTAATGGAAATTTCTCATAGAGTTTCTCCTACACTTCTTCTTTCCATTTGCCACTTGAACCTTGCAGCAGTGAGAGGTAATCTACTAGCTGACACAGTCACTGCTCCTCTACAATGATTTATAAACCATTTTTTCACCATTAATCTTCCACACAAGATCGACTTCAGCCATAATACCAGACTGCTGACATAATTCATTCAAACAAATATTCACACTTGCTCCTCTCTGTCTTGTAAAGTAATCCAGAAAAAGGGAAGAGAGAAACAGACAAAGATAAATATCAATTACATATTGATAGCACTTCTACCACTCTAACTCTTCCACAGTTGCTCTGTGCTAAATGAAGTATTAGGTGTTTTAACCAGCCATTTTGTATTCATAAGAAAGTAACACAAAGGTAAAAGTCAGTAGAAGTACTGTGAGTATGTCAACATAGTTCACTTAGCTCCATCCAGCTGTCCCTCTCCCTACTCTCCATAATACACTTCACAGGAGGTCATCATTATAAAACCACAATACAAAAGAAAACTCCATAACTCCTTCATCAAGCCGAAATTACTGGAATTTCTGACAGGTTAGAAGAGAGAGCGCATGGCACCAAAACTAAAAAAACAAAGCTAATGTCTCTGTACTGTTGTCAGTCCTGTTCGATAAGTCAGGATCACAGGATAATATAAGCATGTTAAAAAAAGACTGAAGTTAAATTTTATCAGATAGTCTAGCAAACACTGAAAAATACTATCAAAGTAACAGCATTCAAGTGAAACGCTTCTACATCGGTGTGATTTAACAAATGATATCTGCATTTCATGCCTCTATTATGTGTTACAAATCACCTTGGTGTAAAGATTAGGTACAGAACTGTGGGTTGTACATAAAACTCAACCTACATCAGGGACTGAAAGAGGGGATAGCTTGCCTTTCATAGCTTCGATTCAGGGATTTAGCATTGCAATAAAGGATAGGTAAGGTTAACCATGTACCTGGACTGAAATGCCTGTACAGTGAAGAGTGTATAAACAGGATATTAAGAGAGGGAGCACTGACCTAGATGATCTTTAATATCTACTAATCAGAGAAAACATTCCTAACCAGTCAACAACAGCAGTTTACACACTTTGGAATGTGTGTATGTAGATTACCATGACTCTGTCCTCACTTGTGGCTACATTCCTGTAATCAATGTGCAACATATCACTATTTGCAGCGCGTGCCTCTCTGTTATCCATCTGTAATTAATGAGCGTTTGTGCGTGTGTTTGCCAGCTGTACTTTGTCCAGAACATTCCAAATAAGTATTTTTAGTGCAAGGAAGTAAGCCATGTGTCCATAATTTCAAAACACATATGGTTTGTGTGTTTCTGTTGAAACAAAATATTACAGCATTCTCTCAAACCTTTAATAGGGGAATTAGTTATTTTTTACTTTAAGTTGTTAAGTTATATCACCCCACTTAACATCTTTACATTACCCATCTAGACATCTACAGGGGTTGAATTACAATCATTGTCTCTATAAACACTCCAGTATGTGTGTGTGTGTGTATGTGTGTGTGTGTGTTGAAGTCAGAGAGTTCATGTACTCTCAGAACTGGTGTGCCTCACATCCATAGCAGACAAACCATTGATATACCAGTTTGAGGCTGAGATGGTACATGTATTACATACACAGTATAAGAGGTAACATGTAAGATGTGTCTTTGTCCTTTAGGGTTGGGCATGCTACCAGAGATATCCCTGTACACTATGCAGTCACTTGGTTATGGCATTCCACATACACTGCCTGCTATCATCTTGCAACCTGCTGTTGTGTGCTGATTGTCTCAGGAGTCTCTTTTTACAGTCTGCACCTTGGTTCTTCCCTTGTGTGGTAGACCCCAGTCTCACCTACCTATCAGTAGGTGAGACTGGGGTCTACCACAGTCTCACCTACCTATCAGTAGGTGAGACTGCATATTAGTTGAGGCTATCTTACTGATGTACTAGATACTAAATAGTGGCATTTAATTAACTTTTAAACTTCAACTTGGTGTGTGACTGCATGTCAGTAAAACAAACCCGTAAAATGCATTGGATGGGTACAGGAGAGCTTTAAACCTATAGAGAAAAAGTGTTCAGACTTCAAAGATTTTTGACTGAGGGTCAGTCATACAATGGTATTTAAAGGAAGCATAATTTAAAAGGTGCCAGCAAATTTGTTAAATCAGAGTAGATGAGCATAGAATCCATCTCTTGAGTGTTTATGAAGACAGGTGTAGAACATCTGCACTTCCTGAGAAGTTGGTAGGGTAAATACACTCCACAGGCTTGCTACAGCAAACATCAATCTGTCTCAGAAATGAATCTGCCACTAGACAAACAGCAAACACCATCCAGCACATGCACACATTAATAAAATGAAATGTTTGCTTTGCACTATATTTAAAACACTCATGGGATGCTTACATATAGGGAACACATACTTTTTAAAAAAGCTTCACTGAAACATGCCGTTCTGCTCACACATAGGATGGATGGGACACCAGAACTACACAGGCTGTTGTGGATTCGAGTTTGAACCCGGGTCCTTATCCAGAGCTGTGCAACACTTACACAGGTGCTTTAGGTTTGACCAAGCCACATTCACTCTGGGTAAAGGCTCGTGCAGAGAGGTGAGGTTTAGGTTAAGCAGGGATAGAGATAAGGGCACTGCGTTGAGGATGTGTACAAACCTGCAGGGGGCCAGGCTTTGATGTAGCCAGTGCAATGCACCACAGAATACTGAGCCTCTCCTTCCTTTGAGGGTCCAAGGCCATTTCTGTTTATTAAGTACAGACACACAGACAGAGCAGAATGTTAGGTACTAGGAGACAGGTGTGGAATTGACTTAAAAACAACACACCTCTTCTATGCAAATGCATCTTTTCCTCTATGTGTCAAACCTGTTTGTATGTTGAAACCATGTTTTTCTCCCGCTCAAAACAGAGCTTTTTGAAAAAAGCCTCCAGTGTGTGTAAATCTGAATAGGGTATTATACTTATTTGACATCACAATGAAATAAGGACCTTATCACTGAAGAGCTTCCAAATGAATCCACAGGAGAGGTAAATCTACTTCTTATTCTGACATGTCAACCCAACAGCAACAATCAATTTAAGAGATATTATCCATGAACCTGGAGAAATTTAAGAAACAAGGGCAAGCTCGTAATAGATTTCCTCTGAATGACAATTTTGATAAAAAGTAAAATATACTTAGATCTCAGCATAAGCGGGCTTTGACATTAAACAACAACAACAAAAAAGATAAATGTAAAGTTGTCAGCTTATGTAGCACTTTTAACAATGCTTCACCAATACTAGTCGGCACACAGGAGGTTCAACATATTTCCCACAGACAACTATTTGACCCAACAGTACTTATACATTCATATAAAAAAAAAGAAGTAGAAGAAGAAGAAGAAGTTTCTGTACCTATATCGCTTCCTCATATTCGAGAGTCGGTTCAGGGAGATATGATCCAAGGGAGCACTGCCACACCTGCACACAAATGAAAAACAAAGACAACAGCATATGTTACACTCTTTTAGTACATGATATTGACCAGCGTCTGTTAATTGATTCAGGTATCAATTATTTCACTACACTACAAGACAGAGTAGAGATCCACAGGACACTAGCCACTGCTGATCTTCTAAATAACTTTTTTATTTTAGCCAATAGCAGTTACAAAATAGGCCCTAACATCAGCTCAGGACATTTTCTAATTTATGGTCTAATTTGATTGGTGTGTGGAAGTCCATTTTAATGCAGTGAGAACAAAGAAAGGTATGTGTATGACAATAAGACCTTACAATTTTTGCAAGGATTATTTCTAGGTAAAGACACAGAAACCAAGTAGTACTGCCGATATGTACTGTCTGGCAGCTGTCCAACCCCAACTTCACCAAAGGGATCAATAAAGTAGTAACTATTAGTGATTTTCCCCCAATGTTTAAAAGCATGATCACAGACTGGGGTTACCCTAACATAACCCTTACCCAGATGGAAAAAAATGTTTAGTATGTTACTTTGCAATATCCTGACTTCAATTAGCAACATAAAACATTTTTCAGTTTGAAAACAGCTTATCTAAATGTTGAAATTTAATTCTCTCTTATACTGTTTATGTCAGTGGTGACAGTTGCAACCAAGTAATTCAGTGAAATAAGGTCCTCATAAACAGCTCCCTCTCTACATGCATAAGCATGGTCAGACTGACTGAAGGTCTGCTCCACAGTTTGATACATGAGTGATTTACCACTGTGCAAATATCTGGCATCACAGTTGGTCTTTCTGTACCACAGTAAAAAAGGTGGCCCGATTACTTAATATTGCTGATCAGTGTATAGAGCAAACACCAAGTCAGGTGTACAGGTTACAGCCTACAGTTTGAATTGTAGGGGCAGTTATTGCCCCCAGGTGGGTTTCAAGTCAGGGCTATACAGTCAGTGTTTTTCTGCGTGTTACATAACCCGGGCTGGATCTAATAAGACTTCCCTGAAATGTCAGCCAGCTCATCATGCTGTGCAGCCATCTTTACTTACGTGTCACAGAAGTGTCTGGTTTCACTGTTTCCTTGAACAGTTGTGTCTCTTTTAGACTGTCCCAGCAGCATGTTTTTTGAATTATGTAGACCCCGGAATAGCATCATAAAAGAAGACAATGCGAGTCCAGCAAATTCCTAACACCATAATGGCTCTCGTGCAACTCACAGGCCTTTGTGATAGATCCAGACAAAACAAGGCTGATGATTCTACGCGCTCTGGCCCTAATACAAACACAGCATGTCAGAAGAAAATTTGGAAAGGGTATGTTATTTTGTTAAACTAAACATGAGTTTTCCAAAGCCCTGGAAGCAGTCAAAGCTGCTTTGATGTAGTTTGCAGCCAGTGAGTATTAAGGGCTGTAGGGCAAGCACAGACAGAGAGACCAAGGACTGAGACAAATTTAGAAAAAAATGGGTTTGTAAGGGTCACAAACTAAGGAGCAGAGCAATGTTCAACAGAAGGCAACAGTTATTTGAACATAAACTGTAAACCTTCTAAGACCTATTATCCATGAAGTATGGAAACATCAGTCAACCAGCACCCTGGTGTCAGGATAGAAAGGCTTTAGGTTCCTGTGGTGTGAAATAGGCTATGGACTCGTGAACATCTGAATTTAAAGAGCAGGTATGACTCATATTTTGCATGTTTGCAATGTGCTTTTAAGGGGCATGGTGTGTGCACCATCACAGCTGTCTAGCTCTAGGTTCAAAGTCACTGTTACAGGACAACAATTATTCCACTACCTGAAAAATCATTACATGCAATGCATGTATGTGTAAAAAAACCCAGACTGAATAAAAAGTTCTACTGTGCAACCAAACATTTATTTAAAATTCTAGAAGATACAGTAATTCCAGTTCTAATAGTGTATCTTAAACTTGCATTTAAAAAGCTGTTTGGCTCTTAGGATCAAGCCATCTGTTCCAGCCCCTGCCTCCCAGAGCTCCCTCCATGGTCTTAGTTAAGTGTCCTGAGGAGTCTGAAGCCTTTACTTTAAGGAAATTAAAGGCTTCAAAGTGCCAAATGTTTGAAATATATCGGATATTTATATTCATCATATACTCATCAGTCACAACATTAACCCCACCTTGGTTTTAATGTTGTAACAGGGGGTGACAAATCTGTCTCACTAGGTCATTTGAGCATTTCAAGAACTTTTCCCCCATGAATGACTAACACAAACAAGTGTAAAGCTGCTATAATTCATATTACATGATCAGAAAGATCATGATAAGATACATGAACAGAATGATCATGTAAAACTATGCAGACACTTGTAGTAGGGATTTCTATGATATGAGATTTGAATTTGTGATATATTATTATTATTATTATGCTTGTGCATAATATCCCTATATGGCAAAGAGGTTTTTGATCTGCATATGCCCAGAGCTTCCAGCTATGCTTTCTCTAATGAGCAATAGTCCTCTCTCTGCTGTTCAACAATGAGTGTAAATTGTTGGTGAACAAATGATCATTATAATTATTATTATTCAAATGAGTATCACCCCCAAGTTTAACTACCAAAAGCAATGCAAGTATTTGTTTAAGTAGGAATTGAAATGAAACATTATTCATGTGGGTGTGCAAACCCTTTTTGTGCTTTAGTATTCAAATGTTCAACCTTGGTTATCTCCTCCACTCATACAGTATCTTCCATTTCATTTCCTCCTCTGCCTCTGACTCACTCTGCATAGACCAGCATATTATGATTAATAGTGGGAATAATATTCACAACACCACAATCAATCACTAATAAAACACTGCTGTAAAAGTGTCTGTAAGACTAATTAGAAACAGCTCAGCAGGACTCTTGAATGTTTTGTGTAGGCAGTGGCTGAAAGTAAGAAAACTGCCATTCCTGTCACTGTTAATGTGTAAAGGCTTTCACTTTTTGAGCTACGCACTGTAACCTACCTGTCATACTACACAAACCCCTGCTGTCTGCCATTGTGTCCCAGAGAGGTGACCATATAGTATATCAGAAGCTCCATTTGTTTTCAGCATGCTTCATTTTAGCCATATCTAATTAATTACATTTTTTTTTTTGCAACTTCACCTATTTTACACATTATAAGCATTTTAAGAAACTGTAACATTCACAAAGACAAATTAAGCTAGTCTTACAATAAAATCTATCTAACATTATTGGAATTAAATGTGTGAATGGACAAATCCCTGACTTAAAAATGTCAGGTTTCTTGGATAAAAAGCACATTTTAGGGTTAAGTTATTAAATATAGTACTCTAACAATGTGACATGACAACCAAGATAATGTCACACTGAATGAACTGCTTCAGGTGTTTTAGACACTTTCACCAAGACAACAAACATATAGGGACAGGAAAACACACACCTCATACGGCAGATGAAAGAGCGTCGAGAGCCCATGCACATCCTCATGGAGGACTGCTGTCCCTCCTTCTTCACTGTCCCCGTCTTCAGGTCCAGAATGCGTCCTATTAATGCGCACACACACACACACACACACAAAGCAGCTTAAATTAAACAGAGAACTTCAACATGTAGACAACTTATGACTCATATGTTGAGATTTTACCTTGTCATTTTTCACTCATGCATACTTATCTATAATCCATCTTATCATAATACCACATACTTGTATTTCAATCTGATGAGTTAACAGGTGTTAGCCTATGAAAACTCATTTTCAGACAGAGTTTGATTTACTTTGCTCATTTATTTAGTCCAAGGACATGTGTGGGATTTCTGAGACTAACCTTAGTTATTTTATTGAAAGCATTTTTCTAATCTGCAACTGAATTTAGCACTAATGCTACAGAAAAAGTATAAAAAGTCTATTTATTCTTTTTTATTATCTCAGGTTAAAATAACTTTGTTCTTGGTCCCTGATGTTTAGTTATTCACCATGGCTGTTAACAACGATTGGCTATGATAACAATGAAATAAATCATTTTTTGGGACTATACCAAACACCATTTGTGAATAAATTGCTTTGGGAAATTCAGGGGCAATGTGTCCTTTTTCCTTTTGAGCTCCACCACACCAGCCTAAACTCCTACACCTTTGCTGAAACTCATAAAGCTACATGGAAGATTAGTGAAACATTTCAACCTAACAAATAAGAAAATCAGTTGCCATGTCTCAACTTGCAGGCATATCAGGTTTATACTAAGGTTGAGTTTGTGTAGAATGGAGGAGAAAAGGAGACTGAGACCAAATACCTTGGCATTTTTACTGAATCATCAGCAGGACAGGACTGATCCTTTCCAGATGGAAAAATAATTCTCAGTTTCTTGCAAATATCAAGCTAACTGGAACTTCACACGCAAACCCACTACTGTGACAGTGCTATTTCAAACAAATACATGAGAGAAGGTGGATGACCATGGTAAACAAATAACAGACAGGGTTACATAATCAACTATTCACTCAAAGAGCACAGGAAACAAAAATATTTCACTCAAACTATTTTCAGTATGCATGACCATGCATGAGTATTGCCAAAGGTTTCAGAAAAATAAAAACAAATGTTCTGAACAATAATGTGTTTGCTATGTAATTTGTGACCATGTTCTACAAATTAACAGGCATGTAATGGTGGTGTACATTAGCTAAAACACAAAAGTATGTATGACACAGAAGAAAATTTTAGTGAACATAGTTTTAGTTAGTGAATTTTCTCAGTATCGGAATAAATATGGGAAAAAACACCAGTTTTTCCACGCAACCCCTGAATCTACATAAATTAAACCAAACTGAAAAACTGGGATCCGGATTGCGCTTAACAGGTATTTATTGTGTAAATGATTACATCATTGATCATGATCAAAATCAGAGGATGTACATGTGACAAACATGTTATAGGAAGTTGGAGATGTGTAATCACAAGAAGGCCATAAGAGATCCCCGGCTAAGAGCTAGACAACTCAAGAACTCTCTGCAGTGGCCAGTATCAATGTATCAATCACCATCAGGAGAACACTGCACAACAGTGGTTAGTATGGCAGCGTTGCAAGAAGGAAGCCAGTACTCTGCCACAGTTCGTGTGTTATGTCTAGCTATGGTCATGACTCTAAACTGCAGCTGGCTTATACAGAATGTGTCTAACATTCAAGATTATGTCTATTTGCATGGAATGCATCAATACTTCACAGTGTTTACATCCATTCCAAGTGCCACCAATCCCACGCATGCTCAAAATGCATCTTAACATCAAAAAGAATGAGTGTCAAAAATTGTTGAAATTGTTGGAGTTTTTAAACAGAGACCTAATAAAATGACACTCAGCACACCTTGAAAAATTAAACTGGCCTAACGTGACCCCAGCAGCACATACTACAGTCAGTATAATCATCTCAAAACAAAACATCCTAGGCCTCTCTAGTCTCAAGGAGTTTTGTCTGATTGTTGATTAATATCAGTGCCTGTGCCTCATATTGTTAGCTGTTGTATTCAGACAAAATCTCTGTAAGGACTCTCTAGAACATATGCTAATGGATAATATGCCAACACAACTTTGTAGCACATTTGCAAGTAGAAAGTAGTTTCTTCATGGACATATAGGCCTGTAAATCTAAATAGCATTTCCATTAAGGCTGTGTTGTATGTTGATGTAGGAAAACTTTTGCAGATAAATAATTTTTGATTTCAATCAAAACCAGCCAGTGTAGCCACTGTGATTTGGAAAATGGTGAAAACCCCAAGGGCTGTATGTTATAATACAAACCTCCTGCTGCTGCTAAATAATTATTTATTATTATTATTTATTAAATAAAATAATCAATAGATTAATCAAAAACAAAAGAAGTTAAATGTTGTCTTTTAACACAACATACAGCTCTAACTCAGACACTTACACATAATGAAAATTGTGATTAATGTGAAATCATTATTTATCCACTCCTAGTGTGCTTTAATCCTTTAATTCAATTGTAAAGAATTGTGAACAATATTGAGATTGTGTAGGACAATTCTGTACTGCAAAACTAGTCAATGTTATTAATCATATGATCTACAAATATACGAATAAGCTAATATCTTTTCTGACAGGGCTCAATTTGAATTGAAGAATGTTAAAAAGGCATTAAATATTAAAATATAAAATTAAGGTAAGATACTGAGTACTTATTGTGGAAACAATAAAAACAACAAAGGCAATCGCCTAGAGTGGCATGTGCTACAGGGGGCGCTATAGATAAACAAATGAATAATAAATAATTAAGAATAAATAATAGTAATAATTTGCAGAACTGACTGGTGCCCTTTCCTCATGCTGCCTTGAAACAAGGAAAGAACCAAATAAACAGAAAAGAAAAAGAACATGGCCCTAAACCTGTCCTGCGCGGTGCACTATGCAAGAGGGGGGTGGGACAAGCTATCAGTGCTCAACCCAGGTAGCAATTCCTAATGACAGATGTGAACAAGTCATATTTTTGGTACTGATATTGCCATCATGAAAAGGCCATCCAGGCCCTCAGGTGCAGCTTTCAGAAGGTGGAGGAAAAAGGAAGGCAGAAAAGAGTAGAGGTTTATCCTCTTCTTTTTGCTGCCTCTGGTTTACAGCGCAGGATGTGAATGTAAATGTTTCTTCACTGTCACACTAAAACAGATCACTGTCTGCATTTGACTTTCACAGCCTCAGTCACTTAAGCACCTTGTCCTCTCTGTCCCCTCTATGTGCCTCTCTGTGACATATGCTAAACATCTAGTTAGTTAGCTAATAATCTCTCAGTCTAAACTGAACACTCAGAAATTCAGAAAGCATTGGGAATCAAACCTAGAGGAGAGTTGGACGTGGAGCTAGCAAGACCCACATAACAAAATTAATATTATTATTAATAACACAACACCAGAAAGTTTAGGAGTTAAAAACCAGCTTTCTGTTGTTGGATCGTGCTTCTGTCCAGTACATAAAGCATCATTTCTAATTACATGACTTGCTCTACTGATGCACTGAAAACAAAACACAACTGATTACCACTGTATACTTTCTCCTGCTGCATACGTAGAATTCGCCTGCTACCAGTGTTGTTCCCTTCTACTTATTTATAAATAAATAAAACTTTATTAATCTTATCTATTAAGACAGGCAGCTGCATTTTAGGCTCAAAGGGTTCGGGGTTCAGTGTCTTGTCCAGGGACACTTCAACATTTGAGCAGGAATCTGGGGGGGATCATTTCAGATCAAACATCTGCTATATATTAAAGTTATCAACATGTTTACTGGCTATATGTATGATGCCTATACAGAAGTGACAAAACAAACCCTTATCTCACAGTGAAGATAACATTTCTATCAGTAAAAATCACATTACAATTTTTGCTAGAGCTCATATGATTGAGCTTATTGTATTGGTAATCTGTATCTTAAACTCATCTCCAACTGGCTATCTGTGTCTCACAGCAAGCCACTTCAATATTGATGGAGTAGTGTGTTGAAGCATAGCTTCTGAAATTTACCTATATTAAAAACTTAATCAGTGAAAAACATATCAGTAAATCCACTCAGAGTAGTCCTATTTATAGGCAATAAACCTATTTGTTTGTTGTTCATGCCTAGCAAGAACACTCGAAGCAGAGGGAAACAGCTGTGCTGGTTCTGTCTAGTTTCAAAATACACCTAGTAACCTTTCTAAAGCGCAATGAATAACATGTTGTATCATGTTTGTTTTAGCCATAGAAATGTGAAAATGATAATGATGTGGTTTTAGGGTGAGTTATGTGCTGGAACCATTTCTTTTTGAACAACAGCCAAGTGCAGAGACTTTTGGTAGTTTTTACACAATGCTAACCTGCAGTAAAACAAGCCTAAAAACTGTGCTTCAACAACTTATTCCAAATACCAGCTAAAGGAATGCACATATCAACAACATATGCTCCAAAAATAGCATGTATGTCATGTGTGAATGGATTGGATGGATCTCAGTGACTTACTGACAAAATCAACTGGCATGCAGAAAACAATAACTTTCTGGCTGATTAATGTTCTTCCATGTCAACAAGTTGGAAAAACATGCAGTCATGCAAAAGGCACATAACAACAGTGACAGGCTCAAGATGGAGAAAGAGCTTCCAAAACACACTGCTTTAGTTCCACAGAATGAAAGCAAACCCTGAGAAGACTTCAAAGGCTGTGAATATGCTTGTGTATTTGTCCATGCTCATGTGTGGATTTTCATCTATAACAGTTTTACATTGAGATTATTGTGTTATGTGGATTACTTGGCTCTACTGGATACTGAAATTGACAAGGTCTCTGGGATCAGATGGACAGACTGGCAGACACAAACTCAGAGACTTGTGATACAGTAGAGAATTCAGAGTAACACAGACAGGAAGAGATTAACACGACAATGTTGCCCTCTAGTGAGCACTCTAAGCAGGCTTACATCCTAAATGTCAGTCTCATGCTCAGCGCCTTGTGACACAATAATTTTAGTCAGCTACTTTTATTTATTAACTAAAGAAATTGAAGGAGAAAAACAGGTTTCTTAATTATATTTTCCAATGCAAACTGCACCTATGTGCAAACCATATGAGAATGAAACTACTAACTAGTGTTTTCAACCAGATATTTTTGTATTATGTCTTAATATGGGAATGAATTGCAAAACTGAAACAATTCTAAAGAACTGCATACATTTAGTTAACTACTACTTACAATTTGCAGGTATTGTGCATGCTAGATCATGGACATAGTTTACACTTAATGAAACTGAGCCAAATGTATTTTACGTGTGTTTCTTCTGTTGTGGCAATGCATGATACCCAACCACCCGCAGAACAAGTAGAGAATGAAGATAGACATAGATATAATCTGTTTACATTTACATATGTTCAACAAATCAGAAAAAAAGCTAAATGGACTGCTCAGAGACAATTCTTAGTGATAGTGCTTCCGCTACCTGTCATGGAGTTTTCTGAAGTGCTCAGCTGTTCCCTCAGCTTGTCCACATCGTCAGGGTGAACCTGTTCATACAGAGTGCTGCCAAACCATTCAGACTGCGGGTGGTTCAGCACTGGCGTCACAGAGTCGGACACATAGATCACCCGACCAGTCTCTGCAGCAACCACAAACAAAAAGCCATCCGCTGCCTCAAGAATCAGATGCTTCAGTTCCTACAGGGACCAGAAAAGGTATATGAGCACACACACACACAAAGAAAAAAATCAGAGAGTATTCCACTGTCAACTTCAATGAAGACAGAGTTTACATGTTGGCGGTAGCGTATTTTTAATCAGCTGCCTCTTGTATTACATTTACTAATTAGCCTTAATTACAAACAACTGAAACAGATAATAGTGAGGGAGCACTGAACCTTCATTATCTTCAACTCACAAAATGAGTATCTTAAAACATAGGGACACTGAGTTAAGTGACAAAACAGGAGGAGGACATCAACCTCTTATTTTTTCCAGGGTGTGTTTCTAGCCACTCTCTAGATTAGTAGGTAATGATGAGAACATAAGTAATTTTACATGTCGCCCAATGTCAAAGGTTTCTTGGAAAATTTCCATGATGCACAAAAAAAGCAGCCAGCAGTTTTGGTCTCTTTAGTAATCAACTGCTTCACAGTACGCAAAGTTCAGTTTCAACACAGACAATGAATGTTGAATTCAGCCCAACCTTTGAAAGAAGATGGTACTGCACTGAACTTGTGCTCTTGTTTCTGTTGTGCTTTTATTGTGCAATAATTGAATAGTATGCAGGTCTGCTTTATGTCCCTAGCAGCAAAGGACATCACTCATTCACATATGCACCACATGTAGAAACACAGTAACTCTCAGTCTGGTGCAGCTTTACAGGGTTCCTACAGAGTGGTGTATCTCCTTACAGAGTGGAGCATTTTCCCTCACAAACAATCTAGTATTTATTATTATCATATCATTAGTGAAGCTGATTAAAACAAGCATCAGCAGTGGCTGAACATGACAAGCTGCTGCTGTTTTGTACAAGGTCAACCAGCATTGTGCATGCCTGTGCATCTACTATTATATACAGGGTATTATATGTGTATATACAGTATATATACAGTTGCAAGAAAAAGTATGTAAACACTTTGGGATTTCGTGGAGTTTTGCATGGATTGGTCATAAAATTATACTATACAAAATTATATGTTTTCATGTTTTTATTGAACATAACATGTAAACATTCACACTGCAGGGTGGAAAAAGTATGTGAACCCCTAGCCTAATGACTTCTCCAAGAGCTAATTGGAGCCAGGAGTGAGCCAACCTCGAGTCCAATCAGTGTGATGATATTGGATGTGTTGCTGAAAGCTGTCCTGCCCTTTAAAAACACACACCATTTTTGGGTTTACTTTTCAAGAAGCACTGCCTGATGTGAACCATGCCTTGCAGAAAAGAGCTCTCAGAAGACCTACGATCAAGAATTGTTGACTTGCATGAAGTTGGAAAGGGTTACAAAAGTATCTCCAATAGCTTTGATGTTCATGTATCCACGGTAAGACAGACTGTCTACAAATGGAGAAAGTTCAGCACTGTTGCTATTCTCCCTAGGTGTGGTCGTGCTTCTTTACCTCATGCTGAATGAGGTAAAGAAGAATCCTAGAGTGTCAGTTAAAGACTTACAGAAATCTCTGGCACATGCTAACATTTTTGTTGACACGTCTACAATAAGGAAAACATCAAACAAGAATGGAGTACATGGGAGGACACCAAGGAGGAAGCCATTGCTGTCCAAAAAAATATTGCAGCATGTTTGAAGTTTGCAAAAGAGCACCTGGATGTTCCACAGCACTACTGGCAAAATATTCTGTGGACAGATGACACCAAAATTGAGTTGATTGGAAAAAACACACAACACTATGTGTGAAAAAAAAGGAACAGCAAACCAACATCAAAACCTCATCTCCACTGTAAAACATGGCGAAGGGAGCATCATGGTTTGGGGCTGCTTTGCTGCCTCAGGGCCTGGACGGGTTGTTGTCATTGATGGAAAAATGAATTCCAGAGTTTATCAAGACATTTTGCAGGAAAACGTAAGACCACCTGTCCGCCAACTGAAGCTCCACAGAGGATGGGTGATGCAACAGGACAATGATCCAAAGCATACAAGTAATTCATCAACAGAATAGCTTCAAAAGAACAAAATACACCTTCTGGAGTGGCCCAGTCACAGTCCTGAACCGGATTGAAATGCTGTGGCATGACCTTAAGAGAGCCATTCATACCAGACATCCCAAGAATATTGCTACACTGAAACAGTTTTGTGAAGAGGAGTGGTCCAAAATTACTTCAGATTGTTGTGCAGGTCTGATCTGCAACTACAGGATACATATTTGGTTGAGGTTATTGCTGCCAAAGGAGGGTCAACCAGTTATTAAGTCCAAAGGTTCACATACTTTTTCCACCCTGCACTTTATGTTATGTTCAATAAAAAACATGAAAACCTATAATGTTTGTGTAGTATTATTTTAAGCAGACTGTGTTTTCTATCGTTGTGACTCCACCCAAAGTGTTCACAAAGTTTTTCTTGTTCACATACTTTATATATATATATATAAGTGTGTATATATATATATATATATATATATATATATATATATATATATATATATATATAGAGAGAGAGAGAGAGAGAGAGAGAGAGAGAGAGAGAGAGAGAGAGAGATAAACATAAGACACCAGATCAACTTTTCAGCTTTTCTTTTCAGGTGTTTAATTCTGGATCTGATATACAACTTAGAAGATAGCATCTTTAGTTTGTTTGTTGTTGGGTCTTCTTTTACAGCTCTAACAATGTTTCTATCATCAACTGCTGTTGTCTTCCTTAATCTACTCATTTAAAGATTGTTGCTTAGCACACCAGTGGTTTCTTTCTTCTTCTGGACATTCCAAATAGTTCTACTGGCTCTGGCCAATGTTTGTGCAATGGCTCTGATTTATTTTCCATCTTCTCTCAGCTTAAAAATTGCTTGTTTTATGCTCATAGACAGCTCTCTGGTTTTCATGTTGGTTATACCTCTTAACTATAAATGCAGTCTGATTTCCTCTCCACTGTTGACTAAAGCTTTCTCAAATGGGATTGTTGGGTTTCTAGATAATTTTCCATACAATTATACATTGATCTGTTGTGATTTAGCACTTTACAAATAAAACAGAATTTAATTGAACAGGCAAAACTCAAATCTGACACTGAGACATTCAGTGCTATCTATTGTTCGATTATTCAGTGTAATCTATCTATCAGTCACATGTTCCAATACTTTTGCTCACATGAAAAATGGATGGGTTCAAACAAAAGGTGCTATCTTCTAAGTTGTGTATTGTATCAAGACGTAAACACCTGGAAATCAAAGCTGAAATGTTGATCTTTTATCTCATATTTTATCTCATATTCATCTTTTGAAGTCAAACTAAAATGTCTACAGAAAAATAAGGGAACTGGCCTAACTGTTCCAATACTTTTATAGTGGAGTGTATAAACAGTATAGAGCACGCATGGGCAAACTAAGGCCCGGGGCCATATGCGGCCCGTTATACTTTTTTATCCGGCCTGCCGAACTTGAAAAAATTAAATAAATAAACTTTGGAAATGTTTTATTTTCCCTGTGATTCTAATGGGCTCCCATTAGATGGCGTACTTTAGATAAATTGACTTTATTGAGGTTCCGGGTACTCCATGTTTGCTTTTTGCTCCCTCAGCCCTTCTGTAAAGATGAGCGGACCTAAGAAAAGGAAAGTAGACAGGGAATGTCGAGTGTTCAATAAGAAGTGGACAACTGACTATGTTTCAGTAAACACCAATCGACTGCTGTATGCCTGATATGTCAGGAAACTGTGGCGGTTTTAAAGAATATAATATTAGCCATCACTTCACCACAAAGCACGCTAATTATGCTAGCAAGCTATCAACAAAAGAACGGAAAGCTACTGCTCAGAAGTTGGCAGCTAATTTACAGGCTCAACCAAATTTTTTTCGCTGCCAAACTGGCATTCAGGAGTCAAGTACCAAGGCCAGTTTTATGCTTTCATTCATACTGACAAAGGCCAGCAAGCCTCTGTCTGAAGGCGAGTTTTTGAAAGAATGTGTGGTAGAGACAGCAAGTGTCTTGACAAATTTGAAAAAATCAGTTTATCACGTAGGACAGTGACTCGTTGTTGACTAGAAAGAGGAGAATAAGTAAATCTGCATCTCTTACTGTTTTTGAAATAAAAACAGTCAGGAGGAGAGTGATTATGATTTCTTGAAGATAACAGAACTTGCAGTGCTTTAAACAGCAATTGTTAGTAACCTAAAAGTAATTCTTTTATTGATTTAATTTTCAGTGTTCAATAAATAGCTAAATACTGTGGGACTTCAAAGACTTTTGTTCATTTTCATTTAAAAATTAAAGCACATGTCTTCGCCGTATCCCATGATATATATATTTATTCTCCTATGAGGTGGGGTTGCCAAAACACTCCATCCATCTGCTCCTGGTCCGGCCCCTCTGGCAAAATTTAGAACCCATTGTGGCCCACAAATCAAAAAGTTTGCCCACCCCTGGTATAGAGCAATATCAGTATGATTGTATAGTATGTGATTAAGTTTTCACATTCACAGCCTACTGACTTTGAACAGCTTGTTTTTCTACTTACTAACTACTTACTTTAAACACTGAAGGTCCTGATTCAAAACTAAAAGTAGTTCTTGATTTATGACATTGACATTTATTGACATCTCATTTCTGTTATTCTGTCATTATACAATGTCAATAACTTCAGTAACTGAAATAATCAGTTTTTTGACACTAAGCAGCAAACGAGTGACCTACATGTACAGCATAGCACAGGGGGAAATTAATCAAGCATTTTTATAAATAGATTTGCCTTTGGGAAAGACTTATGGACGAAGAGCATTATGGTGAACTGGTATGTTTAGATGCTGTCTCCCCCACTCTCATTGATCACTCAGGTTTGTTATTGGTGAAGGGTTTGGTTGCTCTATATCCCAGGGAGCCTTCATGTCTGTGTTTCCTTCTGGCTCACCCTTTAAGTTAGGCTGTCTTAGTTAGTTTGCCGGAGTCCCTGCTGCACTTTACACTAAATATACATTCACCTCATACATTATCTGACTGTGATCGCACCTAACTGTTGTCTCTCCTCTTCTGCTCTCCCCTCTCCTCCTCCTCTCTCTTTCTCTATCCCTCTCTCTCGTTCCCTCTTCCTGTCTCTCTTTCCCGCTTCCTGTCTCTTTGTTGGGCTACACATCGTTCCACCCTTTGCCCTCTGGACCTGTCTGACTTGTCCTGGTGCCCCACTTCTGGTTGGAGATCTTGTCGCTTGGATGCCCTGTGTGGTCTCTATGGGATGCTTGTGGTGACTTGGGTATGTTCCACGCTACCATGAAGACATTCCTGGCCTCAGCAGACATCGGCAGCTGTTTCTCTGAGGTTTTGACTTAACACTCGATAGTCCTGGTCTGGAATTTCCTACAAGTCTATCAGAGCCTCCAATAACTATCTGGACTCCACATTAAGTTAAAGACATTAACTATTATACTGGACTGCCTGCTGCCTAACACATAGCATGTAATCACCCATATGAGAATGGGTTCCCTGTTGAGTCTGGTTCTTATCAAGGTTTCTTCCTGTTGCCTTCTCAGGGAGTTTTTCCTTGCCACCGTCGCCCTCGGCTTGCTCATCAGGGACAATCTGTTTATTATGATTCATACACATTCACTGTTCATGTAAACTTCCATAGTTTCTTTGCTTGTGTACAGCTGTTTTGCGCCAATTTCAATTGTAAAAAGCGTTATACAAATAAAATTGAATTGAATAGAATTACAACACACATTCGCCATGGCATCCTTTCAATAAGTTTTTGCAATGTCTCAACATTCATTCCCTTGATCTTGTATTGCCATCTCACAACTGTAAGATGGTGCCACCATGAGTGGCAGCCTTTCCAGCAGCTCTGTGTGTTTTTGAGTTTAAAACTACTATCTAGCCTAAGGATATGGATATTAATACCCCAAAATGTGTTTATTTGAGAAATCAACTACTTGTTCTAAGTGTCCAAGGCTGCTGTCACTGCTCTGCTCCACAGACAGACTGAGGAGGTTTTTCCTAGCCCATGCATGCAGCACTTTTATTCCACCCGCGGAGGAAAGAGTCAAGGCTTACAACAGTCGCTACTTTTATTCTTACAACCTGCTAATTTATGTTTTTATTTAATGCATGCCTTGAGTAGTAATTTTTGGAAATAGGTGGAAACTGTGAATTTCCCAGTAGAATGAATAAAGTATCTATCTATCTATCTGATGATGATGCGAGAGTCGGACTGCTCAATGTTGTTAAGGTCTAGACTCATGTGAAAATTATGTTTCATGCTCCGTAAATAACTCTTTGACAATTTGAGCCCCATGAATCCTTGCATTGTTATCTTGGAATATATTTGTGCCTTCAGGAAAAATAAACTCCATTCAGTATATTTAGGTAGTCAGCTGGCCTCATTCTTTGGGCACATAATGTTGCTGAACCTAGACCTGACCAACTGCAGAAACCCCAGATTATAGCACTGCCCCTACAGGTTTGTACAGTAGGCACTAAGCATGATGGGTTCATCACTTCACCTGCCTCTCTTCTTACCGTGACACTCTGGAACAGGGAAAAATCTGAACTCATCAGACCACATGACCTTCTTCCATTGGACAATTCTTAAGCCAGTTTCAGTAGTTTCATCAATCTCAGATGTTTTCTTTGCTTGATTCATGTCAATAACTTAAACTTTCTGAAATAGATTAATATCTTTTTCACAACCACAAGAAGTGTCTTCTGACATGGTTGTTTAAGAAACAAGAAGCTAGTCACTGCATTAATTAGGGTTAAATAACTTGTTGCCAGCTGAAACATTATCATTCGTGCAGTATTTATGCAAGGGGAGGCTCTTTACTATTTGCTTAGTTAAATCAAGGTGGTGACTTTTTTTTGGACGGGCAGTGTATGTGGGGAATTTTAGTCTATGTGTGGGACACACTCTATTTGTTTCAAAAAACAAAACAGAAAGCATTTTATACATTGATGTAGGCATTGGATGATGATGATGGCTCTCCAGGTGGCCTTACAAACTCAACATTTCAACAATTACTTTGTGTAGATTTTGAACTGATTAGAATTGGAAGAATTGTTTTTACTTTGATATGAAATCCTATGATACTCTCTAGTACTTTAAAGTACAGTACCTGTTCAGTCAGAAAGGAGGGCTTATAGGCTCCATCAGTTGATGTGTTGCCAGTGCCTCTCATGGACTTCATGTGGGAGACAGCCATACGTAGGATGGTCAGCTTATCAGGTTTTCGGGCCAGGGCACTGCAGGTAGGGACCATGTCTGACAGCTCAGTGATGTACTGGGTCATTTTATTGCGGCGGCGGCGCTCAATCTCACTGTGGTTTTCTCTGAAACAGAGAAAAGGGCAGTTAGACACTTGGAGGATACAGACAGGTTACCACTAGAGACTACTCTTTGAATTATCAGCTACTATGATGAGTTTGTTCAGCTGTGTATTTCTCAGTATGGCTGCAGTCTTAGTGCTATTTCTTTTGGCTTTATTACAGGATTTGGCAAGTGTTTTAAAACTGCAACCTATAATGTCCAAATGCTAGAGACTGATTTTACCATTAGATCAGTCTTTAATGGCATAATTTACAATCTGTAATAGTACCACATTTTTGATCTAGTTGATGCTCATTTCTTTAATTTTAGACGAATGTCTGGGCTTGAATTTTCCTGTGGGAAATCTAGGTGCTTACAAAGATCCAGCCAGTAACATCTTTATGAGAAACTGTCTTTAACTGGGGAGACTTTCCTTTGGACAGCAGAGACATAGAAAAGGTATACAGTCACAACTGGCAAGATTCCTAATATAACAATGAGTGAGTAGAACTGAACAGGATAAAAACTTCTATTCTGCCTTAATGGCTGAGATATGGAGACAAGCTGAGATCTGGATTATGTTTTAGAACAGTAAAGTCAATAAGTAAATACACACTATTAGTTTTCATTATGGTCGGCTATAGCATAACTGACTATGTTGATGTAATTTATATATCTGGATTACATTGGCTTAAACAAGCCAGTCTTTATGTACAATCTCAGCTGTCCTTATACTGCTGATGGCTGATGCCACTGCCTAAAAAGTCATCTTCCTCTTAACATGTAAAAACATTTTAGTTATTGTAGTTATAGCTATAGTTATAGATATAGTTAGTTTCTATACAGCTATGTATCAAACTGAGAAGCATAGTGAATTAAGGCTCCTGGCTTTGAGAGACAGTTCTAAATAACTTATATTATGTGAATTACATGTTTACAAAATCTATGTACAGTGCCAAATGTTTTCATATTTTCCTGTAGCCAAATAAAGAAGTGATGCTGGTAAGTTATTAAAACCGTAGTTCTGCCTGTGTCCAGCAGAGAGCAGCTTCTCCTGCTCCACTGTCAACGCTCAGCTTATAGAAGAAAATTCACTGCCATGTTGTCAGCCAGAAATAAACCTCACAATGTACATATTACAGACTTACACTCTGAACAAATTGAGAAGAATGGGAAAACAAATTGATACAAATTAAAGTTGAGAGGACGACTGAGATGCAGTGAAACAGTGTCTTAAAAAAAAACAGTAGAGCACATGTATTTGATGAGGAAAAGAAAAGTCATGAGGTGTTCACATAACAGCAGGTGTTACAAACAAAAGGGTATCTGCAGGGTTGTTGAAGACAAATTTTGGACTTTTTAAGACCTTTAATGCAACATTTAATAAATCTAAGACCTGTTTAGAACCAAAGTAAGGTTTCAGTTGTTTGCATGCTTCATGCACTACACTTTTTTTTAATCAAAGAACAAAACAAAAATAGGATCCAACTATTTAAATATGTTCATGTCAACAACTTTTTTAACGTACCAGCAGATACCCTGAAATGGGAACAGTTTATGAATTTGTTCTAAAATATTTTAGACATGACCAGTGCTCTGTGTTCTCACCTTGAAAATTTGCTAGGTCCCTCTCCGTCTTCATCATCAAAGTCCATTCTGAGAAACAACCACAGAAAATACAGTTATCCCTTTCAGACTGAGTTACACAGGTTTAACTTCAGAGCACACATCAGTTGAGAGTTCTTTCTCGTTTGGCTGTGCTGCTGTTCCAAAGTGACAACCCTTTGTATGCAGACAAGTAAAACAGACTTGTTAGTTTGACCAGCAGTGGATGGCTCTTCTTTACAGAGCTGAAGATGATGGCTCTCTGAGTTTCTCTGCATTGTGCTCGTGTCGGCCGTCATGAACAGCAATATTTTATTTCAGTGCCTAAATAGTAGTCATATTTTGTCTGTTACTCTGACACAGTTTCCACCAGGTCAAGTTATCAAACTTGCCAAACTATCTGCCAAACATCTAAAAAAACAGTATGTAAGACCCTAGGTTAAACCATGTAATAATAAAAAATAATATGCAGGTTTGTGGCTTCAGTGCTTTCTCCCCCTTTTACACTAAGCTGGATTACTATTATAAAGCCATTTGTTGAGAGGTTTCAATGACTCATCCTCATTTTGTTCTGCTTTGCGACAATGACAATTGTTAAAAGCGCTATACAAATAAAATTTTAGAATAGAATTTTACCTCTTCAAGTATTCTGAAGAGTATTACCTCTTTTGTTGAAATCAATGTATGATTCATAATCTATCTTACGTCTATCTATATATAAAACTCTTCTTCTTTTTGATTTTTGGGGAAATTCAGGACACACTGATCATATCAGCGCTGTCATTTCAGGCGTTGAGACAACTTAGGATTTGTGTTGCTCAAGGAGCCAGGAATCAAAACACAGGGCTGAACCTGCAGTAAGTAAACAATCCACTGTACAGCCATGGAAAAATATTAGGAAATTCAATAAAGAAATTAGCAGTGCATAACGTGGAGGATAACATAGAATGAGTGTCTGTTTTTGAGTAGTCCTGCAAACTGGTAGCCCAAAACAGTGATTTGTCAATGAATAAGTGCGGATTTTGATTAGTTATTATTTTACCACTGCACCTGTCACCCAATGATTTCGTCAGATGGATAAATGAAACTAGATACCAAAATAACTTCACACAGCTCAGCTCAAGCCAAACATCTTCTGAAACACAGAAACACACTGCTCTTAGAATGATATGTGTATGTGTCGCAGCAGACTTAGAGTACAGGGAGGACACACAGAGACTTAATTTTACCTACAGTAAGTGTATGTAAACACACTGTATGATGTGTAACTGTCCACAACATATTCATATGTCCAATATGTTCATACTCACATAAGGCACACTGTGGACCAGTCTACAGTATCTTTCTCTCTGTATGAGGGGGTGAGAGAGGAGACTGTTATGTGTCTGATGTTATCTTGGATTCTTACTCAACTATACCTACTCATCTCAGCTCATCTACACACACACACGCACCCTCTTGCCTCCCTGTGTATTAATAAATTATCTTTGAGCGGACTAAATGTCTGACCATTACTGAACTGTGTCATGTACAGCTACACCAATTCACACACAAAAGCACATACCCAGTGTAAACAGCCTCTGTTGTACTACTTCATTCCTTTAATGTATCTCTTTCAACATAAATACAGAATTTGACTCAACTGACTCAATTTCACAATAAGATTCTTAAGATAATCTTTACATTCTACTGTCAGGACTACATCTGCAATGATTCATCAGTTTATCAATATATATCAGCACTAAGTGAACTGGCAACAGTTTAGATAATTGTTAAGAAAATTATCCTGAAAAAGAAATATCTGTGTGGCTATTTTGTCTTTTAGGATTGTAGCTCTGAAACCAGATAATTTACATTACATTATAATGTAGCATAATGTTCATTAGCCCACATTATTCATCAACTAGTTGTACATTGATCATGGACACTGAAAATAAGCATTAGTTGCAGTCATAGTCATGATGACCATTTTGTGATCTATTTTTTTAATTGTTGCAGTTTTGACTAAAACATTAATAAGATGGACAACAGTTTGTTGTAAGCTAACACCTGCCACATAAATCCATCCAACCTTTATGTGGACTAGTAGACTACTAATATCACATTGCATGGTTGCCAGCCTGCTCTTTCTAAGTACTGAATGAAAACTACTGCTTAATGTGGTTCCTAAAAAAGATTATTTGATTTTACACAAATGTCCATAATATAGGTCTTAAAATCTTTACATATGCAGTGAAAAACAGTTAGTGTGGCCATATTATGCAAAATCCACTCATTGGTTGTTTTTGTACATGGTGTATGTAGACGTACAGCAAGTATGATAGAAGTACAGTCCCTCCTTTTTTACATTTATCAGTCTGCCACTGTCACTGTCCTCACTACAGCAGACTCACTCTGCAAACAGCAAAACAGCAGCAGCAGAGCACAAAGCAAGGACAATGATCACAAGTTTCATGTATAGATTAACACAGAGGTTTTTTTCCTCCCATCTTCTCAGGATCTGCACAAACTGAGGATGTATTGGTTGTTTGAGGTCCAACCATTCATGGCTGCTGGATTCCCTTGAAGACTGAAGCTCAAAGTCAGACTGTTTCAGACCCAAACCTAAAGATTAGTTAAAGCTTGACACTGTAATCATTGCAAACACCAAATGTTTTCTTGTTTGTTTCTTGTCTGTTGTTATTGTCTGTTATTGTTTCTCTCCTGTGTGAAAGATTCCAACCAGTTCATCGTTGCTAGATTAATTTTAAGATGGACTCATTCTGACTCTCTGTGACCTAAACCTGGGTCTCATTCAAAGTTTGAAGTTCTAAGTGTTACAAACACTGTTTAATGGGTTTGCTTATTGAATGTAGCCACATTAGCAGCCCAGTAATGCTGATGGGCTAATGTAGCTAACGCTAGCTTCTCACTATAATCTGCCGGCATTAAAACACATAAAGCTCTTACAACAGATAATAGTACAGTATGATCCTAAACATATAGTATCTTAATATGGAAAACTGTTTTCAAAGGTGTCTGCAATCCAGACCAGTTAAACAGATGTTTCAGAATATAATCACTTTAGGACCCAATAACAACAGTCCTGGTTGTTGTTCTCTTTGAAGATACTTACCCTCCTGATCTCCGCTTGCCCCCACGTCCTGGCACGGCTCCTCCCATCCTCACCTGGCTGGCACCAACCGCTCCAGGCATCGCTACTGTCCCTGGCAACTCACTGCCCATCTCTGGAAAATACAGTAACAGTAAGGCATAAGAACTGTATGTTAGCAGAAGTATTCACAACATTCAGTAGGACTACTATTACACGTTCAATGTTTTGTAGAACTATTAAAACATCAACTCCGAAGGTGGACTGACACCCTCATGTTCCCCACTGGATCTGAGATCTGTTTTGTATCTTCTGGATATGGATGCACAGGCACAATCAGCAGCAACACAAGTCATGTCATATTTTAACAACATGGATGTACTGTAATTGACTATTAATTCATTATTAATAGTTTGTCCCAATAACTCCTTAAAAAAACCTCCAGTTAATCCAAAATGCTGCAGCCAGAGTTCTAACTGAAATTAGCAAGAAAAATCATAATTCTCCCACATTAGCTTTTCTCTATTGGCTCCCTGTAAAATCCAGAATAGAGTTTAAAATACATCTCCTAAGATAACACTTTATTCCCTATTAAGTGTTGTATACATAATACACAATAAAGCACTTAATAAAATCAAAGATCCATCAGATTTAAGACCTCATAGTACCATATTTTCCCAGTAGAACACAGAGTGCATCCAATCTCTATTTTACATTAGAGGTAAACAACATTTTTATTTTGTTTAGGTTCCATATTAATCACATAATCCAACAGAGTTAGGTAGTCTGTGGCAGTTCAGAGGCTGCTCACAGTATTACCAAATGTAAACCATTTTAAGTTAATATACTGGATCAAAAGTCGGCTGAATAGCGCCCTCCATGCTACATCTAATAGGGGTCTTAGGCATAACCCTTTTTACACATACCTGTATCTTGTGCCTCACTTGTAAGTTTGTTTGGTGTCTGCCAAATCACTAAATGTAATGTAAATTAAATGTAATTTCAAAAGAAGAAAAACCTCTTGAAAAATGAGAATCCTGCCTGTGAGACTTGAATAAAAATCTGTAGCTTGTCTCTTTTCTTCTTCTTTATCTCTCTGTGTATTATTGTCCTCCCCACTCATCCACAAATTTATTCTGTTTGCTTACTGTTTTCCCCTCTACATCTCCCTTCTATTAACTACCTGCCTCATTCTGCCAGATGAAATAGATGGGCCAAACAAACCCACCGGCATGCCCTTACACCAACTAACACTGATTTCACTTCCCGAGAAACGGAAACACTCATACTGACTGCAGTAAAAGGCATTCCAAGAAGTAGTCTTCCATCATTCATTCATAAAGTGGGTATAGGTAACATGCAGCTCTAAACTAGAGTAATGTGTTGAAGAGCAGTGCACTCAATCAGTCTGGCAGGAGCAGCACACACACTGCTGCCCTTCTCCTAACTGTCCAAATAGGCATGTTATTCCATGGCCAATGTAAAACCCATGGTGGACACCACTTGGATCATAAAGAAATACGTTGGATTTTAAGAGAGAACCATAGGTCACTGTTCACAATATATTCTAGGAACATTAGCAAGAAAAACATGCATGTGCAGCGTAGTAAGGAAAGAAGGAAGTTGTATTACTCAAAACAATATGCTCAATACATGCAACCAAATAAAATAGCAAAAGGTTCACCATGTTTGCTGTGGAAGACTGCATGCAAGTTCCGCTACACGTGGGTGTGCACATTCACAACAAGAGTCCCACACAATGTACATGCTAGTGACCGCTGTGAACCAGTCTACAGCAAAGTCATATTCTTCTTTGCCTACTTTATAGAAAAAGAAGAATATGATGGTTCTGTGTTAAAACAGTCTTGTTATGTAAATGTTTTTTGGGGTTCTAATGGCTTTCAGGTTGATTCTGTTCTTTAAAAATGTATTGATTATATAATTAGCGGGGCATTGAGCAAAGAGGTGGAAAAGAAAGTAGTTGGGTCAAGGTTCCCTCCAACCAATAGGCCAGTCACCAACTGTGTACTAGTTTGACATACTTTCACATATCAAGAAGTCTGAACCTGCGCCACACCCCAACTACAATAACATAATGTGGAGGATTGCAGGGAGGTGCAGGGTTATGCACCATTTTCCACACGAAGCACAAAGCAGGCCTAATGAAGAAAGTACAAGCAATAAACAACACCGGTTGTTACAGGAAGAATGCACATCTGCAGAAATTCTAGATCTTCGCTGCCTGTGTCTTCACACAGTGCTTGTTTGGTTAACTGCAGTAAAGTGTTGTAAAAAAAGTTAAGACTATTGAATAAAAATAATATTTAAAAAAAATTATATCATCACACTGATTGGACTCAAGGTTGGCTCACCACTGGCTCTAATTAGCTCTTGAAGAAGTCATTAGGCTAGGGGTTCACATACGTTTTTCCACCCTGCACTGTGAATGTTTACATGTTATGTTCAATAAAAACATGAAAACATAATGTTTGTGTACTATTATTTTCAGCAGACTGTGTTTTTGTATTGTTGTGAGTTAGATGAAGATCAGAGCACATTTTACGATCAATTCATGTAAAACTCCACGTAATCCCAAAGGCTTCACACACTTTTTCTTGCCACTGTACACCGGTTTCTCTCTTGTTTTACTCAACAATGCAGCTAATTCAGGAGCAGTGAGGCATCTGTTTCTCAAGGAGGACACTCATAAGTACATGTCTTCTTGAACAGATGTGCACTTGGGCCTTACACTGTGTCTTCTGTCCTGATTGGATCCAGTTGCAGCTCTCTCTCTAAAGACTGTAGTGTGAACCTTTTAAAGAAATCTTTAATTTCTTGGCTATGTCTCAAGGAGAACAACCTTTCTTTCTCTAGAAAAGTATAGACCGACAGGTTTCTAAGGAAAGTACTTTTTGTGTGGCCATTTTTACTTCTATTAGACAAATATAGTGTGATAGACATGTATGTTTAAGACCATCCATAGTGGGATTTCTGGAAAAAACTGGATTGTTTTGCAAAGTCTTCACATTTAACATTTAATGATTAGCAAATATTTTGCAAAATGTTATTTTTAAAGTTTCAGATGGTTTACCTAATTAAATTGTTACACATAAAAAACAATCATGTTTTCTGTGTTTCATTTTTTTTACATTAGGTGTTCTGTCATGCAATGTCTTATAGACACAAGACTACCATTGATCAGAGGCCTGGTTTCAACTCAGTCACATTAAGTATAGATCTTAAACCACAGCCAAAGGCTAAAAAGCCCTGAGGTCAAACACATTAATTAGCCTGTTGGGAGACCAAGGGGAATGTTGAGTACTTTCTCCTTTTCAATCAGACAAGGTTACTTCTACTCTCTCTCTTCTCTGCCATCTTTTCTTTCTTCCCTAAAGATGTCTTTTCCCAAACCGCCAAGTCTATCAAACAGCCTCAGGACATTTATCATTTATAAAGGACAATTAATACTCCAAAAGAAATGCACACACAATCACACACAAACACACATTCAAGACTAGGCAGCCATAATTGAAGAGTTGGAGCAGCTGTCCTGTGTGGGGTCAATAGTTTGATCCCTAGGCACTTCCAACATTCAAGTATTCCCTAGGCACTTCCAACATTCAAGTATTCATAAGCAAGAATCTGAACCCCGTGTTTCTTTTTTTGGTGCATATGTGCATAGTACAGGTCAACAATCACTATAGTTGTAATTTTATTTCTTTTTAATGACAAATTAATCAAAAAATATATTTTGGCTGTAAAAAATAGAATTTGTGATCAAAAAGTAAAAAAGAACTATCCTCTCGAAAAATACACTATTCTCAATAGCTAGCTTCTCATTTTTTAAACAAGGAAAGTGTGTTTACACAGCAGGGGTCCTCTTCAAGATTCACAATTTTGAATCTTGAATCTCAAGATTTTGAATCTTGAATCTCTTGAAAAAGATTGGCTCTGGTTTAACTTTTTCCATCCATCCATCTATTATCTCAACCATTTGTGTTCTGGAGGGTCACAGGACTGCTGGAGCCTATCCCAGCCATCACTGAGAGAGAGGCAGGGCCATCCATGGGTTGGCACTCATGGATGGCAATTTTTGCTGTGAGGCAACAGTGCTAACCACTACACCACTGTGCCACCTCAGTTCAACTTCTTCTACAACCCATTATTCAAGATTCCAAAATCTGAAGATGATTTGATATATGACGTCAATACATAAGTGCATACCCTCTCCTTTTAGATGACTAAAAAAAGTCTACTATTGACAGTAGACATTATGCTAAAATTTGCAAAACATCAACAACTGCTGAATAACTTTCCAGAATTGTACAATCCTGGCTGTCAATGTTACAAACCTCTGTGCTGTGTGTTTTATTCATTTATTTTTTTTGTCCTTCTACTGTCTGACAGGGTTATTTTCATCTGTTCATTGTTCATTCCAACAACACCTCATCTCAACACTCTGTATGCAGCCAAGGTGCTAATAACTAGACAATTCTTTATTTATTTTACGCCTTCATTTACATGGCCAATGAAGTGACACAGACTGTGAGGAAGCCTGAGGTTGACCTGTTTTCATACGCAGGTCTTAGAAACTCAAAGAGACTGTCCCCTGGAAAAGGATGATTACTCTTTGCTTCTTTACTGGTATGGATCCTTTTAGGTGGTATTTTCACTTACCTAGATACAAATGCTAAAACCCATGACTTTATTGTAATAAACGATTTAATGTTATTTTTGTTGTGCCTTGATTCAATACAAGTAAATTAAATTGATGAAGCAAAAGCTGGATACAGCAGTGATTAAAGTATACTGGTTTGACTTACTTTTATATATTCAGAACATTTTAATGCGATTCGGTTAAGTTAGCTAGATACGTTCAATTTTTAACAAAAACCCCAACGATTCTGCGTTGAGAGAACAGGGCGCCAGACTCTATTTAAAAATGTAACAATTTATATTTTATTTGTTTACCCTGAAACGTACGTAGCAACTATATATTCACTTTTTCTATGACACGTTATAAAGTCGATATCTAGTAAAACGGCAAAATCTAACGTTCCAAAGACAACGTGTATAATTTCAATTCACACTTTTATTCCTGAACCACGCTATTCCGTAACGTTACTGCCCTCCGAGGTAACGTTAGCAGTGAGTGAACAGCAGGAGCATTATGCATTTAGAAAGTTTAGGGGAATTTTCGGTAAGCACGGCCAAAATGAGCTCTATCGTGAAATGTGTGTTATGTTCTCACCGGAACGCACATCAAGCTACAAATGCCACGACGTTATTACATTGTTTTAAACGCCAAATGCGATGTGGTCATTTCGATACGGACATGAAAGCGGTGGCGTTAGATCGGAACCCTTTCTCAGCAAAAATGAATCAACAGGCGAGCAACAAAGCAACACATCGTAAGTTAAGTGCAGCAGTGAGTCCGCCTGCTCTTCAGGACGACAAGCGCTAAAACGTGTCCCATATATCACACAACACGAAGGCAGCGTTAACCTTATGCTAAATAACCTTTTGTATCAGACTGAGGAACACTGAGTGGTCGCCCCGCGAACACATTAAGATAGCTTCACAAAAAGAACGGACACAAAGTCATAGGAAAATATATGAATACATCTCGTAATTACACAACCAGCAAGTGGTTTTGACATTCGGCCATATTAATTGGCTGCAGAGCTGTAAAGAATAGCCGCGTTGTGACGGCGCCTCAGTGGGGGAAGGGGGATGGATGCTGGTGCTAGGCTTCGGCGGCCTGTCGGTGTTTGTGCCCTAATCTACAACTGAACTAAACCCAGTTTCTGTTACTGTTCGCACCGCAGCACATAAAAACACCCGTTCCGTGCCCACCAACACACTGGATACTCACTTACCGGACGGGTTGACGGCGGCGGGAGTTGCCATGTTTCCTCAACGGAGAAAAATAACAAAACGGCAGCGATGGAGATGACGCACAATACGGCTAGAGAGCCCCCGTGAGAGACTGGCTAAACTCCGCGGGATTGGCACGCAAGGCTCGGTGCAGCCGTCTCACATCCGCTAGCGTGGGGGGAAAATGATCTGGATTAAAGAAAAACCTGCAAAAGCGGGATTCTTTTTGGGGATATACTGTGTACGTTGAATGAAAAAAATCCACAAGACCAGACTTAATAAAATGCAAGATGTCTGAATGGTAGCACCGCGAGATTTTGGGCTTGAATAAATTAATGTAGTGATGAATGTGGAGCTGCACGGAACGAGAAAGCTACGTTAATAAAGAGAAGATGTTAAAAACACACATGTGTTCTTTTAAACGGTGTATAGCCCACTACTGTTCTTCCTTTTTATGAGATGCCAAAAACTATACCTGCTAAAAACAAATTAGCTGGAAGAAAATCAAAGGCTACGAATCAGAAGTTGCAGAAGTTTAGTAGACTCTATAAGTACTTTATTAAATGTTTTTCACAAAAAGAGTTACTTAAGCAATAGCAGCTACAAGAATCAAAAGTAAAAGGACTGATATATAATGTCCCTGTCAATGTTATTATGTCATGTAATAGTCATATTGATGCATTCACCTGTAAGCAGTGCTTTAATGTTGTTATTACTGCTGGAGCATAATAAAATCAGAAACCTGATGTTTTATTAATATCCTGATATGAGCTAACTTGCAACTTGCTGTCAAATACAACTAGTGGAGAAAAAGGTAGTGGAGCAGATAATATAACAGTGATGGCTATTAAATGCCTTATTCTAAAGTATCCAGTTTTAGGCTAATCTTTAGATTTAGATTTAGATTTACTTACCACCTCCAAGTGTGATTTTCTCCTCCTCATTTAAGATGCTACTGCTATCAGTTGAAAGTATACAAGAACATGCTTACGAAGCATGCAGATGGACATGTTCAATCAAAACAGTACTGAGAAATGACACTAGAGCTTTAATGTGTAGGAGGGATATGACATGACGTGTATGAGGACAGACTGACATAAACACATCCTGACGGTGAGGTTTGCTGGAGGAAGAGAGGAAGAAGTGTTCAAGGTGTGTGTAAAGTAATAGTCTGAGGTCACAGGAAGCCATGTGGAAGAAACTAAAGGCCTCTCTAGTCCACCATCAGGAGAACACTGAACAACAATGGTGTGCATGACACGGTTAAAAATAGGAAGTCACTAATCTCCAAAGCAGTCTAATTTCTATGTCTTATCTGTTCAATTTGTTTGTTTTTTTTTTAAGACCTGTGAAGATCACTGACACTGATATAAATTCTAAAAGGTTCACAAACTTTCAAGTACTTCTGTAGTTGATAAAGTGTACATACATACAGTATATGGAGACACTTTTTATATACAATCCTGCAACTTGCTGTAAATCTTGTACACTCATGTACAGTGTATTATACAGTAGAATGCTACTATCAGCATTACAGAGAGAGTAAAATTTATGCTATCTATCCCATCTTCATGTTATTTTTTTGGCTCATAAGATTTGTGCATTGTTCCTATTGCTTAAAAATCATCAGTGTAACACTGAAATTTCCAGTTAGAATAAATAAGGCAGTGTCTATCTATTCATCAATCTATGATGCCATACACACTGCATCTTTCTTTTGAACACACACAGGCAGCTGGAGGGAGTGAGAGGGGAGTAAGAGCAGGAATGTGTGCAGCACTCTGTTCTGCTCTGTTTGTGGGGCTCAGTATGCAGAGATGAGATGCAGCAGCAGCCAGTGACTCCTTCCCCCCACTCTCCATACATCTGGCCCCTTCCTCTCCTCTGCCCACCCTCTATACAGTCTTTCCATTAACTTGCCACCTCCTTGCCTACCTCACTCTCCCTCTCCTCCCTCTCTTTCGAAGCGGTTCCTCAGTGCAGACCGGGAGCCGTCTTACCATCAGCAGCGGCGCAGGATGTGAGGGAAACAGGTAAGAAGCCCCCAGGTTCTTCTCTGTGGCTGCCTTTCTTTGTCTGGACTACACAGGCAACAGTTGTAAATGTGCTTGCTGTGATGGAGCCTGTGTTAGATGATAATGATCAGTGATGTGCTGAATGGTCGATGTGAGGATTTTCAAGCAGAAATCTATGTGTATAATGTTTGGATGTGATCTGAGGTTATTAAATTTGGGTAGTGGAGTGTGAAGTCATAAATACAGTATAGTCAATTTTCCTATTCTGGGCAGTTGTTGTTGTTTTGACGTTAGTTGTGCTAGAGACAGTGGACTACATTAACCAAATGTTCAAAGACTGGAGGTGCATTCAGCAAACATCTCAAACTGAAGTAGTTTGTATAACCATAATGCAGAATGTTATACTGTAGGTTCAGTAAGAACTGCATCAGACAGTTACTTTCATTCATTCATTCATTCATTCATTCATCCATTTATTAATTTACACCATAGTTTAGTCTATGTATTGTCTGGAAATCATATCATGGTAATAGAGGTTGTAAAAACTACTCAGTCACAGTGGAAATCTGATCAACAGTCTCTTCATTTATGCCACTTGAAGAAGATGTAATTGGACTGTAGATGAACATCCAGCAAAATGCTCCATATTCAATTCAAGTTTATTTTTAAAGTATCAAATCACAACAGAATAATCTCAAGGCATTTCACATAATAAGGTGAGAATCTTATAAATTCATACAAAACCCAACAGTCCCCTTTGAGCAAGAGCTTGACGACAGTGGAGAGGAAAAAACTCCCCTTAATGGGAGAAAACTCTTGGGGTGGGCAGCCATCTGCCTCATCTGGTTAGGTTAAGTGGACAGTAGAGAAGGAAGAGGATAGCACACAATAATAAGCAACACACAGGACAAGATGACAGAGAATTTTTGAGGAACTTGAAAACCAACCTTTGTCCATTTAGAAAAAAAAACAATGCAGGTTTAAGGAGTTATAGTGTAGCAAGAGACAAAAGGCAAGAGCAAAAGGAACTGAAATATGTATTATTGGTTTCAATGCATTACAAATGTTTCACTAACAACTGTTGTCATTCTCTGACCATTTATTGGTAATACTACCTTCATTCTCACTCGAACACAATGGAAAGTCACTTCAAAAAGTATTCCAACCCCGTCACCTAATGAGTGGCCTTACCAAAGAATGTCAGCAAGGAGACATTTGAACAGCATTTAACAAAAACATTATGTTATCATTATAACAGTATGTGAAAAAAGTTAATGGTCTGATACTTTCTGTGTTTCCTCTTAAGTACATTTATCATTTTTAAATGAAAAATTTTGACATTGTCAAGTTGACTGATTTGCAGAAGCTTGTGTCCACAGTGTTTTTGTAATCTAACCATGTTTGTGGTATCGCTCTTCTGCATTTCAGATGCATGTAAACATTTAGTATGTCTAAGTTAGGCCCCAGCAGAGCTGAACAGATACAAAGACACAGTAGTTAAATGCATCTTATGCAACTGATTTACATAAACTTTTGAAACAGCTATAACTATACCTTAATCATCAGTTTACTTGAATGAAAAAATAAATGGAGATAAATATTGTTTCATACAGTGCATCCAGAAAGGTTTCACAGTGCTTAACTTTTCCCCCATTTTGTTATGTGACAGCTTTATTCCAAAATGGATACAATTCATGAGTTTCCTCAGAATTCTACAAAAATACACTGTGTCAAAGTGATTTCTTTTTTTTTTTTTTTGCAATTTTATTTAAAATAAAAAAATATAAAAATTACATGTACAGAAGTATCCACAGCTTCTCTCGTGACACTCAAAATTGAGTGATTGAAGAGAAAAGGGCCTTAATCAGGGAAGTGCCCAAGACCCAAATTATCACTCTCAGCTCAGAACATTTCTCTGTAGAGAGAGACGAGCATTCTAGAAGAAAAACCCTCTCTGCAGCACTTCATCAATTAGGCTTGTATGGTAGAGTGGCCAGATGGAAACCACAATGCAACAAGATTCTCTGACCTAATGAAACAAACATTGAACTTTTTGGCCTGAATGTCCAGTGTCACATCTAGAGGAACCCAGGTACTGCTCAGCACCTGGTCAATTCCATCCCTACAGTGAACCATGGTGGTGGCAGCATCATGCTGGGGGATATTAAATATTATATTACAGCAGGAACTGGGAGACTAGTCAGGATAGAGGGAAATATGAATGCAATGTACATGGACATATAAAACCTGAACACCAACTTGTTCCAGAGTGCTCTGGACCTCAGACTAGGGGAACTGTTTATCTTTCAACAACCCTAAACATACAGCCAAGATATCAAAGGAGTGGCGATGGGACAACTCTGTAAATTTCCTTGAGTTGCACAGCCAGAGCCCTGACTTGAACCTGATTAAAATCTCTGTAGACATCTGAAAATGGCTGTGCACAGACGCTCCCCATCCAGCCTGATGGAGCTTGAGAGGTACTGCAAAGAAGAATAGGAGAAGCTGCCCAAAAATAGACGTGCCAAGCTTGTACCGTCATTCTCAAAAATACTTGAGGCTGTAATTAGTGCAAAAGGTGCTTCAACAAAGGATTGTGCAAAGAATAAGGCTGTCACATAACAAAGTTGGGGAAAAGTTAAGCTCTTTGAAAACTTTCTGGATGCACTGTATGTCTTGTTGCAAACACTGAAATATTATCTGCAGCACTATGCTTCGGATGTTCTTTCAGTGTGTCGTAATCAGTGTCATCTTCTATGCTGTGGTCTGCTGTGGCAGTAGCTTGAAAGTGGCAGACATTAAGCGCTGCAGAGAATCTCAGGTCCTACCCCAGAAACCTTCTGGAACCTCAGGAAGAGCATTGCATGATTTTTTGAAGGCCCTTTATGGTCCCAGGGCACTGGTCCATAATTCAGCTTTGAATATCTTCATACTGAGCTGGATACAACTTGGTTACTGTTTGGAAAATATCACTTTGAGGACATAGTATCAGCTGTTGATGGTACAGTTTGTAACAGATTCTACACAAAAATCATGTTGAGTTTGTTTAACTTAAAAACATAAAATTGTTCACCAGCTGCCTTGAAATGTGAGTTAACAGGTCTTAGGTTGACTAGTTAGTTTAACTTTTTGATAAGTTTTGGAAAACAGAATTACCTGAACTTGGGAAATCATCACGTTGTGCAGTCAAAAAATGTTGTTTCCTGAAAACTCAATTTAGCGTGTGTGTGTGTGTGTGTGAAATCTTAGCGGTTCAGTCTTTCAAGTCAGAGCAACTCATGTTCTGAAAATTGAAAATTCTAAGTTGAATGGACTAAAGTAAAACTAGGATATTTACATCAAGGTAAGAAGAAAAGTTGTAAAGGTTCTGCACTTATATAGCGCTTTTCTACCTAGTTGGTACTCAAAGCGCTTTACACTGCTTCTCATTCACCCATTCACACACACATTCACACACCGATGGCAGAGCTGCTATGCAGCTGACCTGACTCACCGGGGGCAACTAGGGGTTCAGTATCTTGCCCAAGGACACTTTGGCATGTGACGTGGCAGTCGGGAATCTAACCCCCAACCCTGTGATTGGCAGTCAGCTGCTCTACCTATTGAGCCACAGACACCCTGTGTTTATTTGTGTGTTGTGTTTATTCCACTACTAGTAAATCCCTATATAATGTTTTGCAGTGTGCTCTTTGTTCCATGAAAATAAACATTAAGGTTTGGGGCATTTCTTAAAAAGGCTGATGCTGTTTTAGAAAATTTTGAAAAATTGGTCCAGCAGTAGACATAGCCTTAGTACAAGTCATAGTAAATATAGTATTGGTATTTGTTACACCAGTAGTGGTAGAGCTAATAAAGTATATATATTAGCAAAAACCCATATTATTATAGGACTTTGTGGTAAGATGTAAAAAACAACACATCTGTTTTCTTTTTCTGCTTTGAGGAGAAATGCCCAGGATCATTGTTCAAAATAGAACATTTGACCTGTTGACATGTGGTAGGAATACACTAGTTTGGCACTTTTGTCAATACTTAAAGTGCCTATATCATGCCCATTTGGGGCCTAAAAAACAGGTCCCTGAAGTACCCAAAATGTGTCTGTATACTGTTTATACTGTAGATTATAGTGAGAGGTCAGTCTAAACATGTGTGTGAACAGGCCCTCTCAAAAATAAGGTAGAGGTTTTTGAGGTAGAGCCAGCAGCCACCAACAGTTGAATTTTACACAATACACAATAAAAAAAAAGGTATTAACTATAAAAAACACAAGACAAACACTCGATGATGGCCAGGGTCGCATACAGTCAGAATCTTTACAGTCCATCTTTAAGCTTCTTCAAATGAAGAAACTTAAAGCTTCATACGCACACATACACATACTGTTTGTCACAGTCACATGTGTGGAGCACGTGTGTTTTTAACTGGTGGAAGATGGTAGTTAAAATCTAAGTCAGGCTGGCCCTCTGCAGTAATGAATGGATTAAATAAAACATTTAAATATAAATAAATAAAATAACATAAGATTCAAAAAAAGATTTTTTTTATTACATTTACAGCTTTAATTTATACATTGGAGTGTTTTATCAAGTGTTTACTGTAAATTATGATCAACTGTACAAGCAGGCTTTCTGGAAAATAGTATCTGCTGTGTGGAATTGAATTGAGGAAGGCTATAAATTGCACTCTCTGGTTGGTCACTGTTCCACCCTACTGCCTCAGTCAGTCTATGCGTGTGTGTGTGTGTGTGTGTGTGTGTGTGTGTGTGTGTGTGTGTGTGTGTGTGTGTGTGTGTGTGTGTACCCTAGCAGAGGAGTGGGGACATTTTGGCTGCTCCTCACTTTCTCATGGAACAACTGAACACTACTCATCTTGTGTTTTGTTGTTGCCTCAGTCAGCTGTCAGCAGGATTTGGCCACTCTTTGTGTGACATTAGTAGTGACCATTTTTTCTCCCTTGACACACAGCTTATTAGTCAATATGAAAAACTTATCTCAACAGTATATTGCATGAAAAAGGGTCCAATTTCAACCACTTAGCCTCTCTCTCTTTCTCTTGGTCATCTCCCTGACTAAGGCCCTTCTATCTCGATCGCTCAGTTTGGCTGAGTGGCCCACTCAGGAAGAGTCCTGATGGTTCCAAATGTCTTCCAGTTACAGATGCTGAAGGCCACTATGCTTATTCGGATCTTTAATGCTAGAGAATTATTCCTGTACCCTTCCCAAGATCTGTGCCTCAATACAATCCTGTCTTGGAGGTCTATGTACAATTCCTTGGACTTCATGGCTTGGTTTGTGCTCTATCATGCATGTTAACTGTGGAACCTTATACCTTATACACCTTATTCCAAATCATGTCCAATGAACAGACTTTTCCACATGTGGACTCCAAATACATTTTAGAAACATCTTAGGATGATCAGTGGAAACAGGATGCACCAGAGCTCAAGTGTCATGAGAGAAGCTGTGAATACTTATGTAAATGAAATTTCTTCATTTTTTATGTTGTTTAAGTTTTGTTTAAGTTTTTACTGATATTATGGGGTATTTTTTTTTTTTTGAATTTTGAGGAAAATAATGATTTTAGTCCATTTTGGAACAAGGCCGTAACATAACAAAATGTAGGAAAAGTTGCACTGTAGACACTTTCTCGGTGCACTGTAGGTAGCTCAGCAGTGCTCCACACTGTTGGTTCAAGGTGGGTGCAGTTTATTTTGTACTCATCCACTGTGTTTGCAACCACGTGCCTATTACATTTTCTTTTGTATTCCATTCTTTTTACAAACTATGGATTCAATCTGGATCTAATATTTGATAAACAGCAATGCATGTTATATCATACATCATGATGAATGGAGGAAAAAAGTCTTCCTTATCTTATAACGATGCCTCAGATAAATGTGAAGTGACGTACACTGTAACATTGAACAATGTTATTGGCAGATTAGAAAGTAGTGACTCCAGCTCCAGAAAGTGTATTTTATCAGCAGTGGGTGTTTGTTATCACCATAGCAGGCTGCAGCACCCAACTGCCTAAGTGTGGTAGACCTAAAGAGACATTTTTTATCAGTAAACATCCATTTTGTAATTTTCCATTCAAAAGTTCATGTGCAGAACTGTGCATGTTCTTTGTAACCATACACAATCAAACCTTTATTTATTATGCATAGAACAGAACTGTGTATAAGTCAAAGAAGTATAAGTCAAACTACTCTATAAAGCAGCATCATATATTTTCTCCAAAACTTCCAGTACACAACACAAGTTCTGAATGCCTCAAAGACCCAGGCAAGTGAAGTACAGTGGCAAGACTTAATAACTGGTTGACCCGTCTTTGGCAGCAATAACCTCAGCCAAACGTTTCCTGTAGTTGCAGATCAGACCTGCACAACGATCTGGAGTAATTTTGGACCACTCCTCTTCACAAAACTGTTTCAGTGTAGCAATATTCTTGGGATGTCTGGTATGAATGGCTCTCTTAAGGTCATGCCACAGCATTTCAATCGGGTTGAGGTCAGGACTCTGACTGGGCCCCTCCAGAAGGTGTATTTTGTTCTTTTGAAGCTATTCTTTTGTTGAATTACTTGTATGCTTTGGATCATTGTCCTGTTGCATCACCCATCCTCTGTGGAGCTTCACTTGGCGGACAGATGGTCTTACGTTTTCTTACACAATGTCTTGATAAACTCTGGAATTCATTTTTCCATCAATGAGAACAACCCGTCCAGGCCCTGAGGCAGCAAAGCAGCCCCAAACCATGATGCTCCCTCTGCCATGTTTTACAGTGGGGATGAGGTTTTGATGTTGGTGTGCTGTGCCTTTTTTTCTCCACACATAGTGTTGTGTGTTTTTTCCAAACAGTTCAATTTTGGTTTCATCTGTCCACAGAATATTTTGCCAGTAGTGCTGTGGAACATCCAGGTGCTCTTTTGCAAACTTCAAACATGCTGCAATATTTTTTTGGACAGCAATGGCTTCCTCCGTGGTGTCCTCCCATGTACTCCTTTCTTGTTTGATGTTTTCCTTATTGTAGACGTGTCAACAAAAATGTTAGCATGTGCCAGAGATTTCTGTAAGTCTTTAACTGACACTCTAGGATTCTTCTTTACCTCATTCAGCATTCTGCGCTGTGCTCCAAATGTTTTCAGTCTAAAGTAAAAAAATAAATAAAAAATCTGGCCTCAATTTTCTAATGCTTTTGGAGGGGTGTGTATGTGTACAAAAATGTACAAAAAAGGGGATTTTACAAAACTTGGGCTCTTTTAACTATCATTAGCACTATTTAACTATTTTTAATCTTTATCTTTAAATTCTTAATAGTCCAATTTTTAACCCTTTGTAGAGTTTTTTTGCACTTTAGCATGGAAGAGTCTGGTTCTGTTAATCATTGTCAAAAAGGCCTATTTAATTGACTATAGGGCTGGGCACTATAGAAAAAACATTCTATCACGATATTTTTTTTTTTACATCAGTTGATATTGATCTATATCTAAATATAAGTTGAATCACTATAGCTATCAAGCTTAAAGCTTCCTTTTTACTCCTAAATGAGATGTAAAGCCACTTAAATTGATCATTTTGTACCGTGCTTACCAGTATTGTCTTTTGCAATTAACTAGGCTATCACATATGTGTGACCTGACTGTGTCTTTTTGTTTTTTTGTTGTAAGACATTGCACTTTTGTTTTTTGTTTTTTCTTCTGTGGCGCTGTTCCTCCTGATGTACTGCTGTGCAAGGCTGCAGTAGCCAAGACATTAGCACATGTGCCACAGGAGCTGCCAAACCCTGCACGCTCAGCCACCTCACTTGCAATGCTTAAAAAACTGCTGAAAACAGAACTCTTCAGCATCTTCCTTTGCACTTAAAAAAACAACAACAAAAAAAACTTTTCTGCTCTCTTGTACTCACATCTCTTGAAACAGAAACACTTTTGATAGCACTTTGCTTTGATGTTTTTTCTCCTTGACTTAGATTTTGTTTGCTTGCCTTGTTCCTCACTTGTAAGCCAACCTAGCTCAACTTGGCTGTATTTTTTCCAGGCACATGATGGATTAGTGTGGCGCTATTCTTATTATCACTGGCTTTTCCTGCCAAAACATGGATGGAATGGGTTTTATCGACATTATATTGACCATGTCTAAAAGTTATATTGAAGAAAAGTTACTTGCCCTAAGTGACGATAATTAAATTTTGTTAATAAGAGTTGAATAGTTTTTAGGCACAGTGTCAGAATCAAAATCATGATATATAATTCAGGATTGAGGAATGAGTAACAGTTTTTACCAAATAGCCTAGCATAATATTATTAATTGTACTCTATGAAGCTCTTGCAATCTCAAGGTGTAGTCAAACCAAATTCTAGTGATATGATCTAGTGATATTTCCTCACATGGTTGCTGGAAAACAAGAGTGGTCAGGAAACTATGTGGATCTATGTGGAGCTGTAATCATAACCTGCAAGAGATTGCAAGGACATTAGAAAATCTCATGGTTTCATTGCTTAAAGTAGTCTGATTCAACTCTGCAGCAAAGAGAAGGAAGCAAGTCAATTTGTGATCAAAAATGTGTCCCACACAGTTTCCCATTTACAGAAAATGTGCATATCATTATAGTCTGTTAATTCCAAGGGAATGTTGCATATTTGCAGCATTTACATCTACTCTCTCCAGATAACATCTGCATTAATCACTGCAATGCTATAGCCATTCAGCTGTTAGTATGTTTATTTTATTTTTGCATCTATTTCTTTTTCTAATCCAGGACAAAACAGGACAATGTGGGTAAATTTCAGCAGTAGTGGTTTCATACCTGTGCCTTGTTTCTTCCACTCCTGCCTTTAGTGGTTCACTCAGGGTAATACAGCTTATCTATGTGTAGCAGAGAATGGATTTATGGAGCTCTCTAGTCAAGACAAATCACCATTAAACAAGATATTTAATTCCTCAGCTTTTCCACAACACTTGCATGCATTCTGAATATTGATGATACTTTGTGTTGTCAAATTAGTTCTACTGTTCTAGAAAAAAGCTGTAAAGTTGAATTTGGCATATGTTTTTGAATTGAACATGAATTCAACTCCTATTCACCGTCATCATATTGTTCTTATTGATCAGTGCAATCAGCAAAAAGGCCTTTGAACAGCAAGACCAAAATTAATTTGTGTCTGCTGTACACTGAAGACATGGGTTTAGGATCAAAATATGGCTATGAGAGAAAGGTTCTAAATTTCATTATTTGATTATATTTATACCTGCAGTGGATGCACAGCATAGAGCAAAGCACCTTTTTATGCAGTGTCTCGATGTGTCAACCCCATGAGAGATTGATGATTTATCTAGGGTATACCCAATGACTGTTGGCATGGATCCAACCACATCTGACCCTTAAAGACAGGTATATCTAATCTAACAATAAGTCTGTCTATTCCATCACATCTGCATTAAATGCTCCTTTGTGAAGATAAACGTTTTAAGATTTTTTCACTTAAGTCAGTAAGTGCCAAAAAGGAAAACAATTCAGATTTATAGCAAAAGGTCAGCATCTTTCGCTATAGTGCCAAGAATAATGAAACTTATTATTAAACAGGCATACTGAATAAACTGGGACTGAAGACTGTAGCTTGAATCCCATTTTGAGCAGGTCCTAAACCAAATGAAATGGTTTTCAAAACCATACACATGTGTCATATATGCATTTCATTTCAACATTATATTATATATTGCAAATATGTTTGCCAAGTCAGCCAACATCAGGTCATCAGTTTGTGAGCTCAAGATCAAACTCAACTACAGCACAACATCTATCCTAGTGGCCCAGAGTCTGGGTTTTGCTGGTGTTGAATATTTTTTGTAGTACTGTATTCTGGACATTGACATGACTTTAACCACTGTTCTCTATCTTGTCAATAACTTAACACATTCATCTTCTCCCTCTGTCTATGCATCTGCAGAAGGTCTTCAGGATGATAAGAGACTGTGATGGTGTGTCTGAGGACAGTGTCAGCAGACAAAAGCAGTCATGGAGATGGAGGGCACTGCAGAGCCAGCCTTCGTAGACGTGGACCAGGGCCTGACTCTGGCCTGCATCGCCTTCCTCTGCCTGCTGCTGGTGGCCATGATCATCCGCTGTGCCAAGGTGATAATGGACCCGTACAGTGCAATTCCCACATCCACATGGGAGGAACAGCACCTGGATGACTGATATGCTTAATCATACACTGTATGCATATTATGTTTATAAGGGTTCCTACAGGAAACCACAACAAAACTAGCAATGTTTCCATGTAGAAAATGATAGTTGCTCTGTATGAAACCTTAACAGCTCTATACAGTTCAACATGGAAAAGGAGAAGCAAGCAAACAAACTGGTAATTCAGAACAGGTATGGAGTATGGTCAGGAGGATTCAAAACTTCTAAAATGCTAAAGAAGTACTTAAGAGTACAGGGTTAGGGTTAGGGTTAGAGTTAGAGATTTCATGGTACAGAACATCTATTGTATCAGTACACATATTACAGCCTTTCCTGATACTTCCTGACATATCTTTGAGTATTCTGAATAGGGAAATGTGTGGTAGCATTAGCATTCTGCTGTGGTAAAAGTAAAAAAGAATCCCCTATGGCAATATAACATTTTTTTGTTCAATGTAGATAAACCATACAAACACAGCACAAATATGAACCCTACTGGATTATATCATTGGAAAGACAAAAACAGTATGCTTTAGCCGAACAAGGAGCGACTATATGGAGAAACAAAGTGGGGAGCTGCTACGATTCTGTCTGCAGACCAAATCACAGACGGAGTGACACTATAGAACTAAAGTGTAAAGCACACAAACCTGGCTTTTTTAGAGATGTCGTCAGGAGCCCCAAGGCTGCCTTACATTCCTGTTGGACTAACTAACACAATCAGTATGGCCAGGGGACACCAGCCATGACTGACTGCACTTTCCCTTTATATCTGTAGTACTAGATTCACAAAGGATGAAGAGAGGAGAGGAGAAATAACAAAAGTTGTAAAGTGGTGGCTGATTACAATCAGGCCTTGATATGAAGGAAATGGGAAATGCAACCAAAAGTAAAAGTGTCCCATATAGAGACAACCAAGAAATAATTAACATAATAACCAAACCAAAAGTAATTAGTCTAACTTAAACTATAATTCTTGTTTAGTACAAATTGTATCTGTAGTTTTATTAATTATTCTGTCTGAAATGGTAAAAACTACAACTGTAAGTAAGACACAAATCGAGATTAGTCAGATTCATCCTGAAATTGAATATGCTTTCATGAGATTGGTCTGTTTCATGATGTTTTGACATTACATTGCACAACTGTAGACATGTCAAGTGTTAGCATGAACCTCAAGGGGCTTTCACCATTTTCAAAAAACAGATGCAACAATTTTTTGTCATCATTTAATGTTCAAATTGAGCCAAAAAACGCATAAAGGGGCACTCATTTTCATATTAAAATCAGCTGACATACTGACTGCATGCTGACTAACTACTGCAGTATTTGCTACAATTGAAACGATGATGATAATAATTTACCTGTTGTACACACAGTACAGTAAGGTATTGTATATTTCTGTTTCTTCTTCACCACTGCTCTCTTTTAATATTGTTTAATTAATCAACCTTTTAGCTCTAAAATCTGCTAGTTAAAATTACCTGCACAATTCAACACTCTTTACTTTGCTGTTACTATTTTTCAATTCAATTCAGTTTTATTTGTATAGCGCCAAATCACAACAGAGGTCATCGCAAGGCACTTTACAATGTTTAAGAACTTACAAAGTATAATAGTATAGAAAATTACATAGAAGACCCAACAATCCCATTTGAACAAGCTTTAGGCAACAGTGGAGAGAAAAAACTCCCTTTAGAGGAAGAAACCTCCAGCAGAACCAGGCTCATAGTGGGCGGCATAAACAGATATACAGCTCCAAGGCTGAGGATACCTGCAGAAAAGTACAGAGAGAGGGAGACAGCGAGGAGGAAGCAACTTACTACTCTAAACTGGCCTCTTTGGTCGCAAAGACTCTTGAAGGATCACTACTATGTACAAAGGGTCAGTTTATATGACCATATGAAGGCAGTGTTAGATTTTATAACATAAACATAAATTTAACCTTAACCTTAAACCCAGGCCTTCACCCTCAAACAATTATCCTCTGAAGGTATACAAATAAGAGAGGACTGTCCACACTTTGTCTTTACTTTAATAGTATAAAAAAACAAATTAATCGGTCGTCACTCTGATGCCAAAAAAAACACTGACAATTTACTTTAGCTGCCTTTGCAGATCATGTGAGCAACTTAGGTCCTTCAAGAGTCCTTTCCAGCAGATCTGGTCTGCTTTAATACATGATGATTTTGGTCTTGTGGGGAATAGTTCTAGTAGCTCAAATTCCAATTTTGATGAAAACAAATGTTTTCTTGACTTTTGAAAAAAAAAAAATACAAGTCCTGCAGCAAAAGAGGACATTAATTTCTTTAGCTTGAAATTTCCAGTCCATTACTAATTGGCTGTTAAGTACTGCCACTAGGTTCAGTCTCTTGTCAATGGACACTTTAACCTGTGGTCAAGAACTGAACCACTAAACCTGGGGTTGGGGGGCAACTGCCCCACCAACTGATCCACTGTCACATTTGTGTGGTTGCTGCAAATGTTATCTCAAACCCTCAAATCCAAAAGATTATCATAGATAATATATTTAATATATTTTTGAGATTCTGGAGTTTTGAGAAAACATAAAACAACAAATGTGGAATTTGGACTAAGGTGGACAAACCTTTCCTACAACTGTATATGTTAAAAACAGCTACTGTAAATGCTTAACGTTTCTTGCCCAAATATTATGCAATACCAAATGACTGGAGTGTCCCTTTAAATCAACAAAACATAGGAAGGCCTTTGTCTATTGGTTTTATTGTAAACCACATGGGTAGATTTTGTATATTTTATAAAAAATTGCAAGTTTATTACAGGACTTTTATTGACATGCATTTGCTTGAGATTTAGTGTCTGTGTATACCAATCGAGCGTTAGCGCTCAGACAATCTATAGCCATTTAGCCTTTACATTGGCACCCATGTCTGATCATGTGGCATTGTTAAAGCATGACCTTTCTAGTTGCAGTATGAAAATATACACACAAAGACAAAACTGCAGAACAGGCATCTCATCTACGTCATGTTCAATATGTCATGGCTCACTGAAGTATATTACAACCATTACACACCGTTGTCTCAGTGCACACTGTATATGAGCCCTGTTTGCCTTGCCTGTCTCAGCCATTAGTTTGGAACATGTTTGTTTCTGTTAATGTAATATGCCAGACATATGTATCTGCATAGACAGCGTTTATCACCTATGAAATGAGTGTAAGTTGCATGTTATTAAGTGCCTATGCTTAAGTAAATTACAGAAAAGCCATTTACTGTAGCACAATGCTGAATTACACATCAGACCCCAGGTTCCTTCACTTTAACTTCCTGTTACTGTACAAACTGTCACTTTTTAGATGCTAAAGAGCACATTATGCTTCAATTAGGCAGCAGGGTTATGCAATTGTGTTGATTTATTTCCAGTGATCTCAGATATCCAGGAAATCAGTGAAGGTGTTGGAAGGTGGTGTGAAAGTCAGCAGTTTACTGACTTCAAAATTGAGTGGCAGTTATTAAATGAAAACCTCCTATTTAATAAGCTGTATAACAATGTGGTAAAGCACCTTGCACACATCAGCAGTACTGTAGAGTGAAGAGAGGCATAATGTCCACTGTACATTTTGTCCTAGCTCCCATCATTCCTAAACTCCACTGTTGTGATGCTGCAGGAGAAGCACACATCTCTTAAATTCACTGTGAATGCATATAAATGTATAAATCCATTGGGAAAAAGCTAAAGTTGAATAGTGAATTTCATTTGTTACTTAAAGTATAGAGCAAAACTAGTGTATTACTACCACTTGAGAAAGCCAGAGATGAGGCAGAGCCAGCCTGAAAAAACATTTTATAAGGGTACAAATGATGATATGATACTTAAGTTTAAGTATGCACTGCATGTAATCAATAAAACTACATATAAATGAAACAATTAACAAAACTTTTTATTTCCAAAAGGACACTTGGAAAAAAAAACATGAGGAACGTGTCATGTATCATATTTTTCCTTTGTTGTTGGTTTATTTGGTGGTTACAGTTGAACATACAATTGGGTTTGGAATCAACTTTTGTGTCTCCAATGCAACTAATTTGCATTGGAGTCCAGACAAGACAGAGGAATTCATGGAACCTTTTCCCAGTGGATGTTGATATCACAGTTAGACTGAGAAACAGCTGCATTCAGTGGATATAAAAAGTGTTGCTTCCACAGACTAACAACCACTAGGGGGTAAAGACATGAATGAAGTATTGAAGCAGCAAGTAGGTCATATTTTTTATTTTATCATTAAGGTGCTTTGTTTTAAAAGAAACCTGTGCTACAGTTTAATAAAGATGAGTTACAGAACTGTCAAAAGTACCTGTCTTCTGTGTGCTTTCTAACTAAACATAAATGAAACTGGTTGCTAATCTCATGTTATTTTGGACATGTAATTGGATCGCACAAAATATCTGATGAAATTTCATTCAGAGTTGATCCATGGGGAACCAACTGCCAGCCCTAAGGCCTTTTTCATCAGCTTGTCTCGCATAATAGGCTAAATGGTACAGAGATGAAAATCTCCAGCTGAGCTCAGAGTCAAGGGCATTTGTGCATATCGAACCGTCCATGGGGCTTTGAAGGTTAAGTTCAAGGTACATACAGTATAGTATGATAATGAGGCTGACTCTACATTGTGGGAATGTAAAACAGTGATTTAACTTCCTTTGACTCTTAAATTGTGTCTACCTCCTCCCTTGCCTTTAACTTTGGCTCTGTGCTCAAGGCCTCCTGACTGTTTCCTTGAAAAGGTTGACCTGCCTGTGACATTGAGAATGCTATAGAGGCACAGATTAACATTCATTATGCATCTAGATGTCTGAATCCCTCCTGCTAACCTTTACGTTTACAATTTACATTTGATTGCTAATTCTGTATGAACAATTAATTCAGGGAACAAGATTCCCTGATCATTCACAGTGCACTACTCTGTGCATTGGTCAGGTAATTTTGATTTTGATTTCACAAAGCTCTTTTCACTCAAACTTCATGGACTGGATGTCCTCCTGTTTCCTTCTTCTAAATCCAGACAAGACAAGAGGTTATTTTGTTTGGGCCTAAAAATCTCAGAGACACTATGTCTAATCATGTTCTCACCCTTGATGACTTAGTACTGGCCTCAAGTAATACTGTAAGAAATCTCAGAGTTATCTTTGACCAGAATATGTCCTTCACTTCATACATCAAAGAAATCTCTGGAACTGCATTTTTTCACTTGAGAAACATTGTTAAAATCCTGTCCCAAAGTGATGCTGAAAAAGTTGTAAATGGTAAATGTTCTGCACTTATATAGCGCTTTTCTACCTAGCTGGTACTCAAAGCGCTTTACACTTCTTCTCATTCACCCATTCACACACACAAGCACACACACATTCACACACCGATGGCAGAGCTGCTATGCAGCTGACCTGACTCACCGGGGGCAAATAGGGGTTCAGTATCTTGCCCAAGGACACTTTGGCATGTGACGTGGCAGCCGGGAATCGAACCACCAATCCTGTGACCTATTGAGCCACAGCCACCCCGTTGTCCATGCATTTGTTACTTCCAGACTGGACTATTGTAATTCATTATTAATAGTTTGTCCCAATAACTCATTAAAGAGCCTCCAGTTAATCCAAAATGCTGCAGCCAGAGTTCTGACTGGAATTAGCAAGAGAGATCATATTTCTCCTACGTTAGCTTCTCTCCATTAGCTCCCTGTTAAATCCAGAATTGAATTTAAAATTCTTCTCCTCACTTATAAATCGCTTAATAATCAGGCTCCATCTTATCTTAAAGACCTCATAGTTCCTTATCTTCCAAGCAGAACTCTACGTTCTCAGACTGCAGGTTTACTTGTGGTTCCTAGAGTTTCCAAATGTAGAATGGGAGGCAGAGCCTTTAGCTACCAAGCCCCTCTCTTGTGGAACCAGCTCCCAGATCAGATTCGTGAGGCAGACACCCTCTCCACATTTAAGACTAGACTTAAAACTTTCCTTTTTTATAAACCTCTCGGTCTCCCTCTCTCTGTACTTTTCTGCAGGTATCCTCGGCCTGGAGCTGTACATCTCCAGAATCCAGTTGACCTGCTCAATGTTCTTGATGCTTGTTGTTGTCTTTATTGCCTGCTGTTCTTTTCTCTCTTTCCACTCACCCCAACCGGTCGAGGCAGATGGCCGCCCACTAAGAGCCTGGTTCTGCTGGAGGTTTCTTCCTCTAAAGGGAGTTTTTCCTCTCCACTGTTGCCTAAAGCTTGCTCAAATGGGATTGTTGGGTTTTCTATATCATTTTTTGTATAATTATTCTTTGTAAGGCCTTACACCTTACACTGTAAAGTGCCTTGAGATAACTTCTGTTGTGAATTGGCGCTATACAAATAAAACTGAATTGAATTTAAATGTCAGTGGCATTTGACTGCATGTTTCTCCATGAAATCTGTGATATCATAATATCAGTCATAATATTTATAATATAATATAAAACAAAACTTTTTTACTAATGGTGGTAATGCTAAGAAGATACAAATATTACTGATATAACTACCTTTAACTTTGATCCAAGATACAGTTATAAAGAAGAAGAAACAAGAGCATTCATATGAAGAAGCGTCTTGGGCTGTTAAGAAATCAACAATAAAACAAAACTTAGATATACTCTCACCACCATTACTACGCTGAAGACAGTGCAAGATCACTGTTTGTGAGCTGTGGTTCTGAATCATCATAGCCAGAGGGCTTGACTTGGGGACCTCAACTACCTCTTTGCATGAAACAGATGTGTTTCTGTTGGGTTATTCAGACCTTTAAATACTTTGGGCAGATTTCAGTCAGACTTTTAGTTTATTAGTCAGTCAGTCTATGTTCCAACTCTCACCTATGTTCATGTGCTTTGGGTAGAGAGTAATAGAATGAGGCCATAAATAAAAATGAGTTTTGTCTGTAGGCTCTGCATTGTGCCATGTCTACACAGAACATGAAGGTGAGGAGTAGAAAATTTGATGGATGGATGGATGGATAGATGGATGGAGGTAGAATAAGGTTCTAGTTTTTTCCATATTTGACTCTGCTCTGGACTATCTTTGACATAGAGGTTACTATTCAATTCAATTCAATTTTATTTGTATAGCGCTTTTTACTATTGACATTTTCGCGAAGCAGCTTTACACAACCAAAGAAATTGGAAGTTTACATGTACATAATAATCAGATTGTCCCTGATGAGCAAGCCGAGGGCGAGAGTGGCAAAACCTCCCTGAGAAGGCAACAGGAAGAAACCTTGAGAGGAACCAGACTCAACAGGGAACCCATCCTCATATGGGTGATTACATGCTGTGTAGGCAGCAGGCAGTCCAGTATAACAGTTAATGTCTTTAAGTTAATGTGGAGTCCAGTTAGTTATTGGAGGCTCTGGTAGACTTGTAGGAAATTCCAGTCCTGGACTATCGAACCCTGAGTCAAGACCTACGAGAAACAGCTGCCGACGTCCACCGAGGCCAGGACCGTCTTCATAGTAGCGTGGAACCAACTCCAGTCACCACAAGCATCCCGTAAGGGCCATACGGGGGATCCAAGCACGAGATGTCCGACCAGAAGTGGGGCACCACGACAAGTCAGACAGGTCCAGAGAGCAAAGGGTGGAACAATGTGTAGCTCGACTGAGAGACAGGAAGAGGGAACGAGAGAGAGGGAGAGAGAAAGAGAGAGAGGAGGAGAGGGGAGAGCAGAAGAGGAGAGATAACAGTTAGGTGCGATCACAGTCAGATAATGTATGAGGTGAATGTATATTTAGTGTAAAGTGCAGCAGGGACTCTGGCAGGACTAACTTTGACAGCCTAACTTAAAGGGTGGGCCAGAAGGAAACACAGACATGAGGGCTCCCTGGGATGTAGAGCAACCGAACACTTCACCATCAACAAACCTGAGTGATCAATGAGAGTGGGGCATACAGCATCTAAACATACCAGTTCACCATAATGCTCTACGTCCATGAGTCTTTCCCTAAATCTATTTATAAAAATGCTTGACTAAATACATTTGACAACTTGTGAAACACTATCTATCTATGAATCCCAAAAAATGTGGTTCAAGTATTTAACAAAGAAAAATAATAATCAAACTACTACTAATTAGACTACAGCTTTCAACTATACTAAAATGTCTTCTGATGCCAATAAACAGTTGCAGTTTAAGTGGAATTAGAGACACCTCAAAGACAAATTGTAGTATTGTAGCACTATTATGCGTCAATAATAACATCAATAACATCAAAATTCATTCTCGTTTTCATCTGAAGAGATGAATATTTATCGTCTGTGTGACAACAGCTGCTTTCCACTGGCCTATAATTAACAGAAAAATCCCCCTTCACCTCAACGAAAAAGAACCGTATACAGCTTTAAAATATTATGGCAATTTGCCAGCGCAAAAACTGAATAAATTCAATTTTAATTGTATAGCGCCAAATCACAAAAGAATTTATCTCAAGGCACTTTACAGTGCAAGGTTTAAGACCTTACAGAGAATTATGTATAGAAAATTACATAGAAAACTAAACAATCCCATTTGAGCAAACTGTACGCAACAGTGGAGAGGAAAAACACCCTTTAGAGGAAGAAACCTCCAGCAGAACCAAAAAAAAAAAAAAAAAAGTAGCAGCAAAAACACTGGGCAGGTCAACTGGATTCTGGAGATGTACAGCTCCAGGCCGAGGATACCTGCAGAAAAGTACAGAGAGAGGGAGACAGAGAGGAGGAAACACAACTAAAAGAGAGAGAAGACACAAAGTTAATGACATGCAATGGTGGCATTTGAATGAACAGAGTAGAGAAGAGAGGAGCTCAGTCACCTGATCCACCTCTAACTATAAGCTTTATAAAAAAGGAAAGTTTTAAGTCTAGTCTTAAATGTAGAGGGTGTCTGCCTCCCGAACCTGAACTGGGAGCTGGTTCCACAGGAGAGGGGCTTGATAACTAAAGGCTCTGCCTCCCATTCTACATTTGGAAACTCTAGGAACCACAAGTAAACCTGCAGTCTGAGAACGTAGAGTTCTGCTTGGAAGATAAGGAACGATGAGGTCTTTAAGATAAGATGGAGCCTGATTATTAAGGGATTTATAAGTGAGGAGAAGAATTCTGGATTCCCAAGATTTCTTACAGTATTACTTGAGGCCAGTACTAAGTCATCAAGGGTGAGAACATGATTAGACATAGTGTCTCTGAGATTTTTAGGCCCAAACAAAATAACCTCTTGTCTTGTCTGGATTTAGGAGAAGGAAACAGGAGGACATCCAAGCCTTTATGTCTTTTAAGCATGCTTGAAGTTTAACTAAGTAGTTTTTTTTAATAATATACTGTGATGGAGCAGCAGCTAAGACCACTGTAAAGACTAAAGAAGGTGAGAATTAACTTAGCCCCCACCTGCTGTAACTGTCAGAGAGCTTAACTTCATTCTGAAATTCTGTAGCAGCTAACTTCTGCACTATGTTCACCAGCTAGTTGCTATGTGTTCACCTACCATTTGGTGCTGAGTAGGTAGTAGGCAGTCAGGTTTAAAAACTTTATTTCTCAGCAATGCTAAATTACATCTGCTTTCATATCTTGTCAGGGCACCTTGAATTAAAAGTGTGGGCAATGTCCAACAAACAAATTGATCTCTCACTTCTGGTCTGCTGAATGTAGTTATGACATTCAGCTGTTATTAATATGTACAGTGTGTACAACATGATGATACAATGATGTTTACAACCATTTAAATCCATTTAAAACAGTAAATATTGTTCTGTTTTAACAGAAGATGGGAAAACTATTCTTCACAGATTCCAGATCTGTCTGTACGTTCAGAGTAACACGACTCCACACACACGGTATGAACCCTTCTCTGAAATTTCCAGTGTACATTGTCAAACTTCAAACTATGAAACTTTTCAGAAACTAAGAAACAACTTCAAATGTGCATTGTTTCTAATCACATATTAATACACAATGTAACCATACCAATGTGCCATCACATCGGCTCAGAGATGATCAGATGTTTGACCCTGACTTACTTTCTTTATTAACAGAGTTGTAATATCTCATTAAGTACAGCAGAGTGCACACGGTGCTGCTGGTGCACTTCACTTATAAGATTGCTCACATCTATTATCTGAATGTTCTATTACCAGGGCCCACACCCCTGAGGCTGTGTATACATTCTAACAGTCTATAACTGACTAATGCTCCTGATGAACATGAGAAATGACTTTGATGTTCCGTAATGGAAATGATGCATTACATTGTGTTTGCTGTTGGCAGAGACAAATCTAATTTCCTTTTTTAACAGCATAACAGAGAAATGTACAGTAATAAATCATTTACTGACAAACAATACGAAACATTTAAGGCTACACACAGTACAGAGTCAGTAAACATCCTTCTTCATTTAGCTGACAATACCAAAAATGGGTGTCTGTCTTGGTTGCGGTGGCGGGTAGGCTCTGTGCCGGGGTTAGAGCTCTCGTACGCCTGCGCCCACACATTGCCTTAGAGCATGAAGTAGGTGTGTGTATGAGTGCTTCTCTGTGTGTGGGAATGGGTGTGTGGATGTGTATGAGAAGTAGAGCCAGCACCATCAGGACTTTTTTGTTATTTATTTATCTATTTATTTATTTTTCAGCAACAGGGGGCAGCTGCTGGTTGGTTGCGTGTGGCGCCCTGGGTGTCATTGGGTCTGTGCACACTGGACCATATTACAATAAATGCAGGTCTCCAATCAAGAGTAGTGAACTACACCCTAATTACACCTGGATAAAAATACATACTCCTCTTGAAAAGAAAAACCTGTCACAGTGCTTAAAACCAGCAAAATCTAGCTGCATTCATTGTGAAATGTGTCTCATGCACAGAAATTCCTCTCAGTGTGTTTAAACAAAATTCCCTGCATTCAGCTGCAGGTTCTTGGATCCCTCACTTTATTTTCTCCTGAAACACCAGTGTCTCTTCATGTCAACACCACACGTTTATGCAACAGGAGACTTCATCAGCATCATTTGTGCTGAGTTACAGCAGGGCTGAAATTATAGCAGAAGCTAATTGCATGGATGAGATGAGAGTTCAGAGCCATCTTCATTTAGTGTTGTAATTGTGAGGATTGTTACCTGAATTGGTTAGCAAGGAGGACACGACAACACTACTCTTGGTTAAAACAAGTTTATTTTAAGAGACTCAGGTGAGGGGAGAGGAAGAACAAAAAACAAACATGAAACAGGAAGCAGGACTGGTGAGCAGGGGGGTTCAAGGTAATCCGAGTCCAAGGTCAACAATCCAATAGTCAGAGGATAGGAAAGGCCAGAATACTCAGTAATCAGAGCCACAGTCCATGATATAGGCAAGTGAGGAACAATAGCTGGAGAGTGGTTTCTAGGCGATATATAGAATATACTGTATATGACTTGTTGTGATTTAGCGATATATAAATAAATAAACTAAATTAAATTGAATGTCTAGCAGCAGCAGCAGTCAGCGACAGAACTCTGATAAACTGTATATAAACTATCTGTCTGCTCAGCACCACACAGCAGACAGATAGTTAGCAGCTGGCTGGAAAACATATACCACTCTGCAATACAGGAGGATATGATAACCTGTGGACAAAGACGGTCTGTTGTAGGTCATGACTCGACAAAAACAGACAAACATTACAGTGGAGTTACAAGGTTGATGAATCAGAATGATTCAGAATGCAACAGGGTGTTGGAGATATTTCTCTTAGGGGATTCATTCATCCAGTGGACAACATGGTGTTTAGATACCATGGTATTTTATCAGTTCTTCAGTTGCAGGCACCTTTAGGTTGCCATAAGCAATGCCACAGTGGACTGGCTTTTCAGATGTATGGTTGTCTAACCCTGCTCCACACAGGCTGACAAAAAAATCTTCCTGTCACGTGACTAGCACGACCACGGTCACTGAGAGACCTCGCTGCTTTAATCTCTGAGATACAGTATATGTGACATGGTTCCCTCTCAGGTGTGAAATTGTCCTCTAAATTCTCCACAGCAAATCAGAGGAAGCTCTGTGCAAGCGCTGGAGTGCAGGAGGAAGGGAGGAGTAAAGTCTGACATTCCTGTGGGTTCTGGAGTGTTTGACTAATTACACTGAGTGAGGTTTTCCAAAGCTCTGAAACTGCACGGAACGTGACTTCCAGCCAGGATTGGGTAGCGGGGTGGGGGTAAGAGGGGGGATGGATGATGGTTAGAGGACATTCAGACTGAGGTGGACTAAAATATCCTGCTAAAGTATATTACCTTGCTGACATTTAACTAGACCAGAGGCTGTAAGGGTAACATCCAAAATTGACATTTTGGGAAATAGATTGGATGCCATGTAAGACTAATGGCAATTTCTCCCTGCATCCACTTTCCAAATACACTCCCAGGACACATTTAGCCAAGCGTAGCACACAGACTCCACCAGAATGTGAATAATATCAGCAGTTGATGGTGTGAAGGAAAGTCTTTTTTTTTTTACAACCTGATCTATCAAAATATAACATAACAGACAGATGCCACCTGACCTGCCTGTGCAATCAAGTTTTCTTAGGTGAAGCCTGTCGGCCTGCTTCCAGTGGTTAATAATCTGCCAACTATTTTCCAGGGAGGGGTTAAATTTCCATCACATCTAATCAGGCCAAGAGCACTGTTCAACCTTCCATTTCCGCTGTTGCTCATTTCTCTGCAGCCGGCTGTCAGAGGGCTGTGCTAGTTAGAGGATTGTAAATTGCATTTATACTGAGATGTCATATAAAAAATCTCATTTTTCCAACTCCTTATTTCCTCCCAACAAAAACATAATACACAAACACATACATTAGACAATCTCTACCCTCTAGTTAATTTGTGTGAAGATGTTTCTTACATTTACTTGTCACAGTAAAAATCAGCTTCACACTGATAATTTTGAAAGATGCTATAACTAATATTTTACATATTTTATAAGACAATAAATTAACATTGGAAATTGGCATTCTCCAGCTCTTCCAGGAGAACGCCAAGGTGTTCCCAGGCCAGTCAAGAGACATAGTTCCTCCTACATGTCCTAGGTCTTCCCCGGAGATCACATCCTGACTTTTACCCAAACTCTGTTCCAGGGCACCCACTGGACAAGAATAAAAGTCACTTTTCAGGCAAAGAGTGATAAGATAAGCTGAGATAAGATAAGAAAACCTTTATTTGTCCCACAATGGGGAAATTGTTGCAACAGCAAAGTGCAAGCACACGGCAGAGTGCCAGAAGCAGCAAAGATGTAAGATGTAAGATAAGTAATAAATTCAAGTGGTATAAAGCAACAAGAACCATAAGTGTGTATAATGCGCTCCAATGGGTATGTACAGTATATGAAAATCGATGGTTAAATAAATAAATAAAAACTGTAGTGACTACTGTATCTTGCACTGGTGGTGATTCACCTTACTATACATGATTACAGCAGATGGATGTCAAATGTACAGTGTTAGTAGTGTTGAAGAAAACATTTGTAAGGGTGGATCAATCTGTCCCTGAAGCTGCTCTCCAGGGTAGACAGGGCGTCCTGCAGGGGGTGACTGGTGGGTCCAGAATAGATGCAAGCTTAGCCAGGACCCTTGTGTCCCCCACCCTATTCAGAGGACGGCCCAGGACAGAGCTGAACTTCTTGATGACCTTGTCCAGCTTCTTCCTCTCCCTCTCCCTCTCCATGATGCTGCTGCAGGAGACCACCCCGTCCAGGATGGCTGATGCCACCACACGGTCATAGAAGGTTGGTGTGTAGACACGTATATAGTGAGTGACTTAGTTTCAGAAACAAGAAGGGAGCGGCAGGGCTATGTTGTGTTCACACAATGACATACATTCACACATGGAATCTGTGCAGTACTGTGGCTGCTGCATACCTCCTCTGAAGAAGCTGGAATTAAAAGCCTTTCTCAAGGGCACCACAATGGTGACTACAGGTTTGCTCCTCTAACTATTAGGCCACCACTGCCCACTAATGTCCGGCTGATGAAGTTTTCCTGTGCCACCGTGTTGTTCTCCTGTAGTAACAACAACATTAAAAATCTCTTCTACCATCGAAATCTTTCTCAGGCTTAAATTAATTTGCCATTAATTTTTTTTATGATGAATGTGTCTGAGAATACCTCAGTATGTGTCTACGTCATAGTTCATTGGCTACCACAGCCTCTCTGTTTTTATTTTAAAGGAAATCAATACTTGCAAATTAGTTGGCATTTTAACTTACTCCTGCTTCAGCATATCTGTCCCCTAAGCAAGTCTCACACTAGATTTATCCTCTTTACGTCCACAGACAAGCAGCAGGCAACAGGATTCTGAAGGTACAGAAGTGGAACCTCTTCCAGTCCCCTCACCTTCTCCTCCTTCCTTCCTTTTTGTAATGTGATTACATGCCTGTCAGAAGACGAAAAGAAAGTATGACACTGTCTTTGGGGTAATGGTTGGTTTAGATGTTTAGTTAATGTTCAGCTTATTTATGCTTCTGCAGTGAAGATGCAAGTGCCTGCAAGTGAGCATATACACTAACTAGCCACCTATACAAAAAATGTAATCCAATACAGCAGCTCTGCTGTGAATTCTACGTTTATCTAAATAGGAGGACCAAAGCATTACAAACACCTCAGAACATAAAATCCTCCCAGTTCCACTCCACCTGTGACCTTTTAAGAAGGAAGCCTTTAATCGTCATATGTCACAACGAAGCTAGCGTGGAGTGTCTTGCTGAAGGACAAACCTGGTGTCTGTGATGGGGTTTGAACCACCAAACCACTAGTTGGTGGGAGGGTTTCTGTGTGATTTTTTTCACCACTAAGGTGAATTCTTTCTGTGTACTACCAACAATGGCAACTGAGCAGATCACGCTGGAGGTAACAAATGTTGAACAGCAGTTATTTTACTGAAATCACTGGAACACAGAGACAGCTTCAGAGGACAGCTGCAGTGCTGCTGAGTGGTTATGGTTATGGATTCATGGTTATGGTATACCTACACCACAGGTATGGCATAGATTTGACACAGAGGCATAAATCAAGCTGTGTGTGTGTGTGTGTGTGTGTGTGTTGTCTCCTAATCATCAATACATGAAATGTTTTTCTTCATCTTTAGTTGGCTGAAAGTAAATCATGTGATGGATCAGCCCAGAGTAAGGAGGTGGGTCTTAAGAGGATTCCTCTTCTCAACAAGTTTTATTCCAGCTTTCATCTCTGACTCTGCCCCTGTTGACCTTCACAGCCTGCAGGGAGACGGCTTAACAGTGGGAAATCCACCTGCTCTGTTATTAACACACACACACACACACACACACACACACACACACACACACACACACACACACACACACACACACACACACACACACGAATCACAAAGCAAATGTAGCAATAAAATTCACATTTAGAACACAAGATTTATATATAGTTTATCCAATTCTTTCAGTCCATTATGGAACATCAATGATGCAGACAGTTCAGGAGCAAGAAACACTGTAATAGATTCCAACAGGCTCAGCTGCAGCAGTAAGAACAGTCTGACCTTCTGTTTGTACCACCAAAAAAAGGTCTTTATCACCACTGATCATCTTTCCAGCCTATCCTAACATCTCGCCATCCTGTTTTATAGGCTTTTTAGTATCAGTTAATCTGATAACTTATCAGCTGACAAACAACCGAACCACAGTGTTTTCGGTTATTAAGATTAGTCTTACAATATGTGTTTCACAACCAGCTGAGTTTCATGTTGAGAGTCATGTTTTTATTTTATTTTTTATGATGTTGCTGTATCATCTTAATATGGAATTTGGGGGTGCAGTCTTCTGAGACAATCCCAATCAAGAAAAGACAGAAATAGACCATGGCAGATGGAATGATTTACAGTACAGATGGTTGATCAAGCTCTAGGTGGGCGGCAAAGGTGTGCAGTGGTTAGAAATCTGGTATCACAGAAGAACCCAAATCCTCCAGCTGGTCGTAAAGCTGGTTGTAAATTTAGATTGTAAACAGTATGTCCAAACTGCCTATAGATGTGAATGTGTGCATGACATTTCACAGTGCTTAACTCTTCCCCCAGTTTGTTATGTGATAGCCTTATTCCAAAATTGATTAAGTTCATTATTTTTACATCAGAATTCTACAAAAAAATATTCTACATTTTTGCAAATGTCTTAAAAAATAAAAAATGTAAAAATCACATGTACATAAGTATTCAAAGCCTTAGCTCAATCCTTAGTTGAAGCACCTTTAGCACCAACTACAGCCTCACATAGTTTTGAGTATGATGCTACAAGCTTGGCACAAGCCTCCCATTCTTCTTTGCTGTACTTTTCAAGCTTCATCAGGTTGGATGTGGACTGTCAGTACACCGTCAGTTGCATATTCACTCCTTTGTTATCTTTGTTTGGTTGTGTGCTTGGGATCATTGTCCTAATATGCATTTTATCAATTTTGGAATAAGGCTGTAACATAACAAAATAGAGAAAAAGTTAAGAGCTGTGAATAATCTCTGAATGCACTGTATATGTGTGGCCCTGTGGTAGACAGGGATGAAACTGGGATTGGCTGCAGTGCACCCACCGTCCTTAACAGAAAAAGTGGTCTTGATAATGGATGGATGGATATCAAGCTTTGGATACACACAGAATATTTGTTAGTTGGTTAAATCCATTGTTGGTGTGGGTCCAGCATGGGATTCCTTGATGTCCTTGATAAAAAAAATGTCACACACACCCACATACACACACACACCACACACATTTAATGAGCACCATGAGTTGACAGGACTAACAAAATAATAGAGTCATATAAGAAATAAACAACTTCATCTCAAATTGGGCGCTAATCAATAACACTGACCCTGGTATTGCAGTAACACTGTGCATCTCTGCTGGATCAACCAGAGGAGTTCAATAACCAGGTCACTGTACTACTCTATGGAGCTCTGAGACTACATCAATTTTATCAGAGAAAAGGCATCAATTATTCACTAAAGCTGGAGCCTGGAGTCCTGCTCTCACACACACCTTTATGTGTGAGCAGTCTGTTCTTGGTAATAGTGGTTTTTATTTGTTGGGAGTTGATGTTAAAGCAGGGTGAGATACTGAGGTGTGTGTGCTTGTGTCTTCCAGTATTTATGCTTCACAAATGCCTGTCTACATGAGTAACAGTGTGTGTTTGTCTCAGCGTTGCAGGGCAGGGAGGATGGTTCCCAGGCAAGATCCAAAGCCCACCCTGAATCCATCTCCCTGACAGTAACCTAGACAGAAGAAGACATAGGGCATGAGTGTAATTATAAATATATGATTATGGATATTAATGTTAGTTAAATCATATAATGTAAAATCACAAAGGTCTACAGTTTGAGGATTCTGTCACATATAATTTCATTATTTGTTTATGACAAAGAAACTGTGGATGTGCCAGTATTTCCTAGACAGTTTCCAGTGATTTATCCACTGATCTGGCTACTCAGCTGAGTCTAACCTGTGATGGTGACTTCATCTCCATCTTCCAGGAATGTTCTCGTCTGTCCTTGTCCAAGGTTGATGCTCTTAGATCCTCTCCATGACAGTTCCAGCATGGAGCCAAAACTCTCTGGATCCTGGTGGGATATAGTAACTGTGTGAAAAACCTCTGTGTTTACATTTGATTTGATTAGTGCATCTTTTGACATACTCTGATGACAGTGGTTTTGGCTTCTAAAATTTTTTATTGTAAGTGTCACCAGGTCAGAGCCATGAGGTGTTATACTTCAAATCATAAGTGTTTTATAGGGGAAACAATGTTACAGGTATTAAAATATGCAAAGTCAACTATAAAAACAAAGATCAAGGAGATAAAATGCATAGACCCCAGAATATATATCTCTACATACAAAGGTACAGTACACAATTAAAAAATAATCCATATTAAACACTCACAGGTCCACTGATGGTACCAGAAGCCAGCAGGTCTCCTGGTCTGACGTTGCAGCCATTGACTGTGTGATGGGCAAGCTGCTGCTTCATGGTCCAGTACATGTACTAGAGGCAAAGAGGGATACAGAAGTAAAAATGGAAAAATGTTAGTGACACACTAATGACTGCAGGTCAGACCTGCTTTTGCAGCCAGGTGACAGCTGAGAGCATTGAGGGAGTCTGTACTAACAAAACCTGTGTAAAAAGAATGTTATCTTTACCTTAAAGTTTGACTTGCAGATGGTTGACGCCTCTGCCATGCTCTGACCTTAAAGAGCAAACAACAAAGGTTACTCACAGTGAAACAGGCATTTATGTCTTATAATGTCTCCTGATGTGCAACATCGGGTTACATTTATGACAATACTGTAACATACACAGTATCATTCACCTGTGCTGGATGACTCCACAACAGTACCTAAAGTTTAACATTTACTACTTATATTATATATTAGAACTCCCTTTTTGTGTGACAATAAATATTGTGTATGTTGATTGTTTTATCCTTCAACAGCTGTGGTTTTAGTACTAGTTACTCTGCAGATTTAGACTTTACAAACCTGTAAATTGGAGCTTAACAAAGAAACTGACAAATGGCATGCGTTTGTGTGGGCCACAAGCTGGAAGTTGTGTCTGAAAATAAAATTACCTCTACCACAGACCCAGATCTCATGAACACTCTATTCCCATTTTGGCCTGTGGCTACTAAATGCTACTTGTACATGTAGAGTTACAACTGAAGGATTGAGCAATTTTCTTTGTACAAACATCATCGCAGCAAAATTTTTGATGTAATAAAGCATCTCAGAACAGCCATAAAAAATGGTTAGAGTTAGGGGTTAAGGTTAGTGTTAGAGTTAGGGTTGGGTAAACTGATTTTTCTCAAATGGCCCTGGCTTGCGCCAATGGCAGTTTTATGCGGAAGACAATCCCAAATGAATTCCAGCATATGGTTAGAGTTAGGTATGAATCCTATTTGGTTAAGGTTAGGACTACAGTTAGGGTTAGGGTTAGGGTTAGGGTTAGGAGGGTTAGGTCAGTGTGTTAGGGTTTGTTTGTTAATACAAAATAGAACAGGCACCCAGTAGGTGTTCTCCGCATGGCAAAATACAAAGTAACAACTAAACACAACAAAGGCACAAGAGACAAAGTATCAACAAAATACAACAGCAGCCAGGTAAATTCAAAAGGGCATAAACAAGCGTGAACACACAAAGTAACAACAGAACAAGAACCAAAAGGGGTTAACAAAAAACGTGGTGTAAAAAAGGCAGGCAAAAAACAAAGGCAGAAGTACAAAGTCTGCCACGTCAGCGGAGTATTACAGCTACAAGTGTAGTGTAGTGTTTTCGCCTGCCCATTCAGAAACTGCGTGGAGGATGCCACCATTGGGGGCTGCCCTTTTGTTCTTGTCCATTTTGTTATCTGTCATTGTTGAGCTTCATCAACAACACAGAGATCCTGGCCCATTAATCAATAAATTAATTAAAACTCAACAATGTAGGTGCACAGCCACACTAGTCAGTGTCTCTTATTTGATGTCAGTCCTCTGACCTGACGAGACACGACTCTCCTTTTGTGCACCAATAGGTAATTATTACATTGCTAACGCAGCAATTCTTTCATATAACCACAGAAAAAAAGAATGGCATCTGTGGCCATTTCCGACTTCAATACTGTTTAGATTACGCCAAATGCATCTAAAATGGCATGATGCTGCCTCATATTGCAGCTTGAACACACAGTGAAAGTTACTGGCATGGGCATGGGTTTGCCTTTAGAAAACCCATGAGTTTTCTAAAGGCAAAGGAATTGGCTATTATATAATTAGACCCCAGGCAGTCATTGACAACAAAAGATTTGTAAAGTATAATAGCTATCCTTATGTTTAGAACTACAGTATGTTAGTTTTATGTTAGTATTTATGAACCCCCAAAATGTGTGTGTGTATGAAAATGGCTGCAGCTCCTGAATGTTTAATGCCACACTTGTGTCTGACACTTTTGTAGAATGGTTGTAGTAGTAACATTTCTCTTTAGCCAATCACTAATTTTTTAGGGTTGTCATCTCACCTTTTAGCATTTTGAAACCTCAATACAACTGATACTACTAAAAAGGTTTCAGATACTATTGCCAGATGGAAAGCCAGAAATGTTGAAATTCTTGAATTTATTATTCCTTTTTGTGTGTTGTAACATATATAATTTTTTAAAAGATAGGTGTCCAAGTAACCCATAATCAGAGGCTTAAAGTTTGACGTCAATGTGTGTTTGCACTTCCTGGTTTCAGTCTGGCCAATTCATATTTCCCAAGGAAAACTGTTCAGCCCAGTGATCCCACTATGGTGGAATGAGCTGCCTATCTCTGCACGCTCAGACACCTCACTTTAATATTTAAAAAACTGCTTTGCACAAAAAACGAATAAATAATAAAAACCTACTTTTCTGCTCTCTTGTTCTTACATCTCTTGAAACAGAAACACTTTTTTGATAGCACTTTGCTTTGATCTTTTTTCTTTTTGACTCGCTTTGGATAAAAGCTTCTGCCAAGTGACTAAATGTAAATGTAAATGTAAATGTAACTAATTGTATTTGTAAGATATAGCACAAAGTCTAGTCCTAATACATTTGCTGGATTATTGTACTGTAGAGGTTTTTTCCACAATGCACAGTAACAGCAATACTGTTAGTACAAATGTGTGTATTGTTTAGCCTTCCGCCTGTTGGTGGAAAATACACGTGGTAAAATATTAAGCAACATGGAAAAGAAAGAACATATGTACAGAGAGAAAGCTGTGAGGGGGAGACTCTAGATCACCTCAGGGCTTTTACTGCCAAGCAGTGTTTGCATGGCACATCTGTGGGAGTTTGTGAATAACTACTACAGTAAGTACACAGCAAAACAATGATAACAAATACTTAATTTGACAATGCTCACTTTGTACCTTTTAGTGACACAAACAGGTTAATGTTGAATGTGTATGCATCATGGTGTTGCAGGTAGGGGAGGGGCTCTGGATCCTGCATGAAGATGGAAAAAGAAACAAAATGAACAAGAAATACAAAGTAATTAACAGAGTACTTGATCATAAGTAAATGCTTGTTAACTCTAGTGAATGAGGCGTGATTAGTGTGAGTCACTGATGATCGACTACATTTCTTCAAAGTTGGTATTAAGTTTGTTCTTTGATTTGATGGAAAAATACTAATTTAGTACTGGTAAGTGATAAACAATACAAAGAAAACAAAAAGTCAGTTAATCTAGTTTGAAAACACAAATAATGTCTGTGAGTAGTTACTTAAGTTAGTGTACTAACCTGGATGGGGTTGGGCTCTATAAAAGGTAACAGTGCCTCCATGGGAACAACCCAGGGTGAAATTGTAGTCCCAAAGTTCTTCCCCAAGAAAGGACCCAGAGGAACATACTCCCATGCCTGGATGTCCCTGGCTGAAAAATAATTAGTAATTAGTAGTACAGCATAATATTAGACATGTTATGGTTTAATGGGGGTAATTTGTTACTGCCAGTCAGTAACAGGGATTTCAATATGTTAGATAGACATAAATGATGGGGGTTCTGCTGAACATGTAAAACATATGAAAATTACAAACTTTTTGAATGAACACACAAGTAACTTTTAAACAGGCTTAAAGAGAAGAAATGAGTTAGCAAATGTACTGTGGCACAGTTAGCAGGTTAGCAAGCCTGCAAATTATTCAGGTCTTTTATTGTATACAGTTCATAAAACTGTGACGAGAATAATGGATATGTGTAAAATCCAAAGTTTGAAACCACTGCTGATGTGCGTAACTTGTGTTTCCTGCATCAGAAACAATCATGCTACAGCAAGAATATAGCCACATTGGCTCTAAAGTACTTTGGAAAGGTGTTATCAAAGACAATAGTCACATGCTCTGTGGTTAGTCTATGTTTCAGCTTGTTTTGGAAAAACAACACATCAAATTATTTGTGCCAAATTAGAAACAATTTGCCCAATGAGTCAGGCAATAACCTCCTGTGTCACCACAGACAACCAATTAAAATATTAGAAATTTATGAAGAAATTACATGGGAGAGCTGTTCTGTTGTTGAAAAGATGCTGACCAATGACAAGTTATCATAAGTTATTAAGTTGTCAAAAAAAAAAGATAAAAAGTTGACTATATAAAAATTTGACAAAAAATAAAACTGATGGACAAAGGTGAGGCCAAAAGTATATGACAAAAAAGAGGAAAGAAGGTGCAAAGAAAGTAAAAAGAAAAATGAAGGAAAGAGAATGTAAGAAAAGAAAGACAGTGTTAAAAAGAAGTTTAATAAAAAGGAGAAAGCAGAAAAGAAGTTTAATTAACAGATATATAAAGCACGTGAAAACAAGAAGGTAAACATAAAAGTAAAAGATAGAATAAGGAGAATCAAAAATGGTAACCAGAGAGAGAGAGTAACCAGAATCTTGACATTTCATATGCTTTAAGTTTGTAAATCATGTCATTTTGCTAACATGTGCTGAGATTTTGAATATTCAAATTCCAATGGAAACTTGTTCCACTAAATCTTTGACTACACAAAAGCTATTGTTCATACTGGAAAAATTCCAAGACTGTGAGCACACTGATATATTTGAAGAAATTCAAACAAATAAAGGTTTTGTTGTGATTTACAAACAGCCTTCATGTCTGATTTGGAGTAGAGATTTTAGACTCATTTTACAGTGCCTATAAAAGGTTGGTGACTTTGACAAAAGAAAATTCAGAAAATACCGCATTAATGTCAAAGTGAAAACAGGTTTCTACAAAGTAATGTAGAAATAAAAATATGTAAGGTGAACAAGACGCAATTTTTGTTATAGTTATGAAAGATGTAAGTTGACTGGAGAAGAGAAGAAAGAACAAATAAGTTGTTAAAAGTTGAAGGGGAGCCCTCATGGCGAGAGTTTCATCACGCGCTCTGGCTGAGCCAACATTCCGTCATTCAAACAATGAAGACGTTGACAATGGAGAAAAAAATTATTAGAACTTAAACTGCCAAAACTTAAAAAGTATAAAAGATACTTGACTTAAAGCGAAAAAGTTGAAAGTGTCTGCAAGTCAAGGGGTCAAGTTTAAATGATGTTTCTACAGCAAAGTATGATGATACAGGAAGTTGACCACACAAGGAAAGTTGACAGGAAGTTGAACAGTGATTCTCATAGAAATTAATAAAAAAAAACATGAAAAAAGTTAAAAAAGTAATAGCACATGTCGCCTAAAGAAGACACATTTAGAATGTCGTTAAAGTGTTGAGAACTAGTTAACAACTGAAGAAACAGGCAGAATAATAATAATATTTAATGAGAGCTGTTGCACAGTTTTCCTACTAAATTTGAATTAGTATTTAGTTTGCTCATATTGACAAATATTATTATAATGATTCAAAAAGTATTGATCTATTTTTGTGTTCCAATTTGATCCATAAGAATTTTTATTCTTTCACTTAAATTAGTTTAAGCTCTGAATAATAACAAATGAGAACTAGCAACAATTACTCTACAAGAAGAAGCTTTAAAATTGAGGGTGAGCCTCACTCAAAAACCTTCAGAAACAAATATTTCTGCACGTATGGGATGGTTTCATCTTAATTGAATCAGAATTACATGAAGTTTCCAAATGAAGCACGAAAAATGAGATACATTACATAAGATGCATAACTGCAGCTTAAAAACAAGAAATGGGGACTAAAAATCTATTGTATCCTTAATATGAGGAGTTAGGACATCTCAGCTAGAAGCACCTGGGTTTGAATCCACTGGGTCAGTCATGTGCCTGTCTGTGTGGAGTTTACATGTTCTCATCATACTCTGGCTTCCTCCCACAGTGCAAAGAATGCAATTAGGTTCATTGTTGACTTTATATATTGTATTGCCTATTGGTGTGAATGTGAGTGTGAATGTTTATTTTCTCTATATGTCAGCCCTGTGAAACACAGGAACGTTTTGCAGTTCAAAATGATTATATATAATACTGTATGAATGATTACATGGAAAACTAACTACAGTAAGTATGCCTTTTAGTTAATTTAGTGATGTTAAAAGGTACAATATTTCCCTCTCAAATATAGTGCAGTAAAAGTATAAATATATATAGTATAGTTTAATATAATAGTAATAGTATTATTTAAATCCCACTATTCTTAGATTTACAAGCTGAAAGAATAAATTAAATCATTTGATGCCAGTGTCTTATTACGCTCCTCTGGTCCCTGGGCTTCTCCACTGTGAAGCTAATGAAGCAACAGTGAGATAATCTTCTACTGGAAGAACTTTTATTCAGTTGTTTTGTCAGTCTGCTCTCACTATTTTCTTCTGTCCTCACACCCAGATACAGCCCATTGGCCAAGCCTTCTCCTCACCCACTGTGAGCCTTTAATAAAATCACATTTCAATTAAACCACTGCGTGCCACTGAAAAAAGAGAGGAAGATGGAGGGAGGAGGCATTTACCTTCCAGTGCACTGGTGTAGATAAACTTTTGGATACTAAAGACAGCCCTTTCTGAGCCCTGAATAGACTGATCTCCCGAGGGCTTCAGCAGTCAAGTACAAAATAAAAGCAATGTTAGCTCACTTTCAAGCTGCACATTCAGCAGAAATGTCAAGTGAAACAGTTAAAACACAGTGCTGCAGGGCTGCCCCTGGAATATTCAGTCTGGACAACATGTTACATTTCAAAGACAGAACACCAACTCCTTATTTACTGGATAGCTTGACCATTACGTAAATGGTAAATGTTCTGCACTTATATAGCTCTTTTCTACCTAGCTGGTACTCAAAGCACTTTGCACTGCGTCTCATTCATCCATTCGCACACACAAGCACACACACTGATCTAACTCACCAGGGGCAACTTGGGGTTCAGTATCGTGCTCAAGGACACTTTGGCATGTGACATGGCAGCCAGAAATCAAACCACCAATCTTATGATTGGTAGACAACTGCTCTACCTATTGAACCACAGTCACCCTACGTCAGTCTTTTGACCTACGTAGTTGAGTTCACATCATAAATCGAACACCTCAACAGCATTTGGTCAAACTTTCCATGACATCCACTCGTACTAACCATCGTATTTAAATCCAAGGCAACCTGTTCATATATTACATAGCCAAATAGATAATATCAGACAACTTACTCTTTAATTGTTCTTAACAGGATAAATGCTTATTTACATATTTCACATGATGGACAGTTTCCCATGCAACTCTCTGGTATCTCAACACTAAAACAGAGATAGAAACAAATAAACAGCGTGAAACTGGCATTATCTTGGCAGAATAACCACATCTTACTCAAATGGCAAGAAAACCTCTGGCAGCACACTTCCATGCATCCATTCATATCCTAACCACTCCTATGAGTCGCAGGTGCTCTGGAGCCTATCCCAGATGTCACTGAGGCCGTGCTGTAAAACAACTTTTCACAGCACAGTAACTCATTATGGTAATAACCATAAGGCCATAGCTTGTAGTTCACTCAACAGCTCCACAACCAGATCATTAGATAAACAATATGTTTGTTTTTCTTCCTAATCTTTCGAAATATATTACCATTAGGAGTAAACAAACTTTCTGGACTCATTCTGTGATTTCTCCTTTAAATGTAAAAGGCACCTGTCTTTCAAAGGTTTGAAATTCAGCCACAGTAAATCACTTTCAGGCTTGATAAATCACAACATTTGTGTATTTGCAATTTCTCCTACCTGTATTTTTGTGCACCTGAGCATTGCTTCACTTCTACAAAATCCACAGCTTGTGCTATTTTGTTCATTTCTAAGATACAGTTGTCTATAGGGGTGACCGTACCTCAGCTGGTACAGCAGTCATCTATGAAACCCAGGGTTGCTGGCTCAATTCTCGGTTCCACGTGTCATGTCCATAAACAAGACATTAAACCCCAAACCCTCAGCACCTCAAGTGGGCAGCTGGTCCACAAAGAATTTCCCCAAGTGGATTACTAAAGTATCAATAATTTTTATTGTTATTATTATTGTGATCATTTGTAGCTTGTGGCTTTTTTGCAGGTGTTATAAACTTTGCATGTGATTTGGTACATAAAAAACCTTTAGTAAATCAGGGCCCAAAAGTGGATTTCCTGTTTCCTGCTAGTCAGAGGAGCTGAAAGTGTGGACTCAATCCTTAATTAGACTGCTGCTGCTGTATTCCATCCTTCACTTCACTCTGTCGTAGGTCATAAAGCAGTAATAGTTGCCACTGTGCTTTATACACACAGGGCTGATGTGGGCTCTGCCAAAAGAAAAACTACTTGTACTGAAAGTGCCACTTACTGTATATTCTAAATTACCTCCTAAATCCAGCCAGTTAGGCTGTGGCAGAGAATAAAAGCTTTAGATAGCAGTTGGCTATATAGTGCTGCCACATGGAGAGGAGCAACAGGAAAGCTGTTCTGTCATGTTAAATTAATCACTGGGAGGCTGGAAATATGAAACTTGTTCATCATCAATCCTCATCATCAAATATCTACTGTAAATAATCAGGTCAAAATGACCTCATTCTCAGTTGTCTATCCATTCAAGTATTACTGATCTTGCTTAAAAAAAATATATTGTACACTCTCTTAACGCATGTCGTACAAGATGTGTATATTTTAAATGTTACTGATTGGTTAAAGAGCGTGTATTATGCAAAATCCGTAGTTGCTGGATTAAATTCAAGATTCTGACTGTCTGTCAGCTTTTCTCAGACTCCAGAGTAAGTGGAATTTTCCAAGAGACATCTTTCACCTTTTATGTCACCTTTATAACTTAGTGCAGCTCAGCTGTGTCTGATCTCCTGCCACAGAATTTCCATGATCATGCTGCTTTGTCTTAGTAACTTGTAGTGTCTTTGTATTTTTTATTTGTTTTGGGTTTTTTTCAGCTTCATTCGTGGTTCACAAATATTAGACACATCAGCAAAGGGAGCAGTCTTCACCTCAACACCAGTTGTTTTTGAGAGGGCCTGTTTGCACACATGCTCACAGTGACATGGTTTTTTTAGCAATGTACAGGCACATTTTGGGGAGTTCATGGATCAGTTTTTAAGCCACAATAAGGCATATTAAGGGCACTTGCGTTTTGAGACACTGGTCTATAACAGACAGTGAACAACCCTGTGTGCACAATGTGTGTTGAATTGTTAGAGGACCGAAATACTAAATATTCCAGAGACTTTGGCCAAACAAACAAGCAACTATTTACAGTCGATTTGCTTTTTCTAAGTCAGACACATGAAGGTTAGTTTTGATCCTCTGAAAGAAGAACTCTTGGTCCTTGGTTTTTTTCATTTAAACTGTGACTATGCATGAAGGTCAATTTATTTATATAGCGCCAATCTACAAAGTACTTTACAGTGTAACTTATCTGGAAGTTGAAACATGGATTACAAAAAGAAAAATCAGTTGCCATGACTCAACTTCCAGATAACTTCACCTGGATGACTGAAAATCTTCATCGACATATTTACAGTGTAAGGTTTCAGACCTTACAGAGTATATATAAAATTTAATAGAAAACCCAACTATCCCACTTGAGCAGCACTAGGTGATTTACACTGCATGGGTTTTACAAGGTTTAATGAAAAAAGGTGAGAGAGTATACAAAGTAGCAACAAAACTTGGCAAAACATGACTAGGCACAGAAATAAGAAAAAATAAAAGTAACAAAAGAAGAATACAGCTGAACACAAAAACAAAAAACTCAGCGAGGCACAAAGCAAGAATAAAAACTAGGGAGTTACAAATCAAGAACAAAGTAACAACAAAAGGCACAGCCAAAAGGGCAGGAAAAACTTACAAAAGCTAAGGTGCAAAGTCTGTAATCCGAGGGCAGGTCCAAGAGCAGGAAGTAAACCAAAGTAAAAGAACAAAACAGCGACAGGCTCGTGACACTGAGTGACCTGATGAGCAACCACTCCTGATCCACAGCCACTATTTGAGGTAATACTTGATTGATTTACTTGATTACACGGTTGCCCCCTATAGTTTAGGGCGCAACCGTGGCTCAATTGATAGGGCAGTCATCTACTAACCCCAAGACACTGAACCCCCGAACCCTTGGCGCCTCAAGGTGGCAGCCTGTCCACAAAGAATTTCCAAAAGGGGGAAATTCAATTAAAGGTTTAGAGAGTAGAGGTTTTCAGATATATCCACTCATGTTGATAAAAACGTCTGCTATTGAATGTGAATACGTTTGAAGCGACATCATGTCAGTGATTAGAGCTGTTGATTTGACAGCATCAGCTTCCAGTGCAAACATCAGACCAGTCACACAGACTTTACTGGTTTGAACATCTGTCCTGAAAGACATACTTAGTTTATGATTCAGCCTCACTTAGCTTGTAAAGGGACCTCTAATTCTTCAAAATATCTTTCAGTGTTGAGAAATATAAAACATAAAACATGACTGTTCAAACCGTTAAAAACCTGATTTGTAGTACATTTTGGTTAGTTTTCATTCCTGGAAAAGAACCCTCATAGTTTTACAGGTCATCTAGGATGTGAAGAAACCTTAAAGCACATATAACAATCATAAAGTCTGTGTGATTTGTTGTGCTCTTACCACTCCAGTCATTCATGAGTGTCATGCCAAAGATGTGTTCATGGGCTTTGCTGATTGGAATGGGCTCACCAAGTGTATTCCCTCCTCCAACAAAGAAAGCCTAATCAGGGAAAATAAGCTGTTTTAAATGCATCAAAAAATGAAATACTGATGTTTGTAGCACTCAATAATATACATGGTGACAGAAGACAGAGAGAAATTTAACTTACTCAGATGTTGAAATGAAGTCATTTCAACATCTATGCAAACATTGTAAAAATTTGATAAGATTAAGTTAACACTGCAGTCACCATCTCCAATTCGATGTCCAACTGCTTAGAAGGGCCAAACACTGGAGGTTTTGCTAAGAGAAAGGAAAACACAGACATGGTTATTATCAGCTGTAAGCTCCATATCATCTAGATAGTTGGTGGAAATCCACTTTACATTTAAAGCCAAACAGCTGGTTCAGACAGATACATCTTTAAGTATAGCTGTTAAAACTATTGAGCATTAATGTGATTGCTTGAGAACAGATAAAAAAAAATTATTGAACATTCAAAAAATGTTATATTTAATTATATTGAACATAAAAAGTTCTGCTAGAAGAATCTGGTGGAGTACTACCTGATTCCAGGTTTGATTTGTGTTAATATGAGAAGAACCATGTTCAATCAAACCCCAATGCTTTGGGGCGTGCCTTCATCAGGGGCCAAACAAAAACCAATAGAAACCCATTCCAAGTGCATTAACTGTCTTCTGAAAAATGTTCTGCTACAGGAGATTACTTACACATCCACTCCAAAAGTCAAATGATTATTTTTTCCCACCAACAATGAAACATATCCTGTTCTAAAGATAATGTATTTAATAATTTCTAAACAATGTGGAAGACATAGTTTTTCCACACCATCTGCTTTATGGATCTTGGTAAGTGTACTATTTTCTTTTCCTCTCTCAGCAGGTATAACATTGTTTTCACATAAAACCCCCATCCACGACCGGACTTTAATTTTGATTTCTCTGATGAAGAGCTTCTAAATAAATGCACATAAAGCCATAAATACATTTCTGGGGCAACAGGGGAAACTCAAGTGAAGTTTGAACTTGTCTCACGCTCATAAAGTACAGCATTCACAAAGTCTGTATTAGTGCCTGCTTGTGAGAAGGAAGACTTGATTTCAATTCCATTTATTTTTCTTTATTTATATAAAGTAAAGTTAAAGTTAAATTACAATAAAAATCATTTCAACTGTACAGTAAAGTTAAGTACAGTAAATTGCACTAGGCAACATTTATAGTGGGAAAACCCACTTAAATGTGGAAGAATGTGTGGAATAACAAAGACAATACCTCTGGTTCTACTGCACTGGTTTTGATCCTTTAATAGCTGTTTACTGTGAGATAAATACTATTACAGGAGTATTTTTCATGGTTGCATGATACTGTATTGTAATAAGGCTTTATTTCTATGTAATGAGCTAAGATTTCAGTTGAGTAACAAGAGACACATGATAAGTCTAACAAAGCCAAGCATTAATAAACATAAGAATCTTACTTGCTTCAGGTCTCATCTGGCCTGAGGGGCGGCGGATGGGGGTCCCAGAAACAACTACTGACGATGCTCTGCCATGGTATCCCACTGGAAGCCTCAACCTGCACAACACAAAGCCACAAGGTTACCCTCCAGTTACCAACATGCCACAGTGGGAAAATAAGGTTTGTACTTGGATTGATTTCATTTAGTTTAGTTACATTGTAATGACCAAGTCAGACACATGGAAATATGGAGATTAGAAATGAATATACTGCTGTTTTTCTATTTCTTATTAACTCTCTTCTCAGTGTTACATTAGTTACAGCCTAAATATTATAACCACCTGTGCCTAATACACTCTTCATTCGCATACCACCAGAACTGCTCTGATTTCCAGGGGTATGGACTCAAGACATCCAAGATGTTAGCGGCAGCTCTAAAGTCTGTTGGTTGTAAGGTGGAGCTCCTCCACCTCAATGTTGGGACTTTCCACTGGAACATAGATGGCTTCTCTCATACCCTTCTCATACCACCAGTCTTCTCTGTCTAAAATGTGTACACCATTGACATCAGGAGTTACTTGTCCAGTGTTGTGTCATCCAACTATTTGAAAGCTGCACAGTTTCTCCAGTGTAGAGCTCTGAACACTGCTCACGGCATTGGAGTGCTTACACTATCTTCCTCCTCTTGTGTTTTGGTCCAGTGCAATCAAATAGGCCGGCACAACGGAGAATATCTTTTATCATTCATACTGAAAGTCTTGCCCTGAGTCATAGTAACTGGACTTCCTTCTATTTAGGTTGAAACATTTCACCACTCATTCAAGTAGCTCATTCAGTCTGAAAATGGTTGGTTAGAGACCACAAATCTATCTTCAGACTTAAGAAGCTACTTGGATGAGTAGTGAAACGTTTTGACCTAACAAGAAGGAAGTCCAGTTGCCATGACTCAACTTCAAGATACATTTGTCAAAATGTACACAGTTAGAAATCTTTCTGGTACCCTAATATATAACTAAAAAAACATGGTCCATTCATAAAAACCAAACTGCCCCTTGAAATCTGATGGCTCTGAAAGCCAGAAATACCAGCCTGCAATCACCTGTTTAACTACAGCACAGCATGTCAGTGGGAGACTGAGATGCCTCTGGTGCTTTAGCATTCCCCCCTCAAGGATTCTAAATGAACGTTGTTCGTGCTGTGTGATTGAGCCTTGCGGCAAGGATGCTTCTGGGACCCTGCTTCTGTGCACACTGACACTCCGAGGCTCAAATCAATTAAAGAAACCTTCTGGCATCCATACACATATCACAGCCTTGAGACACACTGAACAGTTTGTTTCAGTCTGTTTCTCAATATTTGCCCTAACACTGGGAATATATTAGAGCCTCTCAGAAGGCTTTTTGCTTCCTCTCTACAGCTGTTAGTGTCTGTTGTTGGTTTGAATGTTTGTGTACCAGTTTGGCATCAGCGCATTCTCCTTTCCCCGAAACATGATGCCAACATTCGTGGCGTGATCTCTGGAGGAGTAGAAGTCAGTGTAATCACCTGGGAAAAATGAGAGAAGAGATTATGGAAAGAACAAGTCATAGTATCCACATCTACAGACGTGGACAAAATTGTTGGTCTCCCTTCCGTTAAAGATAGAAATTCCGACAAATGTCACTGAAATAACTTGAAACTGACAAAAGTTATAATAAATAAAAATGTACTGAAAATTTACTCGTGAAAATCAGACATTACAATAGAATTGTGGCTCAAAATTAACATTTAAAAAAACAAACTAATGAAACTGGCCTGGACAACAATGATGGTTCCTTAATGGTACTTAATATTTTGTTTCACAACCTTTTGAAGCAATCACTGCAATCAAATGATTTCTGTAACTGTCAATGAGACTTGTATACCTTTTAACAGGTATGTTGGTCCACTCCTCACAAGCAAACTGCTCAAGCTGTCTCAGGTTTGAAGAGTGCCTTCTCCAGACTGGATGTTGCAGCTCTTTCCACAGATGTTCAATGTGATTTAGATCAGGAATCATAGAAGGCCACTTCAGAAAAGTCCAGTAATTTGTCCTTAGCCGTTCTTGGGTTTAGCTGTGTTTTGTGTTATTAACCTGTTGGAGGACTATGACCTGTGACAAGGATGGAGCAAAGTAGCCCCAGAACATAACCAAGCCTCCTCCGTGTTTCACAGTAGGTACACTTTACTTGACTTTGTAAGCTTCATTTTTATGTCTGTGAACATAGAGCTGATGTGACTTGCCAAAAAGTTCCAGTTTTGTCTCATCTGTCCAAAGGACATCCTCCCAGAAGCTTGGTGGTTTGTCAATATGCATTTTCTTATTTTATTTTATTTTTTACGATTTGCTGTCATCAGTGGAATCCTCCTAGGTCGTCTTCGATTAAGTCCTCTTTGGCTTAAACAGTGATTGATGGTGTTATCTGACACCATCACCCAAAGTGGTTTTGGGTTTTTTAGTTACCATTTGTATTTTCTGTCTCTTCAATTTGTCAATTTTCCTCTTGCGGCCACTTCCAGGAAGGTTGGCTACATTCCTATGGACCTTAAACGTCTGAGTAATATGTGGAACTGTAGTCATAGGAACATCTAGCTGCAGCTTACAGCCTTTGCCTTTAACATGTTTGTCTATCTTTTTTTCTAATCTCCTGAGACAACTCTCTCTTTAGTTTTCTGTGATCCATGATACCAAACAGCACAGTGACCCCTATTTACCCTTCAAATAGGCAGACTGAGTGATTACAAGCATGAAGACACCTGTGATGCTTATTACAGGATACACGTTAGTTTAACATGTCAAATGTTTTCTAGGGGTACCATAATTTTTGACCCGGCCAGTTTCATTTAAACTTCTGTTGAACTACAACTCAAAAGCTATGTCTGATTTTCAAAATGTTTAGTATATATTTATTATGGCTTTTGGCAGTTTCAGGTTATTTCAGTGACCTTTGTGGGTTTTTCTTTTTTTTAAGAGGGGTACAACAATTTCCACGTGTGTACATGTACAGTACTGTGATCTACTTTTTTAATGAAGTTTATCAGCATAAACCTGACTGACCGAGCCAATGAGTAAGTGATAGAAATGCAATATGTTATTAAACAGTGCCCCCTGGTGCTGATGTATTTGTTGTTTCCTTCTTTAGTGAAAGAATGAGTTCTGATAATAGGAGTTCTAACACTGAACACAGGAGAGCCTCACCAATGTCTGCAGGAAGATGCATGGTGGCTGTGCTCTGATGAACAAATGCTCTGTAGAGACAAGGGCAAAAGCACAGGAAGCTCAGATGAAGTAAACTGTCCCAAGAAAGGACTGAAAGTCAGTCAACAAATCAAAGCCCAAAGTGTGGGAAATTAAAATAAAAAAAAGAAGACCATGGAGTTAGCTGAGGTGGTGGTTCTAGGGGAGTTCCTGCATCTGTACTGTAGCATTCCACTAAGGAAGTCAGTGACCCAGCTGCAGATCGAGTTATTAAGGCTTAGCTGGCTCATCGTTATATTCAGATGATTGATATTTGACGGATCAGTAAAATAATTTTGCTTACCACAATAATTACTGAGTCAGACTATATCAGACTATAGTCGCAGACTAGCTTACATTTTATGTTTCTGAAGTTTTTTTTCTTCTAACAGTCTTTTGGTCATGATGAAGGAAAAACCACTATTTCAATCAATTTCACTGATCTTCTATAGACTAGACTAGAAAATGCAGTGATAGCTGTAACTTACTAATACCCAGTATTCCAGATTATATTATATTATGACCTCTATCTGTCATCTGAGGTGAGGCTGTCACAGCAACAAAAAATACGTTCTGGAGGTTTGAAACGCCTGGGAAACTTCATGTACTGTATCTAATGAACTGATTGCTAATTAAAAGCTTGACAAGAACAAAACTTTTTTCTAGGAATATCTGTCTTCCACGTACAGCTTCACAACACATATTTGAGTCAAATAACAATGTTATCAGCATTTCCATCAGGGTGTACGGCACTGATGAAGAATATTAAACGGTTGTATAGATTGTAAGCAAATACTAAATCATTAAACTAGTTAACACCCCAGTTAGTGAGGTCATATAGGATAGTTTGTCTTTAACAGCTGATGAAAATGTCTGTAAAATCACTAATATAGGTCAGAACATAACAAGGCAAAGCAGAAGATGATGTAAGCCTGTGTGCTATGTACAAATCTACATCTGCAGACTCTAAACAGACTGACCTGCTCTGAAGGCTGACATCATCTCTCAGCGTGCTCTCAGTTGCTGATAGCAACACTTGCAAGGTCCTCCTAGCCTCCCTCCAGGCTTCATAACCAAGAGCCATGAAAGCATTCAGAGTGGGCTTGTAGCAAGAAAAATAGAGCAATTAAAACACGATTCATTAAGCATATAATCAGATCACATAATTCTTGTGTTCTGAGACACTTACAAACCTGGCAGCCCATTCATTCAAGTGAAAGATGTTCATCTTGTAGTTCAGCACATATAAAACACCTGATCGTTTTAAATTTGGTCTAACCTGGTTGACAAGTGGAAAAACTACATATTACAGTTCCGACCCACTCATTGTGATCAATGTGTGTGTGCTCTACAGCTGTCCTCTTCTAGTCGTTAGCTCTACAATTGGTAAACTCTGACAAACATTGGGCTTTGGGTTGGGTTTTTGGCAACAGTTGGGGTCACCATGACCTAGATGACTGAAAATCTTCACATACATTTAGTTCAATCTATTGGGAAGGATCTGGGGTGTCTTCTACCACTGCCAGTGGCTGCTTCACTATGTTTTGCAAAAACCTTTGTCCAATTTAAATGGCTGGAATGTCAAGGCCACAAAAATGTAATGTCCCATATCATATTATAAAATTATAGCATGACATATAATGGAATTATCAAACTACATACAGTATAATATCATGTATAATAGTGTTGTAAATACAACGGCCTGATGTTCCTCTGTGTCTCTGATTATCTTAGTGACTAAACTCACCTGGTCAAAGACATTCTGATATTTGGAAATCACAGGTCCTTGAAAAAAAGACTTTATCACACTGAGGTCCAGGATCAGGTCTCCAATGGCAACACCAATACGATGTTTGGGCTGGGAAAAAGAAAAATCACATGATCAACACTATGTTCACTAACCTGCATCTAAGTGGTTTATGAGGTTATGCAACTCTCAGTTCTTCCTTTACCATTTTTATGGTGTTGCATTTTATACATGTAGTTTGATTTTGTGTAGCATTTTTACTGGATTTATAATTTTTGTGGGGGGTGGAGCAGAATCAACTGGACCACTGCATCTGGTATGCAACACACTTACATACATATTTTTTGTTTCGAAACTCAGAACAACTAAGTAAGGAAAGATCACTTACATTATCAGATGTGGAGAATATTCCATAAGGGAGGTTGTGGTAAGAGAAATCCGAAGTTGCATCTACTTTTATGAAGGACATTGTCTTTGGCATCGGTGTTCCACTCAATAGTACTGAGTTACTGAATAACTGAACAGCAGCAGTAATAGCTTCCAGATGTTTCACTCTGTGCACGCCTGCCTCCCACAGCATGGCCAATCACGTGCTGCCTATAGTATCCACCCTAATGTGGACCTCTGCAAGTTAATGGAAACCAGTCTGCTACATGACTAAGCAAAAAGTGGAGCCTAGGCTTTTTTTTAGAAATAAGGAAACAAGTTCAGTTTTGGAAATTTTACTTGAGCATGATCACTGGCAATGAAATTTTTCTTTTATATTACATTTAAAAATGTCAGTTTAAAAATATCTCAACCAAAGGTCAATCTCACACACACACACACACACACACACACACACTTTGGTATGACATGTCATTGTGAGTCACTGTGAGGACAGTCATTGACATAATGCGTTTTCTAGCCCCCTACTACAAATAGGCCATGTTAATCTACTCTTTATTGATATTATATTTATCGCTTGTACTGCCTTACCTTAACCCAAACCCTAAAACCTGGTATTATTCACAAAATCACTATTTAAACATCCTTCTCATTATGAAGACTGGCTAAAATGTCCTCACTTAACAAAATGTCAGTCCAATGGTTAAAAATACATGCTTCATCCTCACAATGATGGCCATACAAACACACACACATATACACACAAACACACACAAAATATTATTTAAATCACCATATTATTATATCTTCTGGTTACATTAAATAGTTGCAATGAAGCATTTATTATTGACAGTGGAGGAGCAGGGTGATTTTGGCTGCATGGCTGGATAATAATAACCACACCTTTCACATCCAAAACCAGGATCCTGGTCCACAATCCCTCAACTTGCAAAGTTCAACTTGAGCAAGCAGTGCATGAGTGTCATCCGTCCACTAAAGCGCGATATCAACTATGACAAACCTGATTGTTGCCTTTTTTATATTTAGCAAATCAAAAATGTATATTTTAAATCAAATAAACTGCTAAAAATATTTTAAGGGATACTATGAAAACAATCAATGAGAAAAAAATCACGTTGGACCTTAATACTGATATGAAAATAAAAATGTATTCAAAGACCACCCCAAAAATCAAAGTAAAGAAAAAAAAAAATGATGCGGCAGGTTAGTCCATTTTGCTGAAATTTTAAAGGTCTCCTATTATGCTCTTAAGGCTAAAGAATATAGGACCTGGATATCAGAAAAAGGTGTCTGTAAATTATAAAGCTAAAAAAATGCGTAGGTTGCCTCCACTGGTCTGTCTGAAATTGTGCACTTCAAGCCCTTTGTCAGAACAAGGGTGTGTTGCTCAGTATGCAAATGAGACGTGGTCTCCACACCTCTTTGCAGAAGAGCTGCTAGATGCTTCTCCCAGCTCAGATTTTTTAACAAAATCGTGCCTATCCTCTGTGCAAATGGTGACTATATAATATATAACCTCCCATATTTATCTTCTTTTATTTATCTTTTATATATATATATATATATATATATAATTTACCTGGCTGTATTCATATGTTATTACATGACACTTACCATACAATATCTAATTTACACTAGGTAACAAGACGCAGCAGTGCCAATCCCTCTGACCTGGACAGTTTGCTGATGGGCATTTACAACACAGAAGGAACACAGAAATAAGTGGGGCTTGCTTTATAACCTCACAATTATGTTTCATGTCTTTATAATAATTAAAACATGACAGTGTTACCATTTTGTGTCACAACCTAATAACACAGACCAGGGGTTCTTATACCTGGTCCTCAAGGACCACCTGTCCTGCTTGTTTTTAACTACCTCTACCCTGCCCACAGATGATTACCTGGATCAGGTGTCTTCTACCAGCTTTACTCCTGTCTTACTTTCCTTACACTGGCTGCCAGTAAGTTTTAGGATTGATTTTAAGATTTCATTAATAACTTTTAAAGCCCTGCGTGGCCTTTCCCCCAGCTATTTATCCCAGCTTTTAAAGCCTTATGAGCCTGCACGTAGCCTGAGATCCTCTGGTAGAAATTTTCTGTATGTCCCTGATGTCAGAATGACAACTAGAGGTGACAGAGCTTTTTCAGTTAGAGCCCCTAAACTCTGGAACAGCTTACCCGAGGAAATAAGATCAGCTGACTCAGTAACATCTTTTAAAACTCTCCTTAAAACATACCTCTACCTGCGAGCCTTTTCTGATCTTCTTTAAACTAAGATAAATCTTCCTTTAGGAAGACTTCCCATAAACTTACAATGTCTTTCCATTGGAACTGGTCTTCCTAAGAACTGATGCTGTAGTTGTTGTAAGCTGTGTTTGTATTATTGTTTTGTTTGTATTAATGTATCCAGCACCCAAACCGGTTGAGGCAGACGTCCGTTTAACTTGAACCTGGTTCTGCTGGAGGTTTGTAGTCCTTGCTCAAGTTGATCTTGTTGGGCTACATGTGTTTTTGTCTCTTTTGTGAAGCACTTTGTAACATATGTTTAGAAAAGTGCTCTATAAATAAAGTTATTATTATTATTTATTATCATCACACCTGATACTGGTAATCAGTCATGGGGAGGGCAGAGATAGTAGGAAAACTAGCAGGGCAGGGGGTCCTTGAGGACTGGGTTTCAAAACTCTGGACAGAGACAGTGCATAAATCACTAATTGCTATAAAATAATATAGCACTGATAACTCAAGTATGCACTGAACCAATAATAGTTAAGAGCTGGAGACCAGGCGATGGTGACATATCTCTAATAGGTCTTCACATGACCTAAAATAAAAATGCTTTTAAGTTTTATAATTTCAGGTTTCACAGTTCTGAGGTGCTGGTGCCTCACTGGATTTATGAAATACGCTGTTATTTCAGTCGGTGTGGTTTGTGGATTCTAAGCAAGCAAGCTCAACCCATTGAACCAGTACACTGGGGTGGCAATGACCTTTGGCTCGTCTGGTTGCTGTCGACAGGTCCTCCGGGGACAGGCCCACAAAAACTTTCTCAAAGATGATCCATAATCCACATACCCTCTGTAATATGAGACATACACAAATAACCAGTTGGTATTTTTAAATCTAATAACAAACATCTGTCAGCATTCAGCAACACAGTGTCTGCTGACTCTTTTATAGATGCTGAGTCTGGATCTCCCTCCTCAAGGTCCAGGTGACATCCCTGAGAGTTTCTTTATGAGTGTTGAACAGTCACAAGGAGAGTGGTAGAAGAAATTCACATTTTATGAAATATGACATCAGAAAGATTTACAGCAAAACTGACAGTAACTAGTCGAGAAAGAAGAGCAGGCCCAATTCACACCTGCGCCAGGTTGGACACAAATAATGACCCATTTTAGGTGTTAGGAGGGGTTGGGCAAAGGTGTGACTATTACATCCTTCACATCCTCCTTATTCTTTGTTTCAAGGTGTGGAGTGAAATCAAACCTGGAGCATAAATGTGTGGCCTCTAACCTTCAGACTGAAGAAGCTACTTGGATGAGTAGCAAAACTTTTTAACCTAACAAAAGGAAGTCCAGTTGCCACGACTCAACTTCGAGACCACAGCATAATGTGAGTTAGGTCAGGCGAGCGTGTGGGTCAGTCAATGGTATCAATTCTTTCATCCTCCAGGAACTGCCTACCACATGAAGTCAGGCATTGTTGTCCACTGGTAGGGTCGGGCTATGGGTCTAAGAATTTAATCTTAATAACTAGTGGCATCCAGGGTGTTGTTTTTTAGCCTGTAGAGGTCTGTGCGTCCCTTTATGGATATTGCTCCCCAGACCATCACTGACTCACCACCAAACTGCTTATGCTGAACGATGTTACAGACAGCATAACGTTCTCAATGAAGTCTGTTTCTGATTGTTTGGTCAGAGACATTTACAGCAGTGGCAGAAAAGAGTTCTTTTTTTTTTTCTTTTCTTTCTTTTTTGAGCAGTGTATTATTAACAAAGTGCAAACCTTTTTTTCCCATTTGCATGCATTTTACATTTTGTCTACGTGTCCAGACTTTACAAAGTTATTTTAAAAATGTTTGACAAATGTCTCAGTCTTTTCTACAACTCACCATTTTCTCTCTCCTTTATGACCAGAACTGTCCATTATTTAAATGATGAATACAGTGACCAAAAATACATAAATTCACCACAGCAACTCTTGGCTCCTCTTTTATGTACCTATAGATGAACTAAATTCTCAGTAAATTATAACTGCTTTTCACAATTGGTCATCATACACAGGTGTGGTACAACCCATATCAACAGGCAGAAACAAATAAGAAGCTGTTTTGAGGACATGAAAGCAAAGTTTGGCACTTTTAATTTAAATTAGACTAAATACAAAAAAGTAGAAACCACTGCTAAGTTTACATTTTTAGATTAGGTACAACAAGCATAGCCCTTTGAGAAGCCCCAGCATATTTACTATTTGTATTTTGATTACTCCTTACCCTGATTTAGTTATTTATGAACTATTGAAAAATTGACATAGCAACCCATTAACAAATTTAAAAATCAACTAATCATGACACTGAGAACATACTGTGCATGATTTATTTTCCTGCTCTCACAAGTTTTAGATCCTCTGGATCTTCTCTCCAACAATAACAGGGTTTTCTTTCCTGATCTTTTCTATAGCATCCGCTTTGTAGTCAAAGGTGCACTTGTGAATGTCTGTGTACCGGTGGATGCTGCAGAACATGTTTCCACATCTGCAGTCAAAGCCTGCAAGAGAAAGCATTAACATTAAGGATTAGATAAACTAACACACTTATTGCTGATGCAAAGTGTAATGAAGTCCTTACCACCTGGTCATTATACACTGCCCTGTGGTCTACTAACATTACCATCCTGAGCTGCTGCTGTCAGTGTACATTAGTAAATGGGTAAATGAACCATGAACTGTGGAGGGTACACAATAAACAGCAACTGTACAGGTAGTGCATACACAATGTAAAGTGCAAGTGTGCAGATTGTCTTTGGCTAGAAAACTGCACTTTGGCCAGCTGCCGTTTACCAAACAATTATTACACAACTCCCTCTAAAATGACAAAATACACACATGGAAAAAAATTGTTGGTACTCTTGAAAAGTTGAAAGTGTTAAAGTAAGAAAAATCCATAATGCTCACGGAAATATTTTGAAAGTGACAAAAGTAAGAATAATTAAAAAATGACTAAAACATTACTTCATGAAACTCAGACATTGCTTTTGAGTTATGGTTCAACAGATGTTTAAAAAAAAAACAAAATTAATAAAACTGACACCCCGAGAAAAGAGTGCCAAATCAGAATTATTATTATACTGTGTTAATATGACTAATCAAAATTCCATCAAAGAGATTTTTATTTATTTATTTATTTTTTATTTAACTTAAAAAGTTTTGACTAGTCATCTATATCTAATGACTATAACTGACATTTGCATATTTGATAGACAAAATTTTACATATTTAATTAGTTTTTTCATGCAACTGAATGGGTAATTCTTCTTAGTAAGCATATAATTGCGTAAATTCCAGTTTTGACTCAACTGTTTTGAGTCACCACCAATCCTATGATTGGCAGACAACTGCTCTAACTATTGAGCCACAGCCACACCCCTATTAAATATTCTCAATATTTTTAGCCCTGTAATCATTATTTGTTCCACTGGACTATGCAGTCAATTCAATAGCATATACTTGTATACAGTCATGCTACAAAGTTAGAACCCCCCTTATTTAATTAAGTGTTTTTATGCTAAAATTATGAAATTTATTTATATCTGAAAATGTGCTAGCATTGCTGTTTGTTCATGCACAGCTCTCTTAAGGTCCTGCTACTGCATTTCAATTGGGTTAATTTCTGGACTTTAACAAAGCCATTCAAAAACCTTCTTTTATTTTTCCAGCCATTCAAATGTAGATTTACTGGTATGCTTCAGATTATTAACCTGTTGCATGACCTAATTTCAACTGAGCTTTAGCCATCAGACAGGCGGCCTCACAAACAAGCCCAAATCATCACAGCTCCACTGCCATGCTTGATGGTGGGTTTGAAGTGATTCTGCTGAAATGCTGGGCTTGGTTTTTGCTAAACATGAAGCTAGCCATTAAGGCCAAACAACTCAGCTTTGGTCTCATCTGTCCATTTGGCTGTGAGATCACTAAAGGGGTAGCACTGTAGCTTAGTGAATACCACAACAAGGTAATGGTTTTGACAAAACCCCAGGTGCAAAAATTTGCAGGTTAGTTAAACTGACAAGGATGTGAATGTTGTCATGGAGTCAGATGTCTTGCCTCTAACTCAGATGTCTGCTGAGATGGTCACTGGCTCCCTGTGACCCTGAGCAGGATTAGTGGTTGAGAAGAGGTATAGGAATTAACACCAAATATTAGGTTTGAAATCAGTCTATGTGTGGAATAAGCAACTTAATATTTAGTGCTTCAGTCATGGCTATTCCAAGAGAGGGCAGTGAAACACTGCTTTTCAGCCAGATGTTATCAGATGAGTGAATAAGAGTAGACTCTCTCTGCCATACCTGTTAGACCGACTTTCTTGCAGCACATGAAACAGCGTTTTTTCTTGGCTTTAGGTCTAACCACCTCTGTCTCTGCAGATGTGTACACTGACGCTTCAGATGCTGACGGAGAAACACAACAGTCATATAATTAAACAAAAAGGCACCTAACGATTAACTCATATGAAACAAGCCTATCGTAGTCTGAACTTGAAAGTCATGAACATGATGACAATCCACAGTAGACAGTTAGCTTGACTTTGGCTTGCCCCCTCAGCTAGTTCATCACTCACCTGTCTTGAAATCTATATTTTCATAAGGCTCCTCAAGCTTCCTCTTCCTGCTTTTATGGGAGCACTTTTTTGCAGCAGTACTATTCATCAGCACTGCCTTCTGGGTTGAGGAGACTGTTCCTGAGCTACCTGCTGAACACTGACCTTCCTGCTCGCTGCCTACTGCTGCTACTCTGTCTGGCATGCATGAACCTAAAGGAATGGATTAATCACATAGACACAGAAAGCAGCAGCTCATAGGTCCCTGTTCTCCAGTTTCTTGCCTCTGGATAAGAGGTTTTAATCATCAGATACTTGCATTAGCTTTTCTTCTACAATTAGTTTACACAGAGTGTCTGTCTAACCAGTTGGTACTTCCTGAACAGTACAAGGTTAAAACTTACAAGTCTGATAAGATTCTGATAACATGTTGATATTGTGAAATATTGGAACTTTTCATTTGAATATATACATGCAGCACGTAGCAGGGGATAGTCAGGGCCAGACGTGTTCTTACTCAGGAAAATAGTCTGTTTGGTTTTGTTGATGGGTGGTAGTGGGATTAGAGTGTGCAGGAGTAAAAATTTAAGTTGTAAAAAATACTACTACTAGCATTTTTTCTTACACATTACCATTATGTGACTCTTCCATTATGTAAATCTATACAAATCTGAAATATCAATGAGAGTAAGTTAGTCCTTTTGCCCCCTTTTTTTAGCAGCAGATTAATGTGAAGGGCTCAGTTCAGCTTAGTTTATTATTAATTATCTGATATGCAGCAGATATGATAAGTAAACAAACAAGGTTTAAAAAAGTATAACAAACAAGGACAACGGTAGGTTTGTTTTTGGAACCATGTAAACTTCTCACAGTTAGATTTGGACTTCAGACCTGCTGACTGAGGAGTGAAAGCCTACTTTTTAAAGAGTTTGAAATAAAACATTTTAACAATCTAAAACTGATGTCTAAAAAATGTATAATGATCAGTCTTCAAAAACCCCTGCTGACTAATCATCTACACCTCTGTGCTAGCATCAATCAGTGCTGATGTATACGATTGGCATAGAGAAAGCATACTAATGGACAGTTCAAGAGGAAGTAGAAGGAATTATACTTTGTAAACCGTCACCCGTCTGATTGGTCTTCGTTCCTGGGGTACTCTCTTCTGTTGAGGTTACTGAGGCTGATGTTAGTCCACTAAAATGAGTGGATAATAATTTGTAAGAATAACCTACATAATATTTACTGTTTACAGAACAGGAAATAAACTGATCATTATCAGAATAAACGGTGAGGCAGTACCTGCAGTGTCCAGATTCTGCACCTGTGGCTGCTGGTGAGGTGACTGTAGCACTGTTGGAGCACGGTGCTAGCAGAGACCCTCCAATGCTGCTGTCAGCAGATGAACCTGAAATGACAAAATAAACTATATTGCCAAAAGTATTCACTCACTCATCCAAATAGTCGGAATAAGGTGTTCCAATCACTTCCATGGCCACAGGTGTATAAAATGAAGCAGCTAGGCATGCAGACTGTTTTTACAAACATTTGTGAAAGAATGGGTCAATTTCAGGAGCTCAGTGAATTCCAGCATAGAACTGTGATAGAATACCACCTGTGCAGCAAACCCAGTTGTGAAATTTCCTCGCTCCTAAATATTCCACAGTCAACCGTATTATAAGAACGTGGAAGTGTTTGGGAACGACAGCAACTCAGCCACGAAGTGGTAGTCCACGTAAACTGACGGAGCAGGGTCAGCTGATGCTGAGGGGCATAGTGCGAAGAGGTCACCAACTTTCTGCTAAGTCAATCACTACAGACCTCCAAACTTCATGTGGCCTTCAGATTAGCTCAAGAACAGTAAGCAGAGAGCTTCATGGAATTGGGTTTCCATGGCCGAGTAGTTGCATCCAAGCCATACATCACCAAGTAAAATGGTAAATGGTAAATGTTCTGCACTTATATAGTGCTTTTCTACCTAGCTGGTACTCAAAGCGCTTTACACTGCGTCTCATTCACCCATTCACACACACAAGCACGCACACATTCACACACTGATGGCAGAGCTGCTATGCAGCTGACCTGACTCACCGGGGGCAACTAGGGGTTCAGTATCTTGCCCAAGGACACTTTGGTATGTGACGTGGCAGCCGGAAATCAAACCACCAATCCTCTGATTGGCAGTCAACCGCTCTACCTATTGAGCCACAGCCACCCCGATACGTGCAATGCAAAGCGTTGGATGCAGTGGTGTAAAGCACTGATTATTATTATTTGTTTTTCAGGAGCTGGGCTTGGCCCCTTAGTTCCAGGGAAAGGAACTAATTTGTACAATTCAATGCTCCCAACTTTGTGGGAACAGTTTGGAGCTGGTCCCTTCCTCTTCCACAAAGTAAGGTCCATAAAGACATGGACAGAGTCTAGTGTGAATGAACTTGACTGGCCTGCACAAAGTCCTGACCTCAACCCGACAGAACACCTCTGGGATGAATTAGAGCAGAGACTGAGAGCCAGGCCTTCTTATCCAACATCAGTGTGTGACCTTGCGAATGCACTTCTGGAAGAATGGTCAAAAATTCCCATAAACACACTCCTACCCTTGTGGACAACCTTCTCAGAAGAATTGAAGCTGTTATAGCTGCAAAGGGTGGGCCGACGTTATATTGAACCCTATGGATTAGGAATGGGATGTCACTTGAGTTCATATGCGAGAGCAGGTGAGCAAATACTTTTGGCAATATAATGTATGTTTGTTCGTTTGTTATGTTTAGACTGCATGACAGGCTTAGAGTTTAACTTTATCAAATGCTTAAGGAACAGAATAGTTGAAGGTCAACTTCGCAAATATTCAAATCTATCAACAGTCAGGTAAAAACTGAAAAAGATCTTAATCGTTTAAATCATTTGTCCTGTCTTCCAAAAGCTTTTATAATGGAACTTAGGGGATTTTGTGTGGATGTTGGCTCAAATCACTTACATAAGATCCATCTTCTGAAGGGACCAATTAAAGGCGTGCATGAGCAGGAAGAATGTGAACTTGTTTTACTGTTTACACGGACATATGGAGTTGTTGTTGAACTGACTGTAAACTTGTCCTTTGACAACTCAAATTATAATTTTTTTGAGTGTTCTACCTATTAAAGATTGCACTTCTATAATACTGTCACATTATTATTACATCTACAGTAGTGCAGCACTCACAAGAGACAGGTTGTTGTTGTTTTTTTATAAATCGTTCTTAATAATTAACTTAACTTTGTTTTAACTCCCACCTGCTTGGCTAATGCATCCATTGCTGTTTTGTCTCTGGAGGAAGTCTTTGTAACACACTGAACACATGCTGTTATTTCTGGGATTGCCATAGAAACCACAGCCTGTGGAACAGAGCAAAGGAGCCTGGCTCTGGTTGGTCTTCTGGGCCATGTCTCTCCTGTTGGGGGAGAAGAGTTGAAGTGTGCAGGTCAGTAGTGTAATATAATATAATATAACTTTTAATATTTGAAACAAAAAAAATGCTAAAATAGCATTTTAACATAGCAAAGAATGCATTGTTTAATATTCAGAGGACATTTATTTATTTATTTGAGGCATTTCTTGCCTTCTTAATGTGTGTGAGCCTTACTAGTGGTACTACAGCTTCTGTACAAATCCATATTATGGTAGGAAACACTTAGTTAAGTACAGAGTAAAGCCAGTCCATCATTAGCTGTCACTTTGTTAGATGTAGAGAGAGTGAATGGACAGTTACTGAATGTGTGGTTTCCACTGTGAAGCGTAGGTGGTGTGATGGTGTGGGGATGTTTTGCTGGTGACACTGTGGGTGATTTGAGCGCAGCAGCATAACTACCACAGCATTTTGCTGTGACATGCCATCCCACTTGGTTTGCACTTGGTGGGACCATCATTTTTTTCCGACAGGACAACACACCTCAAGGTTATGTAAGAGCTATTTGTCCAAAAAAGGGAGCGATGGAGTCCTGCATCATATGACATTGCCTTCACAATCACCTGATCTAAACCAATTAAGTTGGTTTGGAATAAGTTGGACCCGAAGGTGAAAGCAAAGAAGTTTAAAAAAGTACTGAGACCCTTCAGCATTGTTTGAAAACCATCCCAAGAGTGTGCAAAGTTGTCATGTAAAAGCTAATTTGAAGGTAATTTGACCACCATTACAGCTGACTGTTACCGGCAGAATGCTGTCCTGTGACACTTCCCCAAACACAAACACACACACACACACACACACACACACAATAACTACACAGAAAGTTAGGCTTAATGACAGTTTGACAAAGTTCATAGTTCATAGTTCAGAGACAACCATCACACGTTTACAGAAGTGTGCTCTAACTAACAACACTGTCCACACACAGCTACGTTAAGCTAAAGGCTCGGATTAGAGACTGTTGACACACGAATCACAGTGATGCTATGAAGCCAAATACTATAAAATATCTTGAGGACAACAAGTGTGTAACTCGCCAAAACTTTCGTTAAAAATAAAGACCTGGAAGAAAACTGAATAAGACTCTTCTACAGTTAAATGCCGTCAATTAAAACTAAACTTCTCATATCCTGCTTCAACGGCTGTGCTGTTCTAGTAAAAGCCTCGGTACCCTGAGTTTGGCAACAGACTTCTCAGTGAGTCATTTTTATAAAAGGTTTTAGGTTAGAATCAAACTTGACGTTTGACTGACCTCGCTAGTCCCAAACCCCCTCTTTTTCCGTCTCGACGCACGATACATCCGACATGAGAGGCGTCGCTCCCCAGTCAGCACCACAACGATATACGCGATTGGATGGTTGCTGCTTAAGCCAGCCCATATTACTGAGCTTATTAGCTACATGACACGTCAATCATTTGTTATTGTCTTTAGTAAACAGCTGGTTGGGGGCAGGGGGGAAGTGAAAATATGTCTCAGGCCTAAATAAACACCTGATATTGGTCAATACTTAGTTGATATTTAGGAATGAGACGTATTTCTGACTTAATAAAATAAACAAATAAACAATGAAATAAACAATTCAATTAAATTTACAATGCACAAAAATCTTACATGACACATTTAATGTAATGTTTCTGAACCTGCAGTCTGAAACTTGCATCTAGGCTGTTGGCCTGTTTGCTCAGGTCTGGACAGTGTACCAAAGAGAAATGTTGTGCTTTTACTCTGTTATATTTATTTTACAGCTAGCTTCATTTTTACAAATGCAAAAAATAATTAACTAATAAAAAACAGTGTATTATTATGTATTTGATATTATCAATGCAGAGATAATCCTAACAATTTATTTTATGAAATGGTCCACATTTTCTTTAAGGTCCCATTATTTTCACATTTAAGAGTAAGTTACACGTTTATTTATGCACAGCATGAAATGCAGTTGTGTTTAAAATACATGGTTCTTTTATCCGACTTTAGTTCACTTGTAGCCTACTGTTGTAGTACGTCTACATTTTAAAGCATGCAGCTAGCTACTGTTTGTTAGCTACTGTTGCTTGATGCTAGTTAGTACTGTTACTTACAACAAAGTAGTTGTAAGTAGTTGAACTTTTACATGTCACAATATTTATGTACTTCTGCTACCTCTATCCTGGCAACAGCTGCTGAGCAACCAAAACCTAGACTTGTACGCAGCACAGACATATAATGTAGGCTATGTTAAATCCAGCTTACCTTACCACTGTGACTCCTCCGCCACGCTGTCCTTTCAGAAACTTTGATGTTTCAAAATTTGCAGCTAGCTGGATACTTAAAGCTTGGTGATGGCATCAAGCTCCTGTACCATAACAACCATACCAGTTGCTATTTGAATCATTTCTAAGAATGGTTTATGAATTCTATAGCCTGAATAATAATATAATAATGATCATTAGATTACAGGTAGGCTTCACTGTGACAAGGAATGATTTTCATGAAAATTAAAATTAAATTAAATCATGATAAGATCTAGCTAAGAATTAAGAGCAGGATGTGGACAAGACTGGTAATCATTAGAATGCAAGGAAGCTATTTATATGGCCAACACAAGTCTCAAATTGCAATTGAACAAGTGAAAAGTGGATGACGTCAAGTCTTTTGATGGAAATGACCGGACCCACATTCAAATTGAACATTTTATATGTATCCTGTTACAGTTAAGTATCCATCAGGTCATTTGGAATATGGCCTTTCCCAGGTTTGTGATGTATCATTTAGTTTTTGGTACTAAGAACTAAATTCATCATTTATGCAAGTCTGAACTACTGTCGGCCTACATGGGAAAAAATGCAGACGCCACTTTAAGGTCAGTTCATATTGTGCTTTAGTTGATAATCATCCTGGTCAGGCATGTATTTAATTTGTTTTGCTTGCATGTGTCTCAGCTTGTGTAAGTACTACTGATTTAAATTTAAGGTTTAAGACCTTTACCCGCAGCTGTTTTGTTCCCACACTAAGTTTCCATAGTAACACATATCTTTGACTTTACTTTTATTCATTGATAGAATTATTATCCATTTTATTTATTTATTTATTTTGCAGTTTACAGCACAAATGTAAATTGACAATAAATATTTTACCTTTAAAAAATTAATTTCTCTGTTGTGAAGCTACAATCTTTGCTTTTTTCTTAATTATTTTTATTACTGATGGGTCAGTTTTAGAGTAGAAGAAATAAATAGTGATGATTTTCGAAACTAAAATGTTCAGAAATTAAATTTAAACAAATTGAATTCTTGCATTCACAACAAAAGTCATTTCAAGTTACTTTACAGTGTAAGGTTAACAACCTTACAAAAGATAACTATATATAATATTATTATTAACAATCCCACTTTAGACAAAGAAACCTCCAGCAGGGCTAGGCTCATGATGATCGGCCATCTGCCTTGACTGGTTGTGGTGAATGGAAAGAGGAGATAAATCTGCTGGATGGTAAAGAGCTAAAATTTTGTAAAACATATCAGTAGCCATGCTATGCCAAAGTTGTTACTATGTCAACAATATACTACATGCTTTAATCCTAGCTGATTTCAACTTGTGCTGAAAATGTGCTGATACCACTTACTTCAACAGCACCACTACTACTAGCTCCCAGTGTTTTGGAACTATTTGTCTTTATGGTCCAACATTGTTTAAACAGAAAAGGTATATTAGAATCGTTGGAAATGTAATCACTCTCCTTCTAAATTTACTCAGGGAGAAATATGATCTCTCTTGCTAATTACAGTCAGAAATCCAGCTGCTGTATTTTGAATTAACAGGAGTTTTTTTTTTTTTTTAAGGAGTAAGTGGTACATTAAATTAGAAGTGCATTACAGTTGTCCAGTCTAGAGGTGACAAATACATTAAATAGTTTTTCAGCATCACTGAGACATGATGTTCCTAATATTAGCAATATTCCTCAGGTGGAAGAAGGCAGTTCTAGAGATTTATTCTATGTACTATGTAAAGGAGATATCTCGTTCAAGGATAATTCGGAGTTTCCTCACAGTAGTGCAGTAGTCACATAGGGTAGCAATAAGATTAAATAACATATCTCTGAGATTCGGCCCAAATAGATTAACCTCTGTCTTGTCTGAATTGAGGACCTTAATGGATTTTAAGCATGGTTGAAGTTTGAATAATTGATTTATTTACCTTGGTTTCACAGATAAATATAGCTGGGTGTAATCTCCATAGCCATTGCCTTAGGGGGGACATATATAATGTGAAAACCCTGTGGAACTCCATAACTAATTTTTGTAAGCATGAAAAACTAATTATTAACATGCACAACCTAGAATCTATCTGATAGAGAAGATCTAAACCAGCCTAGTGCTGTTCTGTTAATCCCAATGACATGTTCTGGTCAGTGTAATAATCTAAGGGTGATATTTCAACATTGTCTGCATAGGCTTCATATTTTCATACTCAAAAGTTGTTCAAAGTTAAGAGTGATGTGAACGTCTCTTACTGTACTGCCTAGAAAAAAAATGTCATCAGTTCAACCAAGAGAAAATAGATACTTTTATATCTATTTTTTTTTTAAGCAACAACATATTGAGTCATATGCTGTCACAGCCTTGTGACATCTAACAACATCAAACAGTTAGTTGTTCATACAGTTTCATTTACCAATATTTAATCATAGACCTGAAACCAATTAGAGTCAAGAGAGAGGCATGAATGAACCTGGCTCCATGTCACTGGAACCAATTGTTAAGGTTGTAACAGTATCACAGTCTCAAGAAGACTATAACTATAGTGGTTAAAGACATCAACTCTAACTCTCAAAATTCTGGATACCTTAGTAGCAGCCTGAATGTGTGGGCAGAGGAATAAACATTGGACTGGAGCACTCTTCATAAAACTAAATACCTGCCCGTATGCTGTGAATGGAAGAGGTCAGTGTGCAGCAGTAATCAAAACAAAAATTGAGCTTGTAGAAAGATGAACGTGAGGTTCCAGGGCTGTGTGGGATGAACAGCATGGTAGAAAAATAGAAGTGAATGTCTAATAAAATATAAACTGGATCTCATGTATTGAGTGAAAGCAAAACACTATTGATTGTTGTGGGAGTCCAGAGGAGAGGGGTTTTAGTGATGTAGTTGATCCAACTGGTTTGTGAAATTCCTTAATTAGACAAATTAAATACTTGTTGTAAATTGTTTGTGTCATTTCATAGTTGAGGTGTATTAGGTCACAGCTGGGCTTTTTAGGCATCTCACGTCAGCTTGTAGATTTTAGAAGCATGATGCACCTTTTGCACATATCTTAATCAAGCATTAGTACACGTTTACAGTAACATACTTCAAAGATGAACTCTGCTCATCAAAGCCTTTAATAATTCCCTCATCTCACATACTATAATCTATCCTGTACCTGCACATATTATACATGCACATATGATCTGCTTTGGTTTAATCAGAAATTTCACGTTTGTGTTGGAGACAGTTAAAGGTTGTTGGTTTTCTCTGCGTTATCACCATTGTTGTTTCAAACAGCTGTCACACTCTTTTGCCTCTGGTCTTCTTTTACTCATACAGGGACAGTGCTGTATTAGCCGTTGTAGCAACTTCAGTGCTGTTCTTTGGAGAGAGGAAGTGGAAATCTTGAGCGAGTCCTCTCATTGTTTTCCTACACTGCATGGTGCAGAGTGAACATCTGATCTTTCAACAGGTAGGAGGTGGTTGAGAAATTATGTCATCAGGATGTCTACACCAGCTAAGCCAATTCAGAGGATACAGGCTAAAACAAAAGCCTTTAAAATCCTTTTCACAGTCTTTCTGGCATAACACCATGGTCTATAAATCTTTCCAGATCCATCCACCTGCTTCTGCTTGCTATTCAGTCTCACAGAAAACTGGTCTAAGCCATCTCCCTTTCTGCTCAATTCAATTCAATTCAATTCAATTCAATTCAATTCAATTCAATTCAATTCAATTCAATTCAATTCAATTCAATTCAATTAGGCAACAGTGGAGAGGAAAAACTCCCTTTACAGGAAGAAAGCTCCAGCAGAACCAGGCTCATAGTGGGTGGCCATCTGCCGCAACAACATTGTTGTTGTCTTTATTGCCTGCTGTTCTTTTCTCTCTTCTCTTTCACTCACCCCAACCGGTCAAGGCAGATGGCCGCCCACTATGAGCCTGGTTCTGCTGGAGGTTTCTTCCTGTAAAGGAAGTTTTTCCTCTGTACTCTTGCCTAAAACTTGCTCAAATGGGACTGTTGGCTTCTTTTTTATATAATTCTTTATACAATTATACTTTGTAAGGTCTTAAACCTTACACAGTAAAGTGGCTTGAGATTACCTCTGTTGAGATTTGGCGCTATACAAATAAAATTGAATTGACTTGAATTGACTTGAATTGACTTGAATTGACTTGAATTGACTTGAATTGAACTCCTTGGCAGTCCAGCAACTTGGCTGATTTCATTGCAGGAGTTTTTACACACCCGGAACAGGAGGCGGCAGTGTACACATTTTGCGTTGGTTTGCAATTCGTCAATAAAGAAGAAGAAGAAGAAGAAGCAGGTTTGCGGGATCAGTATCTGTCCACATGTGTCCGAAGTCCGTTCACAGCTGCTCTTCTATCAACATTTGGCACAACACGGGAGCTGTGAGTGGTCACTCAGCTGGAGGGCAAGTTAGCAGAGGGCAGAATGGCCGCATTAAGAGCAGCAAAGCAGGCGCTAAGGAAAGAAATAAAGCAACGGGTTGCAGCGTTAAGTAACGAAGAGAAGCAACGACAGTCTCTGGTTGTTTCACAGAAGGTAACGAGAACGGTGAATATATTGTAAATATAGATTCAGTGTTTTAATGAGGCCAAGTAACGTGTCGAATTTGATGGTTAAGGTCTCAAATAGGCAATGTTAGTTAGTTAGTTAGTTAGTTAGTTAGTTAGTTAGTTAGTTAGTTAGCAGCTAGATTTACACCAGTATTCTAACAGAAAAATCTTTTGTTCCAAAATCATCAGTCAATTGCATTAAGACGTTATTTTGGTGTTAGTAAACCTTGCCGAATGGATAAGGTAGTCTAACAACCCTTGACTTTACCAAAGTTAGGTTAAATAAGTTAACTTGCTCATAGTCAAAACTGGTTAATTATTAATTTGTTTTATTTTTCGAGGCAGTCTGGCCTCTGTAACTAACACGCACAGCAGTTTATTCAATGAATTATTCCAAATCAAGACTAGATTCATCATATTCATGTGAAGGCTATTTATTTATTTTGACCCCTGCTCTTGGGCTCCTGTCACAAATTCTAACTTTCTTTCTGTATTTTCTTTTAGCTGTTTAAACACCCCAAGTATGTGTCTTGTAAGCGGATTGCAGTGTTTCTCAACATGAATGATGAAGTACGCACTGAGGAAATCATCAAAGACATTTTTAAACGGGGGAAAACTTGCTTCATCCCCAGATATAAGAGCAGCAGCAGCCATATGGACATGTTGGAGCTCAGCAGTCTGCAGGACATCGAGACTCTTCCTCTGACATCATGGAACATCAGACAGCCTGCTGAAGGGGACAACAGTAGAGAGGATGCACTGTTTGGAGGTAAACATGTACACAAATGCACATTTCATCATCTACCATTCAAATTGTATACTGCTGAGGTCATACACCTGTTAATAACACATTAATACTAGAGACCTACTCTTTGCAGGGTAGGTCTTGACAATATGTATTAAATTAGTTGGATATCTGTGATTGAGAGCAAGCAGCTCCTACTGCACCTACTGTATTGGTAGAGCGCTGTATGTCAGTGCACTTCACAGATACACACAGTTCAGAAGGGACCAGAGTATTAGCATGGAAAGTGAGATACATACTTTCTCTCAACAAGTAACATGACAGGACTTCTGAGTCGTCAGGTAGAGATGTTGATCCTCTTAAGAGGTTAACCCGCTGCCATCAAGGGAAAACCTCACAAGTGAATGGTTACTGATTATTAAGGCAGTAGTTTAGTTTCTCTTGCACAATGAAGCATGAATACATCCACACAGAACTGACAGAAACATACTTAAAGATTCTAACACATACAGTTCTTTTTAGAAATTACAGATGAGAGGGAGATGTTTTTCTGTTTGTGAGTAAAGACATAACAATGGCAGTTGTGACATTGCAGTTGATTCCCATCTTGAAGTGAATTTCATGCTGGAGCATCCGTTCTGACTCCCTAAGATAAAAGTATTGTGCACTATGTAGCAGGGGCAATGGCAAGTTTCACAAGAGTCACTTTAAGTTATAACAAATGGCAGTTTCATGAGAGAAACAAATGTTAAAAGATAACTCTCTGTACAATTTTTCATACATTTCCCTCCTGTTTACATAAAATGGCAAACATAACAATGAAAAATAAAAGTAAATATCAGAAATCCTTTTTCAATAATAGAAAATAAAACATGAAAAAGAAAATCAATAAAAGAAAATCAACCATAAAATCATCACGATACTGTGTACTTTTACATTGCCATCAGCATATAACACTCTGTTCAGCTTTCATAATGCACATCATCAAGTATTCACTTCAGTATCAAGAGACTTAGAACTTATTCAAAGTAGATTTCAGTGTAGCTGTCGTACTCAAGGTTTTCATCTTCATCAGCGACCTGTTGGTACATAGTCTTAGTTGAGGCATCTATCCACCTCTGCATTAGTCCCTAGAGGCACGACCATATACATCGTAAAAGTAATCGTAAAACTTTCTATGTCTCTTTAATACAAACATATATATATCACAGTTGTTTACTTTCATACCAGTATAAACTGTAAGAACCATGATAGACGCGAGTGTTAAATTTTGTACCTACCTGAGTAAACTTAAAATTTTTAAAAGCATTTGGTGCAGCTAAACATGTGATGTCATGTATTAATTATTGTACATTTTGACCCAAGCAGAAGCCAGTATATTATGTTAGATGCAGTACCATGGTTGATCTTCTCAGTTCAAAGAGTTACTTAAGAGTAACGGAGAAAATTGTAGATGTTGTGCAAGTTCACAAAACTAGGTGCATTTTAAATAATAGATCAGACTGGTATACAACAGATTGTCCAAATAAATGGTGATCTACATGTCAGAGCAACTACCTAACTTGTTCCTAAATGTATTATGTATATTGAGTATTTTTCTTTAAGTCAGTTATACACATTCATATTGGATGAAGTTTGGCAGATTGTTCCATGTTTGCAGGCCACGTCAGGCATTTTCAACTGATGACACACTCTGTTCTTATTATACAGGAGGCTTGGACCTGATCGTGGTGCCTGGTTTGGGTTTTGACCAGTCAGGGAAGCGTCTGGGACGAGGAAAGGGCTTTTATGACACCTATTTGGAGCGCTGCATCAGACACCCCAAAGGAAAACCTTACACAATTGCTTTGGCCTACAAAGAGCAGCTGTGTCTGGAAATCCCTGTTGGTGACAATGACATTCTCATTGATGAAGTCCTGCATGAGGATGATGAGTAGCTAGTCAATCATGGTGGTCTATGAGCTCACAACTGACAGTATAGTAACAGCTTGCCATGTTTACAGGTTAATGGTTTAACCTGTCCTATTTACACTTTTCACTGCAGACATCTATAAGTTTAATCAGTAATCAAGTTTGCATACCTTAAGCATGCTTATGCTTGAGTACACTCTAGCTTTATAAGCAGTGGCCAAGTTACCTACATAAAAAAAACCTATGAAATGTGACATTTGTAGTGTAAAATGTTTGTAAAATGGTGCTGTGTTCATGTTGCTATATAGTAGCTTCTTTAAACAAACAACTGTTTGCCATAATATATTTAATTTTCAGGAAATAAAATAATAATAAGTCATGCTCTTGTCTGTGTTTATTTGCAACCAACTGCAATGCAGAATATCAAATAATCACCACAATGTGTTGAAGGTTAGAATCCAGACTGGCTGTAATAAACTAGCTACCTGTTTAGGGTTTAGACTGCCTGTTTTATAATTATAAAACCATAACCACATATGTGTCCTTCAATATCTCTATATGGAGAGTAATATTGAGGGTGAGTGTGTATATATATAAATATATATGGTAAAATCAGCGTTTGCATTAATATTCACCCCCTTCAGGTCAGTATTTAGTAGATGCACCGTTGACTGCATTCACTGCATGAAGTCTGTGTGGATCTGTCTCAATTAGGCTTGTGCTCTACACTGTAAATTGTCTGCACTTATAAAGTGCTTTTCTATCTAACTGGTACTCAAAGAGTTTTTTACACTGTGTCTCACAATCCCATGATTTGTAGAAAACTGCTCTCAACAAAACCTCCTGATTCACAGCTGCCCCACACTGCCAGGCTATAGTCTTTGTATCAGGTGATGGCTGTTGACAGGATTGACTTCCTGTACCTTTCCTTATTTCGGCAGAGCTGAAGAAGTCAGGAGGAATTTTAGCCCATTCTTCCAGGCAAAACTGCTTTAGCTCTGTCATATTCTTTGCACATCTCATGTGTGTGGCTCTTCAAGATCTTCCATAGCATCTCTATTGGGTTAAGTTCTAGTGCTCTGACTTGGTCACTCCAAAAGGCGGATTTTGTTTTTCTGAAGCCATTCTGTGGAAGACTTGCACTAATGTGTTGGGTCATTGTCCTGTTGCATCACTCAACTTCTACAGAGTTTCAGCTGACGTACAGATATACTCACATTATCCTGAAGAATTTTTTATACACTTGGGAACTCAATCACTGCAAGCTGACCAGGACCTGATGCAGCAAAGCAGGCCCAAATCAGGATGCTTCCGCCACCGTACCGATTGGGATGATGTTTCCATGATGATATGCAGTGACCTTTTTATGCCAGATGTAGTGCTGTGTGTTCTTTCCAAATAGTTCAATTGTAGTTTAATCAGTCCACAAAACATTTTGCCAATACTGTTGTGGAGTATAAATGTGCTCTTTCACAAACATCAGGCATTCAGCAATGCTCTTTTTAGTAAGCAGCAGCTTCCTTCATGGTTTTCTGTCATAAACACCCTACTAGTTCAATGCTTTACTCACTGTAGACTAATAAGCATGGATGTTAGCCAATTCCAATGATGCCTTCAAATCTTTTGCTGTCACTCTGGGTTGTTTCTTTACCCCACTGATGAGTGTTTGTTGTGGTCTTGGGGTCATTTTGACCGGCCGTCTATTTCTTGGTAGAGTAGTCACAGTTGCAATAGGTCTCTATTTGATTGTTTGCCTAACTGATACCTGGTGAATTTCTACATGCATTTTCTTATATAATGCCTGACTTCATCTAACTTTTTAGAGGTTATTATGGAGATCTTTTTCCACTAGCACTAAGAGGTTTTTATGGTTGTTCTCAATAAAGATATAAAACATCAGATGTTTTTGTATTATTTTAGGCACATTATATTTGGTAATACTCTTGACTTAGACGATCAGATCACATTTTATGACAAATTAATGCAGAACACCATTAAATTCCAAAAAGTTCACATACTTTTTGTTGCTACTGTAAATAAAGAAAGTCATCTATAAAGCTAGAACCACATATTATTCCTCAATATTAGAGGTAAATAAAAACAACCCCAGTATTTTCAGCACTGTAGTCAGTCTGACAAAGAGTCATAGCTCTGCGAGCCCTAAAGAAACTGTACAATATTAGGAATGACCTATTGCAAGAATGTCATCTATTGCTGGGTTTTGCCATTATTTAGAATTCTACAATGCATAATGCACTCTAGAAATACAATTAATTAGTGTATCTATCAAATGCAACACATTATGCTCAAATGTATTTGTATGTTTGTGTGTCAGATTAATTGTCAACAAGCAGGTTGCAACAACCCCCTACCCACCAAATGTAAGTATAACACTATGATATGATATGATATGATTTAAGGAGAGATGTTGTGGTGTAAATGTGAACTTTCTGACATAAAAGAAACAACAAAATGAATGTTATAAATTGAATTGCACAAACTGCACACCAGCTCATGTTTCACTCACAGGAGTAACTGTAACCTGAAGCTTCTCTTTGAGACTTAAGAGTATTTTCTTCTGTTACAAGTGTGTAGACACTACACTCCATGCTACTGAGGAACGAATGAGCAAGCTCTTGAACAACTCCAAATTGCAGGCTATGTATGAGCTACTAGAGAACAGACTCAGAGATATTATATTCATGAATCAGCACATAATGATCATTTCACACTAAATCTTATGATAAATGGACAGTAAGTCAATGACTAGAACACAGCCTGTTACAAGCCATTGTTGCATTTGACGTGACCCATCTTGTTTTATAAATGTATCAAAAACATTTAGAAACATTTATTATCTTATCTCTCAAATATATCAATATGATTTCATAAAGTCTGCCTAATGCCATGTCTACACTGAAAGCCTTAACAGCTTTGTTTTTTTTATGTTATGCAGCTGATACACCCCTATTATAATAAATTCAGCTGTCTACACAGCCTGTGGCTCAGCTTATGCGTGACTCACACTATTGTTCACTGTGAAATGGCTTGAAAAAGCAGTCTTTTTGTACCCTGTGTAAAACACTAGGAGTGATAACAGGATAAAAGATCTCTTTTAGTGTTCACATGAGCACCAGAGTGTTGATACAAGACAATAAATGTGAACCTATTCTTAAATCAGTAGCTCCTAAAGTAGAAACTGAGTTAAAAGTGCAACATTGCACTGTGAGAATAGTAACACTTTACAACACGGGAACATTACATAATGTAATTGTATGGAATGAGTAATCTGTCAATTATTATTATTTATTTTGTACCACACCACAGCAAATTCAGAGTTAACAAAGAACAAAAAAAAGTGTCTGTTAACACTTGGATGGCTGCATCCTGTATCCAGTTCCAAGCTATGTTGCAATAGGAAGTCCTTCTCTCTAAGGTAAATTCTTAAGAGGACATAGTTCATTAAAATAACCCTTTCACTGAGCAGTATGTAATCAATATTATGTTCCTCCTAGAGTTGCTTTAGATTTGACTCTTACAGTTTTTCTCATTTGCTTTAACGCTTTTGTGCCATCTACAGAATCTTTACGTCGTTAAAGGATGAGACAGAAATAGCAAGCGAGCGCATCACAGCATGAATTATCTTTTTGATTTTACTAGAAATATCAAATCCTGCTGCACTCTGCACCTGCACGTCTATGAGAGTCTGTTGAAACACTGTTAAAAAGCTTTATTTGAACAAAGCTTTCTACTATCTTTTTAATGTATTTCAATCCTGTGACCACTATTCTTAACATACAAGACCTAAAGTTAGACTTGATGAAATTGGGAATTCAATATAACACCCCCCCAAAAACTCAAGAATAATTTTACTGTTACGTTTCCCTCCTCCGGCCAGCTGAGGCAGTGTCCCCGGAAGTCTCTGTATTTTTGTCTTTTCCTGTTTGTGTTTTCCCTTACTTCCGGGGACATGTCTCAGCTGGTTTGAGTGGCAGCAGGTGTGTGTTTTTTAGCAGGTGTTTTGTGTTTTTCATTACTGTGTCTTGTATTTAAGTTGGTGTCTGTCCCGTCTGTCGGGCATTTGCTAGTGTGTCAACTGTCTTCCTTGTTTGTATCCTGATCCCTCCATTCACCTTTTCCCTGACCTCTGGCTTTTCATCCACAGTTTGTGAGTTTCAGTACAGTTAGTTTGTTTGTTAGTGTAGCTTTACTTAGCTTCTTGTTCTGGCTTTTGAGGTTTTTATTTGTTCCTTTTGTTTTACATTACATTATGTCTGTTCTATATTTTTTGTTATGAATTTTGTTAATAAAACTTGTTGGGAAATCTCACTCTGTTTGTTGTCTGTCTGCTAGTAGGTCCACTTGTTTGCCTGTTTGTAACATTTACTGTCAACTGGTGAAAAAGTAAATTGTGTAAATACGGTTATAAAAATGTCAATGAAGAAACCTGGTTACTGGAAATTCAAATAACACAGTATTGATTCCCCCCTTTCATCAAGCTGCTCCTTTCCGCACGTGTTCTTGTAAAAAGCTGTTTAGAAACTGGGTTGGTAAGTATATATGGCAGAGTGTTCTAAGTTGTCCAGGATAAATCTACATGGGGAAATCAGATTTCTTTACTAATCTACCCCAATTATGGTACCAGATTTCTTGTTTACATTATTAAATCACTTGGGGAAAGCTGATAGTAAGTGGATATAAACGCACTGAATTAGTCCATTTATTCCTTAAATAAGGAAAATAACAGGTGTCATCTTTTATCCATGGTTAATTCACTGGTCGGACAACCAACTTCAATTCAGTTCAGTTTTATTTGTATAGCACCAAATCACAACATGAGTCATCTCAAGGCAGTGTTTAAGGTTTAAGACCATATATATTTTCTCCTTCTTCAGCTAACCCAGATAGACATACATTAGTCAGGGCAATTCCAATAATCAAAATGTTAAGACATGTTCCTGCTAATGAATGTGCCCGAATGGCTCCCAGTTTTGCTGACACAATTGCAAGACATGCAACCATTTAAAAAATAATTTGAATGAGAAATTCAGTTGCTTGGAAAAGATCAACTCCCATCCTGTATCCACGCCATGGCAGAGAAAATATTATTACAGAATAAAAAACTTTTCTATAAACGCTGTACTAAAAACACTCAAGTGAGATGTTTGTGACCATCCAAACAACAGAATCGGTTGCAAAGATGCAGTAGAAAGGATCTCTGGTCTTGTTGTTTGTATAGACTTTTGAACAAAAACATCAGCAGATTAAAATGGCTGCATAGTATTTTCTTAACTTTTATTGATGACATAGGATTGAAACCATGTTAGTGCTTCAGTCTTGTGCTTGAGAGTTTGCTCTGGCTTCAGTTGGCCACATGATGTCAGTGTTAGTTAGACTGAAGCCTCGAAGCCTTGAATCTTTTTCAACTCAATTATAAGGAAAGCCTTTAATGAGGCGTCACCTGCCCATCACTACGGTCAGATGAGAGGGCCAGAGGCAGAAACAGAGATCCAGAGATCCAGAGGCAGGTCAGAGATTCAGAACCAGGACAGAGAAAAAAGAAATCTAACATGTCAGTGTCAGCTCATGCAGAGGCAGTTCAGGACCAGGCAAAAGTCAGAGCCTGCAAAAGCACACACAGGTTAGAGAGTCAATTCTGGAGACAGTAGCAGATAATCTGGTAAAGTCGATGTAAGTGTGGTGCTGCCTAAATAGGAGGAGGTACAGGTGAAAGTAATTAGGCTGATTTCAGGTGAAGGTGCAGAAATGGAGCAGAGACCAGCCCAGGAATGAATGGGATGAATGAATCAGAAACTTTGAAACTAAAACAGAAGAAAATCTATATTTGACATAATACCTACAGTAAGCAAGACTCTGGAATATTTTGGAGTACTTATAAAGACAAGATGGAATGGCAACATTCAAAACACCATCAAAGTCCGTTAGTTTGTTTGTTTTGGCAGAGACTTGTATAATGTGTGAAGGTGTAAAAGGCTGGACCTGGCTGTCTTTGTTTTTGTATACTGATGTCTTACAAACCCATGTAGACTGGGCTTTTGAAAACACATGACACAGTTATAAAAATCAATCTGTACTTGCTTTGCCGCAGTCAAACACAACTGCCTTGTGAAAGCAGAAGAACTACCTATTCTACACATCACAAGAGTATGGATTCACCAAAATCACAGAACAGAACTGTTCTGTATGCTGAGCTTTGCCTCACTGACTTTGGTCTACATTTTAAAGTTACTAATATAACAAAACATTAACAAACTGACATATCCATAAAATAAAGCTTTTCTACTTTTACTAGAATTAAAACAGAGATTAATTAGAATTGCATTATGGCAGCACTAGGCTGGTTTAAATCTTTCCAATTTGTTCAAGTTAAAAACACATTTTCATGCAATTCACAAATATTACAATTAATCAGATGATTTTTAGATTAGAATTTAGATTAGATTAGAAGAATGAGCTACATTTTTGCATAGAGGCCTATTATAAGCAGTTGTCAGTCCTCTACCTCTACTATCAATCTCCTGCTATGGCTGCTAATTCAAGTTTCGTTTTAGAAGGCTAATTGATTATGAGAAAACCCTTTTGCAATTGTGTTGCACAGCTGAGAACAAGGGATCATGGCATTTTTTAGGTTAGTTTAGGTCCTCAACTGGCATAGACTTGTACAGAGTGGTAGGGATCTTGAGGAGGGAAAACTATCACAAGATTTTGCAATGCCATGCCACCTGGCATCATGCCATACCCACAGGTTATGGCACACAACAGCACACCTTCAGGGGCCCAGTGGAATCTATGCCTTATTGGATCAGAGCTGTTTTGGCAGCAAAAGGGGGACGAGCACAATATTAGGCAGGTGGTCATAATGTTATGCCTAACTGGTGTATGTGGTCATTGTTACAGCCAGTAGAAGGAAGTTGAAGAGAAACGAGTAGATGATCTCTGCTGGATGCAACTATTTCATTAACACTTCCTCTTCTACACAGCTCTACTCTTCTCCACCCCTGAGGAGTGGCCTCTCACCCACCAGGTCATCTTCAACCATTGCATTTATTCCACCCAGTTCGTGTTTAGCATGTTTAGTCATACCTGCTCCTCTGTCCTCTCATTGTCACTTTATAATAACAAACTGCATCATAAAAATAATTGCTAATAATAATAATAATAATCATCGTCATCATCATCATCATCGTCATCATCATCATTATTATTATTATTATTATTAGTAGTAGTAGTAGTAGTAGTAGTAGTAGTAGTAGTTGAGAAGCTGTCCCTGAACCACAGGGTCAGTGGCTCCTCCTGGCCACATGTTAAGGTGTTCTTGGCCAAACAATTTCCCCGTGGGAATCAATAAAGTTCAGTATATCTTTATTATTAAGCAAGTCATTTTAAAGATAGTTAGAACACAGGTACACATGGTTGCAGTTTGTTGTGTATGTGGTATTTTGTGGGTGTGTAGGTGAGATGAGAAGAATTCCTGCTGACTGGCAATTTCAGCTCATTATCACCACTGAGAGCCACTCACCCCCTCTTTTAAATGTGCACATTTAAAAGAAGACATATCTCTCCTCCCACATATCTCCACTCCACTTTGACTTCTTCCTGTTTATATCCTACAATCCTACATACCTTTTTCCTTTTTAAATGCCCGTTTCACTGCTTTATATTTTCTGTCTCCTAGTGTGTATTTTGTGGAAATATGGTCAAGAACATCACAACTGTATAAATCACTGACTTGTTATGTAAAAAGACAGAATAGAGTGATAATAGTAAATAATAAAACAACATTAAAGGGATACAGTAGATAACAAAGTGTGTGGCTCCATGAGAATGCAACAGCAATGCAAAATTGACAGGTACTGTACTGTAATCAGCCAAATTAGTTTGCAGTTGTCTGAGTCACCTGAATTTGTTGGGGGCAATGAAGGCTGTAACCTGATCAGAGCAGAAACAAAGAACCTGTGGTAGCATTTCTCATATATATATGGCCTAAAGTAACACTGTGAGGAATCTTGGAATTAACTTTGACCAGGATATCTCCTTTACTTCATACATATAAGAAATCTCTAGAACTGCCTTTTTCCACCTTAGAAATATTGCTAAAATTAGGAGCATCCTGTCCCAAAGTGATGCCGAAAAACTCGTCAACAAGGTCCGCGTCAGGTGTTGGGGAACCAGGACAACCTGATGAGAGGTGAATGAGACAGTCATGGACAAGACATGAGAACAGGGAACTATTGGAATGCTACTACACAAGTAACCCTAGTGAGTGGAGCTAAATGATGAGGAAGTGGGAACTGTGGATACTTTGAAACCCATCATCTAGATTAACACAGAAACAACTAGTAGCACAGTGCTCTAATATCTGCAAGAAACACTTGATGTCACAACTAGAGATTGAAGAGGTACAACACAAATGCTACGGCAAGGGGGAGACAGGACGACAGGTCAGTGGGGAGATATTACAATTGTCCTCCCCACAATCAGAGATTGGGTTCCAAGACCCAATAATAATAACAGAGCTTAATGCAAGAGCAGCTGACCTAAGATTGTAGATCATGGCTAAGATGGACACCTGTAGCTCCCGAGCCCGAGAGAAAAATCCAATGCTAATAGAAGATCATTAGTGACCTTTACCAGATTATGAACATTACAAGCCCAAAGTAATCACTATCTTAACTCTATAAAACCATATCAAATACAAACATAGTAACAGCAGTGGCCAAACCAAAATGGGAAAAAAATCTCACTTTCTCCCCCAACTCGGATTTTTGGATAGAAATCTGTAATGACAAATTTTCTATAAATAGCAACTCTAATATAAAACTAATACAATACAAGACCATACACAGAACCTACCTTAAATAAAGTAAAAAGTTTGAAATGTGATTTGTGAACACAGATACCTGCTTACAATGCACTTCGGGTAGAACTAACAATTACTTGCCACGTCGCTTGGGCAGCAAATCAGTTCACTCCCTCTGTGCAGCTGTGACAGAGAAACTATTCACCATCCTAAGCTGCAGAATCCCTACATCCCCATCTCTCTGTTCTCTTGGAAACATCACCAAAGTTGCCAATCTCCCAGTTAAATATAGAATCCCACTATTAACTATCACCAAAAAAATAGTTATTTTAAAATGGAAATCCAAAAACCTCTTCTTATAGACTATTTTGAAAATAATAGCTACATAAAAAACTATATATGTGCTTTTAATAAAACATGGAATCCATTCATAAATTACTTTGGATTAAATTAGACATCTGGGGCAGAAGCCATACACTTCACACACTTTCCCACAAATCCCTAAAAGTTTTATTATCGTTGTTCCCAATTTTCTTTTATTTCTCCTTTCATGTGTTATTATTGGCCATCTAGCCAATATCCTTATTACTATTATTGCTATTATTGTTGTTGTTACAAATGTTATTTTCATTTTTGTTTTGTTATAGATTATTTTCTTTCTTCACTATCTTCCATCATTATTTTAATTGATGTCCTAATACCCCCTTTCTTTTCTTTCATTCCCTCTCCTTCTTTTTAACTATTTATTTTTACTATTATATTGATTATTATTACTATTATTTTATTTATTTATTTAATTTTTAGTTTTTGTTTTGTTTTCCCCCTCCCCTTTTCTCCCTGGCATCCAATAACGCCGATGCAAACACACACTGTAGGTCTTGTCTTTTGTAAAAAGCAGACCTACAGAAAAATAAGTATGGACTAGAGAAAGAGCTCTTATGAAGTGCATGAATGAATCATATTTCAGTGAGGAGAGATCAAACAGAATAATGTTCTAAGCAACAGAGAGATTCTTTTGCAGTTGAACTCCAGTGATGTGTAGCAACCTCATTAAGCGTAGGCTCATATGAATAGAATGCCCAGGAGTGTAGACACTGCAGCTGGTCATGACATTTCATCAAATTTCTAAATTTTCTTATGGACAAATAATTTTAGTTATAAAATAAATGTAGTTCTAGACTGTTTTTACATGCCCAATCATGTGCCTATTTATTTAAAAACTTTTTAAATAACTAGGCAGATAAGTGCTTCCTATTTTCCTGTCCTCTTCTGATCTGCTTAACAAATTACCACATGTAGAGTTTGCTGCTATTACCTTCAAGTAATAGCAGCAAACTCGAGCTCTGACTTGACATGTGCGTAAATTAACATATCCTCATGTTAACACAAAAGAGTTTATTGAAAACTAATTATTGGTAGACAGGTTTGCCTACTGAGTGTTTATTCACAACAAAAGTAAGAAGTATGACATGTATCATGTGCACTCAGATCTGTCAAAAGGAGGTACAAATGCAATCTCAAGCCTGATAGCTTGTGAAATCAGTTGTTATTCTGTGGCTAGGTCTAGATCGACTGTACTTTCTTACACAAAATTCATTATTTGGCCTGGTAAATGAGGGTGAGAAATGGGTAGGACTTCTAAGGAACCTTACATACAGCTTCTTTACTGTCCACCTCCTGTGCACTGAAAACACACCAGAAAGCTGTTCCAGATGTACTAAATTGAAACCAGCACAGCTGACGTGTTGTCTTAGAGAGACGTGAGGAATCTTATGAATTTCTACACTCTGGGGAAATCAGTAATGCTTCTTCTTCAACTTTCAGAAATATTGGTACCATCTGAAGCTATTTAGCCACCGACACGGTGGCAGTAATTACAACACTACAACTGGCACATATAATTGATCAATCTGAATTTTATGTCTTGCATTTCCCCCCTTTTTTTATCTCCTCCACCTTGACTGCTTGAATGCAGTAGAATTCAGTTTACATGCATCATGCTGTGTAATGTCTTTGCCCTGCTGGCATTTATATTCAGGGTCTATCAACCCTACACCAGCCAGCATATGATAGCACTCCATCTGTATTCATGTGCCTTGCTTCAAATGTGGCCCTCCCACTGTGCTGCCACCCAACCTCTTCTCTCACTTCTCCTCCCACTGGCTGTTATGTGTCTGAAGCAAAAGGTTGTGACCTTTCCAAATCATTATGGCTTCCTGCAAGTCTGTTTTATGGCTCATCAGACTGTACAATACAGAGATCACTTTTCTCTCACCACACTTGATTGACTTGAATTATTATGTTTCTTGCCTGCTGGAGATTCTTTTGTAGGCTCAGTGAGTCTCAAGCCAAGATAAAACATCACAAAGACATTTATTTCTAGGGTTACTTAATAGAACATGTTTGTTATTAGAATGTCAATCCTGCTTCATTAAGCTTCTCAGACACCCTCTCTACATTTAAGACTAGACTTGAAACTTTCCTTTTTTATAAAGCTTATAGTTAGAGATGGATCGGGTGACTTGGAACCATCTCTTAGTTATGCTGATATAGCTTAGTCTGCTGGGGGACCTCTACTGATAAACTGAGCTCCTCTCCTCTCTCCTTTCTCCTGTATCAATGCAAATGCCACCATTGCATGTCATTAACTTTGTGTCTTCTCTCTCCTGTAGTTGTGTTTCCTCCTCTCTGTCTCCCTCTCTCTGTACTTTTCTGCAGGTATCCTCGGCCTGGAGCTGTTATCTCCAGAATCCAGTTGACCTGCCCAATGTTCTTGCTGCTTGTTGTTGTTTTTTGTTGCCTGCTGTTCTTTTCTTCCTCTTACCACTCACCCCACCACCTAACCCACCATGAGGTGGGTGGCCACATACTGTAACGTCTTAAACCTTACATTGTAAAGTGCCTTGACATGACCTCTGTTGTGATTTGGTGCTATACAAATAAAATAGAATAGAATGGAATTGAATTGAATTAAAAGGTAGACATGCATTCTGAGAGCGTGTAAGTGTTCTGCTGGGAAAATATGAAACTATAAAGTCTTTAAGATATAATGGAGATTAATTATTAATTAAGTGCTTTATAAAGAAGGATTTTGAATCACATAGTGGAGGTTATAAAGCTGAGGCAGAGCACAGGTGAAAACAAGTCAAGGTGATGAGGACAAGTTACCGGAGGCTAGAATGGGTGATAAACAAGTTACAAGTAGAACAAAAAATAAACGCAAGGAACCAGAAACTTGATTGGAATTATGACAAATTGTCCCATGGAGCAAAGTAAACTTCGCCTAAACCTGTGCTTCTAAGAAACTTAATATGACTTGGGGGGGTTGACTCACTCCGACTGCAGCCAGGTTTCAGTAAGACAAAGGGCTAATTAGAGTCCTTCACAAAGAAAATCCATCAGACAAACAAATGATAGTTTTCTGAAGATGTTGGGAAACTGGGAAACTACCATCAGGTGGGATTGTTTTCAGATATACTGACAGCATGGGACACCCTCTCTCCTGGCATACAGTAATAGTCCTTTGCTGATGTTTAAAACACAAAAAGATCTGTCCTACATGCACGCCACTCTCCCAAACATTTCTATGGATAGGAAAGCTATTATGGCTCCCTCACAGTCTACCAATTGGTTTGAAAGGTCACACTGCCATGCAGATAAACTTGACTAAACATTAATTAAATGTATGAGGCAGACCAGGAATGATTCAGCAGTATCTCATTCAATGTGGTATTTAGATATTTTGACTGCAGTATACATTATTCTACAAGTAAACTCACTGTGAAACCCAGCTGTCACTGTACCATTTAACACAAGTGGGACTCTAAAAGAGAACAAGAAAACTGGGAAGATTTTAAACATGTTATATAATAGGATTCTTTATTTCTGGATTTATTTATAATTACAGTATATCAAGGAAACATCTGAAGAGTAATATCTGAAGTTTTGACATTTGTCATTTAGGGAAATATTATGAAACTAAGGAGTCCTAAATGGACCTATTGTACTACATCAGGCAGAAAATTAAAATTAATGTGCCTTGTATCACAACCAGCTAAAACACAACAGATGATTCGCTAGTTGTTTTATTTATTTATTTACTTATGTGGTATGTTGGAATAATTGTTGTCATTTGGTCTTTGACCAAATATATATACAGTACATATATGTATATATAATTCACTTTGAATGTGGTGCATAAAACACAGATGTGAGGATTGTACATTTTAGCAATACATGAGCACTGAGTTGGCCAAATGTGCACACAACCAGCAAAGAAAGTTGTGTTAAATAATGTAACATGTAATGTTACATATTTACTTCATATTCATGTGTTATGTGAACTTCTAGGATTATGAACTAATTTGAAGGGAAATTATCAATCAATTGGATGAAAATAAGAATAGAGTAAGAGTTGTTCATGCTAAGCAGGCAGAAAAAGGGGTGTTGCAAGGTAGACAATGGAGCTTAAAGACATGATGGATGAAGAGTTGGGTAGTTTCACTGGCTTAGGGTAATATGTGGAGAGGGACAAAATCAATTGGCCAATTTTATAGAATTGGTTATATATATATATATACCCCTCCCAGAACTGCCACCTTACTGTGGTGGAGGGGTTTGCGTGTCCGAATGACCCTAGGAGCTATGTTGCCGGGGGCTTAGCCCCTGGTAGGGTCTCCCAAGGCAAACAGGTCCTATGCGACAGGCCAGACTAAGAGCAGTTCATAAACCCCTTATGATGAATAAAATATCAAGGTTAGTTATGTCGCCCGGATTGGCGTCACCGGGGCCCCACCCTGGAGCCAGGCCTGGGGTTGGGGCACGTAGGCGAGCGCTTGGTGGCTGGGATCTTTCCCATGGGACCTGGCCGGGCGCAGCCCGAAGGAGCGGCGTGGGACCGACTTCCTGTAGGCCCACGACTCGCTGACCTCCGACCATATGTCTTGGACACTCGGGTGAAGAAGGGGCTGAGCTGCCAACTGATCACCACCTGGTGGTGAGTTGGATCCGGTGGCGGAGCAGGAAGCTGGATAGACTTGGCAGACCCAAACGTATTGTGAGGGTCTGTTGGGAACGTCTGGTGGAAACCTCTGTCAGAGAAGTCTTCAACTCCCACCTCCGGGAGAGCTACAACCAGGTCCCGAGGGAGCCTGGAGACATTGAGTCTGAGTGGACCATGTTTTCCACCTCCATTGTCAATGCGGCTGTTCGGAGCTGCGGCCGTAGGGTCTCTGGTCTGAACCGTCCGGCGCCTCAGAAGGGGAAAGCCATTTCCTGCCAACACTGTTTACAGTGGAGGTGGGGTTATCTCGCCTGGACTACTGCAATGCACTACTGATGGGTTTACCGGCATCCACGACCAAACCCCTCCAGATGATCCAAAATGCAGCAGCATGCCTCATTTTTTATCAACCAAAAAGGTCTCATGTCACACCGCTCTTCAGATCTTTGCATTGGCTTCCTGTGGCTGCAAGGATCAAGTTCAAAGCTCTGTCTCTTGCCTACAGAGTGGTTAACTCCACAGCTCCATCTTATCTCAATTCAATCATTCAGGTCTACATCCCCTCCCGTCCACTGCGCTCAACCAGGGAACGTCGTCTGGTGGCACCAGCACCACACAGTCGACACCAAGGAAAACTGTTCAGCTCAGTGATCCCACGATGGTGGAACGAGCTGCCTATCTCTGCACGCTCAGCCACCGCACTTGCAATCTTTAAAAAACTGCTGAAAACATAACTCTTCCGCATCTTCCTTTGCACACTGCGCTCCGGTGGGCTAGCCTTAGCCATAGCTTTGGCTGAGCGAGTATGCCGCCGAGTCGTCACCCACTTGCCTTGCTGTGCGGGCTCTAATGCTGGCGCTCAGTGATTTCACAATGGTGGAATGAGCTGCCAAACTCTGCACGCTCAGCCACCTCACTTTCAATATTCCGCATCTTCCTTTGCACCTAAAAAGACTCTTAAAAAAAAAAAAAAAAAAAAAACTTTTCTACCCTTTCATTCTCACATCTCTTGAAACAGTAACACTTTTTTGATAGCACTCTGCTTTGATGTTGTTTCTTCTTGACTTAGATTTTGTTTGCTTGCCTTGTTCCTCACTTGTAAGTCGCTTTGGATAAAAGCGTCTGCTAAATGACTAAATGTAAATGTTAACGTAATATGACAGGTAACAAAGCCGTTAATCCTGTAAACAGTGACAATTATTGTAAGCTACAGTCTCAACAGGGTCTTGTGTCAACATGAGTCAGAAAGCACAGTCATTGTTTTTAGAGCATGAATATAAACCCTAAACCCGTCGAGACAGTACACTGACAAGGCAGGACCCATAAAAAGACAAGAAACCCAGACACTTAATTCTGTGCCCTGGCTGTCTGAGCTATAACAAAAGGTAAACCGCATGTTTATGGATCGTACTGGAATGTAGTCTGTCCCTGATTAACTTTTCCGCTGGTTGTTCTTCATGAGACTTGATGTTTTACATTCTCAAACTTGAGAATTTCAGACTTCATTTTACTTTGTCACTCCACAGATGGAAGTCTGATCTAATCAAATATAACTAGTAAAATAATTTCCAAAGTTAACAGACAGTTACTCATCTGTTTGCATTCGTGCATTGCGGTAGTTGCTTAAACCAGACACAGGGCTGAAAAAGCTTCTGTGTTCTTGAAACACATCCCACTAGATATCTTTTTTTGTTTGTTTTTTATTACGAACTAATGAACAAACTAGACAAGACATAAACAAAGGGATTTTATTCCAACATGGTCTTAACACAGATGACTCTGGGAACCAACTAAACAAGGGAATCAAACACATCTATAACAAAGACTAGATGTGAGTACAAAAACAACTAAGAGACTTCTAACAAGGGACCTGAAACTCGGAGACAAACAAAGTGACGAAGAAGAGCCCCCCACAAACCATGAAAACAAAGTAACAAATATAATACAAGCACACAAACCCACTCTTATCAGAAATACAAAGTGACAAAACAAAAATCACTGCACTCGGCAGGCAAACAAGGGGCACAGAAGAGTGGAGGGTAAGGAAGTCCAAATATAGGTATGGCACGAAGTGGCTGGAGATCAGGTTAAAAAACTGGAAGGAAACATAAACACAATCAACTGAAAGGGGACAAGGCAGGAATCGTAACAGGTGGCTTCAAGTTGCATACTTCAAGGTAGGTGGACAACAAATTAGTCTGCTCATATATTTACAATTTTAACTCATTTTTTTGGGTGAGCACAAACAACCTTTCCTCTTTCAGAATATTTGAAAAGTAAAAAATAAATATGCCTAACTCTGTATTTAATTCTGATCTCAACACTATTGATGGATGGAATCATAACAAAAAAAATCTTAATATGAGGTAATCCCTATGTTGCCCATATATGTACATACATGTACCTGTTCTCAGGTGTTATGACTTCCCATAGCAAGCAATTTTTCATAGTTACACAGTAGAGTAACTAGATTAACTAGAATTTACTAAAGTAAATTGGTGAGTGTAAGTAATCTAGCATACATTACAACTGTTAAGTTCTTACCTTTAGGACTTAGAATAATTGTTGCATTGATCTACATTCTCTTTCACAAAAACAAGGACAGATAAAGCAGAGACACTCAAATTTCAACGATGGCACTGACTTAAGCTTGCAATTCTATTGTTACATGTGTGTTTATTTGCTTATGTTACTCAAGGGTTCCTTAAAAACATCACAGCTGATGAGTTGGTTTTAATGCTTAAACCTTTTAAGTTTTTCCTACAGACTCATAATTTGGAATCACTGGAGAACTTCAAGTCATTTTTAGTCATCAACAGTGCACTGTCAAATATTTAAATACTGCCAGGGTATCATGAAACTTTGATATCAGTTGTAGCAATGAATGATAATGCACCCAGCACATTAACTATGAAAAGAATGCATGTATATGATTATAAAAGCATCCCAAGTGTGGCATCCAAGATTATGATGTACTGTACATCTGAAATGTTAAGTGTGTTTGTGTTATGTACATTTTGCTTTTAACAGGTTTGACCAGCTTTAAAGATTTTGTACTGTGGAGGAATTGTGGCTGTATTGTGTGGATTGAGGGAGTAGCTTGTCATCAGCATATTTTAACTGAAGTCAGTACAGTATAGTATAGATACAGTATAGTACTCACTGTAACTCACGTAGCAATTATTTAGTCCTGTCGCACTCATCTTCAGTTCCTGTGAAGCAATTACAATTACAATTATAAACCTTGCAAGAAAACCTTGCATTTTTGGACATAACTGTCTTCTAAATCAGCAACTGGTTTAAAAGCCATTCAAATTTATTAAAAGTAAATTTAAAGCCACAGATGCAATTTAGATCAGTCCAAAATGTTTAGGAAATATCAAGTGAACAATGATATTTTTAGTCTGACTACTACATAAGCTTTAGTACTCCAAACCATCTAAGAGATCGCCAACTGCTTGACTTTCTTCATTAGCAAAAGGAAATTTAGAAGGAAAAGGTTAATGATCTCCAATATCTCCATACAATAGATTTTAGTATCAGAAGATAAATATACATTTTCTATATGTCAAATTACATGTTACACATTACATGAAATGTACCTGTTTGCATAATAATTTAATACTGGCTCAACATTTAAACATCACATTTTAACAGAACATTGAAATATTATAAGTTTATGGCTCTGCCATTATAAAAAAAATAAATAAAAATCATACACACATTAAATTTTCCTTCTCCACTCAGCATTTGAACATCCTATAAAACAGGATGTATGTTCAGACTTGGATGATAAGTTACATTGTCATTTTATGTCTGTTTTTCAGTGTCGTGTACAATTAGTTTTTCTTGAACAGGTTTGAAAATCTTTAAAGATATTGGACTATAAAAAGGAATTTTTCAAACCAAAGGAATTCTAAGTCAGTGTTTTAGAGTGTTTTAATTCAAAGCAGTTAATCAAGTACAAAGTAGCAGAAATGTTGGACTGCAGGTCTGTAAGTTGGAAGATGGATATTTTAACACAATATTTTGTCTTCATGGCCAAAGTAAACAAGACTGAACGTGTGTACTGTTGCACCTGTAAGTACCCAAAATGGTGACGGCCATGGATTGATTTACTTATGCACTTTAATATGCTATAGCTTTTATTGGTAACTTTATCATTTTAAAAACAGACACCTAAACTCTTGTGAAAACTCAAACAATAATCTCCCTCTCTATTAAAATGATCCTATAATTTTCTTACTCTGATCAGCAGATAGAATAGCTTTAAGTTTTATTTTGCTATATAACATATTTTCTGTCTCTCTCTGTGTAATTGCAGGGGGGTAAATTCGTGCATCTGCAGGGAGGTGTCTGCAAGTGATTCAAGTCGTAAAACCCAGACCCAACCACCAGGGGGTGTCCGTAAGTGTTTGAACTCACAAAAGCCAGGCGCTTTACAACGCATGTTATCTTGCAAAGACAGATAACGTGTTGATCCGGTATATTTTGGTATGTTCTAACATAAACGAAATGGTGGCACTTAAAATGAGGATAAGATTGGGGGTTTTAAGGAATGTGTGTGATCTCTGACCTATACTGAGCTAGTGCGCTGTATTTGTCCATTGTGTAGGATTTGTTGTTCACTTTATATTTCGAATGTGAGTGACTATGTAATACATTTAGATAAGTGTTCCATAAATACATTTAATATTATTATTATTACTACAGCTCTCTTGGTCTAATAATAAAACATAGAAAGACAAGTTTTATTATTCTTTTAACGATTTTGTCATTACAGTGATTCAGGGGGATGTCACAGATGTTATGTAAAAATGAGAAGGAAACATTTTGGTACAAAGATATATTTTAATAAAAGATAATATATTTTGACATTCCATTGTTTAACAGATGAAACAAAATGTGTTATCACATTCTTTTATTCACAATTGTTTAAAGCAGTTTTTTTTGTTTTTGTTTTTCTTTTTGTTTTTAATGAATATTTACGTTATACAGTAATTATAGTCTTTTTCAGAAAGAAGATGCAGTCTCAGGAGAACCATTCTCTTGTAGGACCACCCCTCTGGAACGTTCAGTTTTTTTGCAACTTTTATGCTGAAATGTCAGTTCAATATTTGAAGAAAAAAATGTTATTTTTGCCCAGTCTGCAAGACAAATTTCCAAAGTTGGTTGTACAAATTTCGAAACAGTTCTGGTTTGTGTCAGGAAAGGATACTGTTGGTTTGCCAGGATCAGGTTTGTACTCCTGTTTCTCAAGAATGTAGCAATCCACTTTATACCGACGTTAAGATATGTGCTGCTCCCGACTGCGCCAGTGGACTGAGTACAATTCTTTTGATGCATCCATTTCCTTACAGATAACATTTCTGAAAAAGGACCACTCTTCAAAAGGTAAAACTTATGGTTGGCATTATAGACATGTCAAATGTGTCATCATCTGGATGCCTCATGTAGAGGTAGACCAAATCCTATTAAAAGTGGCACGAAAGTCAGCCATCAGAACCTTGCCCTTCAAACTTTTGACTATGCTTGAAAATCCTTATGGACTTTCTCTTCCTGGGAAGGATCATGGCATCACCCATATGGCGTTTTGCTGAGGATTTCACCGTATTTTCCAAGCTTCAGCTGTAACAAATTTGTGCAAACTAAGAAATCAGGAAGGGTCAACACTATTTCACACCACTGTAGTTTTATATAGTTAAACCAACCCTTTTCCACACCCCCATGTACTCAGGATGTTTACATTTACTAATTTTGGCAGATGCTTTTATCATAAGTGATTTTTTTTATTATGATTTTTAATTCTGTATTCTCTGACTCAGCATTTTTCATTTGTTGTTATTTTCCCCTCCCTCGTGTGTGTGTGGGTGAGGGGGGGTCTCTTCCTCCGCTTCCTGATAAAATGGCAATAAGTAACTGTATTTTATGTAAAAACAGGTCAGGGTAGGAAGTGGTGTTAATTGAAAAACGGAGCCAAACCGGCAACAGAAATGACGCAGTCTTGGGGGCGTGGTTTGATGATCATAGGGGGCCTCAGGGAAGGTGATATCATTGAGGTCAAAGTAATCAACCACTTTTTGACAGAAGCCATCTCCTTATTATCTCTCATTGAGCAAATACTTGCAAGGATAAAAACAAAGGAGGAGAAGGTACTAATGGCTGGTTATAATTAGGAAAAAGAAAGAGCAGAAACATTCAAGTTTGCCTGTGTAGTTAGACTGTGTCTGCATTCTATATACAAGTATATTTCCATTTTAACTAACCTACTATATTATATTTCTATTTAGAAAAATGCGATGCACAAATTTCATTACTTAAAATGCTTGTTGTTATTGATAAAGATTAATTAATTCTCACATTCAATGAAATAGTAATCAAAAATAACTTTGATCAAAATACACTGTACAGTAAATATATGAAAATAAAAAATATCATACATTTGCTACACTAAGAAATCAATTTCTGTCACTGATCAACTGTTGAACTTGTTTAAGACAGACAGTTCAATCATTGAACTTCCAACTGTCCCACAAATTTGTGACACTACAACAAATTAATAGATACAGTGTATAATATTATACACTTACTGAATTCACTTCTATTGTTCAGTACCTTAGCTACCAAATTTATATTGTCAAGATAGACCACCAAAAGTAAATACTGCATTAAAACAAAAAAACTCCCACTGACATAGTTAAGTCCCAACACATTCATAATGTCAGAGAGCACACACATACAGCTGTACACCACCAGAATCCACAAACAGTAAAGGACAGTCATAAAAGTCTATCACCTTTAGGCAATCCTCATACTTTCATGATTTCATGGTGCAAATTGGAACAACAATGACCAGGATTACAGTGCAGGTAGCGGCTGCGATCAGTGCTCCAATCTTACACGCCTTAGCCCGTCTGAACTCTGCTTCTTTTCTCTTGAGCAGTGAGTCATAGCCCGGTGTGTAGATGTCTTCCATCCAGTACTCGAGGTTGTTGGGATTTAGAGACTCCTGGATCTGACGAAATAGAGATAATGTGTAAGAGGTTAGGTTTAGGATTAAAGGTGCATATTTTGTCCTATATTATATGTACTGACTAGTGAAAAAAGTGAAGAAATGCAGTTACAGTACATATTTGCACCCTGATTTTATGAAAGTAACTTTAGCTTCATTTTGAAGGCTGGAGAAACCAATTGAAAAAACACGAAAGGTTTTACTCTGAGGATATGTGTACTAACAATAAAATTGGGCACTAGACATTTTTGATATGGACAAAAATCTTTGTATGCTTAAAAAGATTTTTTAGACAGCAACTACATGACAGCTTGTTTAAACAACTTCTTCTTTCTTTCCTTCGGCTGTTCCCTTTCAGGGGTTGGTACAGCAAATTACTATTGCAACAACACATCATCAGTAGGGTAAAACTAACCTGTCTCACGACAGTCTAATCCCAGCTCACGTTCCCTATTAGTGGGTGAACATTTAACCCTATCCTCTGCATCCTCTTCTTTAACACCAACTAACTTCATACAGTTTTTCACTACATCCATAAATCTTCTCTTTGGTATTCCTCTAGATCTCCTGTCTGGCAGTTCCAACCTCAGCCTCCGATCTCTTCACAATCTCTCCTCTGAACATGTCCAAAACACCTCAATCTGGCCTCCCTGACTGGGCTGTTCTTCTGATGTACTCATTCCTATCCTATCCATCCTCATCACTCCCAAACTTTACTGCTACCTCCTAGACACTTCCATACCTCCACTGGTATGTCATCAGGACCAACTGCCTTTTTACTCTTAATCCTTTTCAATGCCCTCCTCACTTCACTCTTGCGAATCTTTGCAACTTCTTGCTCCACAAGTCACCTCTTCTATCATTTGTGTTCTTTCATTTTCCTCATTCATCAACTCTTCACAGTACTCTTTCCATCTTCCCATCACACTCCTGGCACCTGTCAATACATTTTCATCCCTATCTTTAATCATCCTAGCCTGCTGCATATCCTTCCCAAAACACCCTGACCACCCAGAGCCTATCTCACCTCCACCCAGATAACTACACATCTTTTTCAACTTCCACCACTTTTTCCTCTGCTTTGACTTAATCATCTTAATTTTCCTCACTACCAAAGTCATTTTACACATCACACCTTCAATTTCCAGCTTCAATCATCACCCTATCTGATACTACTAAGCACAGTGAGTAATTGATAAATTTCATCTCTAACCCTAACCCTTACTATAATGTAAGGGCATTACCTTTAAAGATACATTTATAATATTGTATCACAATGTTCACTGTTGCTTGTATAAAGTATTATTCAGTATAATGTATTTCTATTGGTCACTTTACCAATTAAATAAGCACCACAGCAGTCATGTCGTGCAACTATGGTTTCATTTACAAATGTTTCCCAGATGTTTTTTGATAATTTGTTTTTTCATACAAATGTTTTACAATTCAACCAGTAGTGAAACTACTGAGACTAATGAGGATGTCACAGAGAATTGCTTGGTCTTCTTCGGAAGCCTAAACATTCCTATGAAAAAGAGTGTGGGTGTGATCAGAAACCTATGCACTGGGCAGAGAGCATTGTTAGTAGAACAGAGGGAAAGAAGAAAGAACAGAAACATTAAAATGTCACTTAAAACTTGTGGTTATTTTAACTGGAATTTTATCGAATATCGAAGATCTAGCAGGAGAACTTATACAATGGACAGTTAAGAAGACAACAGACATAACAGCATTTGCATTCTTTATGTTGTGGGAGTGTTGGAAAAGCCAGAGTGGAATGAAAAAAAAATTTTATTGAGCAAGATGTATGATGAAGGTGAATATGGGAGACAGTCATGGGAAGCAGGGAACTCGAGAGGGGAACTCCCAGAGTTGTCTTCAGCTAGGCCTGTTCTGAGACTATGTGCACAAGGGAGGGATCCAGAGAAGGCTTCTTCAACAGTGGAGTAATCTGGGCCTGCTTGAACAATGTGGGAAAGGTGCCTGTTGTGAGAGAAGTGTTGATGATCTGTGTAATGATGAAGGCTGGTATTACTGGTATTAGTATTTTAGTATCGGTGCAATAGCTTGAAGAAGAGTGGAGGGGATCGGAACTAGAGAGCCGGTGGTCGGGCGATTCAAGAGGAGGAGGGTGGATACATCATACTCTGACAGTGTTGAAAACGTGAAGTGAGATGCGTCGTTGGGTTTAGTTAGCAGAATATCGTCGTCAGGAGGAGAGACCTGGGAGCTGATGGCTGCCACCTTGTTGGTGAAAGTCGTCAGCTGTGAGACAGGTGGGTGGCGGAGGAGAGGGTGGATAGAGCAGAGACTTGAAAGTGGAGAACAGCTTTGTGGTGTCTGTGGTGTTGCTGAGCTTGTCCTTGTAGTATTCAGTCTTCGCCCTAGTGACACTGTGAGAGAAAGATTGAAGGAAATCCTGATACTCAGCAAGAGCAGGTTAAGACTTGGATTTGCGCCACTTCCTCTCAGCACTCCTGAGCACCGTGCGTGTTAATTTTTATTCCCTTTTGGATCTAGCTCACTGCTCTTGTATTTAGTCAATACTTTGTTTCTTGTGCCTTTGCCGCACTTAGTTGCTACTTTGTATTTTGCCACACAGTGAACGCCTACACGTTGCCCACCATTTTGTACATCCCAGACATAAGGAATTCAAATGCTGTTATGTCTGTTGGATGGACACCGTCCGGCCCTATCAGGCCAGCTTTGCCCTCAAAGGTACTCCAATTATCTATAAAGCCCACATTATTTTCGGAGCACCACCTGGACATCCAGCGGTTCAGCGCTACCGTAACCGGCTGTAAGTTATGTCGCCATGTCTCATTGGGATGGGGCCAGAGCATATTACAACTTTGGACGTCGTCTTCGCTAATTTTAACACCTCTTTAAAGTTATTCTTGGTAACTTCAGACTGCCGAAGGCGTATATCATTAGCTCCAGCATGTACCACTATCTTTGAAAACCTATGCTGTCCTAAGGCCCTGAGATTACCTTCTATGTCTGGGCTCTGGTGGCTGGAGCCCCTAAGGGCCTGGCTAAATTCATGTGTCTCATTATAGAGTCTCCTATGACCAGAGCTCTTTCAGCTTTCTCAGTGGGTGGATCACTGAGAGGGGCAAACCTGTTGGACACGTGAAGCGCGGATGAGGTGTGCTCCGGTGGGCTAGCCTTAGCCTTAGCTTTGGCTGAGCGAGTATGCCGCCGAGTCGTCACCCACTTGCCTTGCTGTGAGGGCTCTAATGCTGGCGCCACCTCACTTTCAATATTCCGCATCTTCCTTTGCACCTAAAAAGACTCTTAAAAAGACTAAAAATAAATAAATAAATAAATAACTTTTCTGCTCTTTTCTACTCACATCTCTTGAACACTTTTTTGATAGCAATTTTCTTTGATGTTTTTTCTCCTTGACTTAGATTTTGTTTGCTTGCCTTGTTCCTCACTTGTAAGTTGCTTTGGATAAAAGTGTCTGCTAAATGACTAAATGTAAATGGAAATGTAAAAATGGGCAAACCAAAAAGTGCGGAGAAAACCAGAAAGGTGTTAACTGAAAATCCCTAACAACAGGGCAGGCAAAAACGTACAAAGGCACAGGTAAAATTCTGTAATCACGGGGCTGGTCCGAAGGGGGAATGAAAGGTTCGAAACACGCGGCAGGCAAAATTTACATTAGGGCAAGGGCAAGGTTTGACACCAACGCGCCAATAAAACTTCAAACTTTTAGTATAGTGCAGTTGCATTTTCCGTGAACCACTGATTCAAAGCTTGCTTTGCTGTGAAAAAGGCGTGAACGATGACATTCAAAGCCCTGACTGCTTTGGTCCTTTGAGTGAATCAAGTGACTGGGGTGAAAACAATCACAATGTGGAACAGGAAGGAGACTAAAATAAAAGCACATGACAGGAAGTGGAGCCAGGATCATGATGTGCAGTTTACTGCAAAATTGAATGACCCACGTTAAACAGAGGAGGTGGTCTCAGGCATCACTCATTTACAATGCACTTGTTTTGTCACTAGCCAGGCTGGTTCAAAGTTGTTCACACTGTGTCTCAGGTGACCACAGGGACACACATAAAGGCCATGTGGAACATCAGGTAACCATCGAGTGATAACCACTTGGTGACTCCACAGGACATAAGCCTGTATTTCCAGCCAGTCATTCAGAACTGATGAAGCCTTCTGGATAGAAGGGAAAATGTCTTCAAGAACTTTAAACAAGTCCAGTTGACACTAAGCTGCAATTTTGGAATGACTGTGCACAAATAAAAACAATAGACAAAAGCATCAAGGGTGCCTTGCCCAGCGCATGGCAAATGCAATTGGATGGTGCACTCCTGAATACAGGATGGTATGAAATACACACAAAAGTCTCCTTTAGAAAAAACACAATGTTTCCTATGACTTTTTAAATATCAATACAGCACCTCAAAAACAGTATAGTGCCAAAAGCAGAGAGTAGATTTTAAAGCCATGATACACCAAGTCAGAGTCAAAGAACTAGAGAGGACTTACAACTAAAGACTGACCGTTACATTGTCTAATGTTGCCTTCGCATGGGCCAAAAATTGTCAATGCTTGCTTACAATTTTCATACCACTCTCACTCACCACAGACAGTTTACAGCTACTTCTAATCAAGAACGTGTCTAATAAGTTGTAAATGGCACTGGGGTCCATTTCTCTCCTTGTGCAGTGATTTGCTAAGCTGAACAGCCAATCAGAGTGGTCACTCTCACAGAGGGGTTTAGCACTGATGCAACACTGATGAAAAGCTGTTACAGGAGTCAAATTAATGGCAATGGAGTTGCTCACAGTGCAAAAACTAGACTAATACATGATCAATATTGTCTTAACATCTTGGTGTGTTACTACCTTCAGACAAATTAACTTTTCTTACGTTTTCCATAATAGCACGTCTCATCATGCTGATGCATGGAACAAGGTTAATTTTGTTAAAATTTTTGTTGCAATTAATGCGCAGGACACAGGGACAATGCACTTGTCCAAAAAAGTTAATGTAATCTGGACTGCTAAATAAAACAATTGAGACGATCAACAGTCACGACTCTCTATGAAACAAAAACAATTGCAACCATCTAGAAATCAAATGATTAGGTGGCAAAGGGTAAGTGGAAATTTTAGCACTTTTCTACCTTAATGGTACCCAAAGCTCTTAACCATGGCACTTCTTATTGTCATTCATGCAAGATACCTGGCGCAGCAAAACAACTTGGCCTTCAACGTCTTGCTCAACACTTCAACATGTTTAAGAAATGAGAAGTTAGTTAAATAACTTGTTGTCAGCTGAAAAATAATTAAGAGGCTCTTACCTATTTGCTTAGTTAAATCCTGGTGGTGATTTTTTTTTTTTGGATGGGCAGTTTAGTTAATTTCTCCATAGTTTGAACTTGGTGTTGCAGTGTATAATGCCTTTAGAACTATTATTAGTATCCTGTAATTTGGCTTCTCAGCTAACTAACCTTTGCCCTCTGTTCTGATTTTAAGTTGAGGTTTTCTTCAAGGACAAATAATACCACAGCAAAGTAAGATACCTTCAGTATCAGTTGCTGTTTTTACAATAGGTTTCAGGAGATATTTTGTAAAAAGAAGCATTTCATTCAATGACACTTCCTTCATCATGAACCTACTTTGAACTTGTGTCTTTCTTGTGTCTTGTGTCAGTTCCCTACATTTCCTCAGTGAGTCTAAACAATCCCTTGAGATGGAGACTAACACTGTCTATAGCTTTATAGGATTATGAATAGCAACCTATCTGTAGATAACACTGTAACTGTCCAAAGTAATTATAGAGATCTTCGAACACAGTGACATCATGAAACCAAACCAGATGAAACATTAAATTAAAATGTAAATGCTGACATGAAATCAAAATGACTTTAAAATTGGAGCTAATTTTACAGTGATTACAGTAAGTGAACAATACATTTTCAAGCCATTAAAGGAACCTATAAGGACATTCAAAGAAAGCAGTCATAGAGCTTAGCATCTTAGCTATAACCAGAGGCTTGTCAGGGACAGAAATTGATTTTCCAGAGTGAGCATCGATGCTATGCCTCTGTGTCAGAGCCTAACTGCAGGAATCCTGCAGTCACACAGGAAACACAAATACTAATGTAAGGTGATCCCTGTTTTCAGAAAGCCTTGTAGATCACAGATGATTATGAGTTTGGGGTATATGTTTGTGTGGAGAGGTGGTAAGTAACAAAGTACATTTTAGGAGTGGACAGATAAATATGTTTTCACCAAAGTCCAATTTAAGACTGTATGTCTTCTTTGCCAAGAAACAGTTGCTGTTTTTTAAAGACTACAACAGCTGCCAAGTTTCTACCAAACATGCCAACTACACTAGCAACCAGTTAATGTAAGAAAGGGCTACTGCTCAAAGGTTAACAGACAATTCACCGGCCTATTTTCTTCACATGTTGAGCGGCCTCAATGTATGTTATGTCCCCTCTCACATGACCCTAAAATTGCAGAAGGAGTTGCAATTCATTTTAAAGATCTATAGTGTGACTCCATATTAAAGGTTCAGCTTCCTGGAAGTGGATATGTTTTATGCTTTACTAAACAAAACAAAACAACGTTTTCAAACTTCCGGGTTAATCTGAGCCTCAACACAATTATTCTTCTTCACCAATCTATACTAAGCCTACAAAACCCCTAATGACCTGTGCTTTGCCAAGCACTTGGTAAGCCACGTTTTAGAACCATGTAAATTTTTTCTTGACATGACTCAAATCTGCCTAGTATTAGACAAGACTCTATAATTATAATAATTCAAGGAAAAGGGACAGGCAAAGGATGTGCCCTGGTGTGCTTGTGAAGCTGCGACAGTGGAGACTGCATGCATCAGGGAAATTTCCACTAGTTCTGAACAGGATCACAATGGGCTTTGCATGTCCTGCTGCTCTCTGCATCACTGAAACCTGGCAGGGTAAATTTTGTGTAACAGAGCTATAGGGAAACACCATAGGCGCTGGAATCTGCTTCTATATCAACGATGGTGGATGCACTGATGTCACATTCTTAAGTAGATTCAGCAGCCCAAACTTTGTTCATGACTGTAAACCATCATCATAACCTTCATCACAGATGTTTTCCTTGTTTGTACTGGTAGGTGTTTACATCCAGCAGGAGTGATGTGCTGCATCATTTGGCCAACTAGACAATGGACCCAGTGCAAAAACACCTGTATTTTTTCAAAGTACTTGGGACATTAAAAAGGCGAATCTGAGCCTTGAACTGACTAAATACATTATAATCAGCACATAAACTGCACAATCAGCTTGGTTATATATAACCAAGAATGAACATCTGAAAAACCTGTGTGAGTGCCAACCATTGTCATGATACTGTCAATGACAGATTACTTCATACTTTCACTGACTTGCTCTTTTAGTCCTGAGGATGTTTTATTAATTTTCTGAGACAGTGTAAAGCTGTCTGATTTTAATCTTAACTAAAATTATGTGGTCAGACTTGTAGAAATCTGACAAATTTTGGAATACATTTTTTATTTAGTTACAAAATTACTATGGATTTTGTCTCATTTCCACTGGAAGCGTGTAGGGGATCTTACAATGGTCAGTGTGAACATGAGGGATGATTACAGCAACCAACAATGTTTTTCAATGTCCGTTCAAAATGTGAACCTATCTTGAGGTACCCGTTATTAAACTGTGATCTGTACATAGATACATACTTGTATCTGGATAAATAATGGGATCTGATCTTCTTCTTTAGTAGTCTTGTCTACAGCCCTGCTCAGATATCCTGTTAAAACAAGTAAGCTACTGTAACTCAATGTAATAGACCAATAAGACAAACTGTGGTGTAAATGGTGTTTAAAATACCTAAAAGTTACAAAGCAGCTACTGTATGTTTAGTAACTTCCAAAGAGCCATCTTGTGATTTTAGCTTGAAGTCTGCGAGTCCAATACCTGCATGTCCAGAGCTGTGAGTTTCTTTCCCTTCTCTCCTGAGTTGTGTTTATACTCCTCAATGGTCCAGGATGGCTGGCTGCGTTTTCCATCTGACAGGCTGGTGAGTCTCAGGTCGGTGTACAGGGGGCTGCCTTTCACATGGGCCTTGACAGAAGGGGTAAACGGGTGTGGTGAGAAAACCTGTTCAATCAAGTAAGACTCCTTTGGTGGTCTGGGGGGACGATGGGCTTGGGGGAGTTCATATTGACGCTCACGTTCTGCCTGAAAATTGAGAGAAAATTAGAAAAGACGGAGGTCATCATGGAAGCTTCCAGTACTGTCAACCCAAGCCTTTGTGCATTTGGATACTTCTACCCATGTATTACAGAGCAAATGATTTATCTGTAGATTGTAATATCATCAGACCACTGATATAAATGTTTGAGGAGAGACAATAAAATCCACCTTTAATTTGTCATTTGTCATATGTATGTGTATTTGAGTATATTATGGCCAGTTGTAAGAAAGGAAGTTGATATAGCATATACAGTTATGTTCAAAATAATAGCAGTACCAGAATAATCCAGGTTTTTAGTGTATTTATATTTTTTATTGCTACATGGCAAACAAGTTACCAGACTTTCTTTGATCATCCTGGAGCTTATCATTAGCTGAGCCTTTGCCATTCTGGTTATTCTTCGATCCATTTTGATGGTTGTCTTGTCCATTGTCCATTTTCTTCCACATCTCTCTGGTTTTGCACTCAATTTTAAAGCATTGGAACAGCCTTAGCTGAACAGCCTATAATTTATTTTTTAAATAAATGTTTTCCCTTGTCCAATCAACTTTTTAATCAAAGTATGCTGTTCTTCTGAACAGTGTCTTGAACGACCAATTTTCCAGGCTTTTAAATGCATGTTCAACAAGTGCTGGCTTCATCCTTAAATAGGGGCCACCTGATTCACCCCTGTTTTTTCACAAAATTGATGACCTCATTGATTGAATGTCACACTGCTATTTTTTGTGAACACCTCCCCCACCCTCCCTTTCAACTAATTGCCCAATTTCACAGCCTTAAAAGCGAGCACATCATGAATGCTGGGTCTTGTTTGTTTTTGGAGAATCTACTGCACCTACTGGTAACTTGTTTGCCATGTAGCAATAAGAAAGACACTAAAAACCTAGATTATTCTGGTTAGTCACATTGAACTGCTATTATATGAAAATGACTGTATATGACAAATTAAAAGAATCAGATTCGGTGATTGTGAAGGCTATAGCATATGATTTACTTAATTTTCATACTCTACCTCATACTACTGGAAGAGATCAAATCCAAACCTATCAGGATAGAAATGTTACTCAGAACATCTTTCAATTGATTTGCAGTGATTCTTAATTCTAAGGGGACAAGTGGATTTGAACCATGCCAACAGAGTTTCCCCACTGCCTTAACAGAGCCACCAGATCACCAGTTCTCTTAGTGTCTGTCAAACATTCACTTGCCCACTTGTCACTTATCACTTTTTTCCACATCTCTGTAGACCAGTGTCTGTGGTTTTTACACACTGAACTCTTGAAATGTGCATCCATCTTAACTATGGAGGGTTTATGTGCTGCAACCCTACTATTAAATCCAACTCTACCGTATGTAATTGCTGACTGACATGCTCAGTGACCTTTTTCCTTGCATATGACATATTGTACTATAAGGCACCACCATCGCAATGCATCATATACTACGTTTCTCCACTCATGAAAAATCTGTCTCCATGGTCAATGATGATGATATAAATATCTCAAGATGCAAATAAGATGAAAATAAGTAAAATAAATCAGAAATACTGTCTTCTTTATGCAGGGGTGCTTTTTTTTTTTTTTTTTTTAAATCAAAAAGTGATAAATTTTGTTTTGCCATTTTAATTTTTCATCAGTATTTAGTATAGTAGATAGCAGTGCATGGAGGGTATTATTAATTTATTATTGTTCTACTGTGAACAGTAGCCTAATGTTTTTAAATGTTTAATCGTGCTTTTTGGTTATTTTTATGTTTTGTATGTAAATGTTTTTTGTGTAGAGACAAAATATAAACTATTAATTTATTTAATTTAATGTATAAATGCAGGAAAATAAAAAGTGAATCCCATGATTCAAAGCAAAGGAAACAAGCCAGACTGTAGTTTTGAAAGGGTTCTACATAGCAGGCTCATCTTAGAGTAACAGCTGGTGAGCTTGTTGATGCTAAAGTCCATTGGCAGAAGAGTTGACTGTGGCAGTTGCGTCCCAGTGGTTATATTCTGTTTTTTTTAACCACTTACTTCTGCCACCTCACAAAGCTTGGCCAAAAGGTGAATCAAACAAGCACCATAGAAGACAGGCATTTACTGCTCAGAACACTCACTATAGCATACTAAAAATAGATTTTTCACCAAAGTACAAGACTCCTTGTGTTAGTACATAACATTAATATTCATAGATTTGATTTTAAAATGATTGAGAATGATGAGGAAAAAGCTGCATCTGACTAGCTTGATGTCCCAAACTGGAATGGTTCCCAACTAGGACTGGGCAATATGACCAATACTGCTCTTTCACTTTTATGCATAAATCTCTTTTTGAAAGTTATTTCCATCCCAGGGCTCTATACCCTGTGTCAACCATTTTCATTAGCTCTAGAAAGCCAGTTTTTCTACCATTCAAACTAACATCATTTGTAAAACTAAGAAATATAAAAGTGGACTCGGTACTGCTGAGCTCTTACATCAAGTAAAAAAGGCCTGTTTCAAATAAGGTCCTGGACCTCTCTTAAAATAACAATAATGTCTGAAGAAACAGACAAGATATGTTGACTTTAAAAAGTTAAAACTCGGATCAATGACTTGATAGTGATATTAGATAATACTAACGACATGACCAATGATATCCACCAATTGTCACACATGATTGGTCTCAAGATGCAACAAACTCAGCTTTAGGACATTTATTGTATTGCCAGCATGGGGAGGGCCCAGTGAATGAGCATAATAATCAAAAGGTAAAAAAAAAAAAAAGCTGCATGGCTGTGCACAGGCAATATGGCTCCCACAGTGGAGATAGAAAATAAAACTGCAGAGACAGAGAGAGACCCTGGCTGGCCTCCATCTTGGCAGCAGTCCATAAATAAGTAGAAAAGGAGCCGAATAGTGGATAGCAGTGGAGTTACTGATAAGCAGTCAGAAAGGACTAATGGCTCAATGAGTTCTGGATAAAATTGTGCTTTAATCTCCTCCCATGTCTGAGGAATTATATTCATTACCATTACTGGAAAGTAATGGTAGTGAAGGAAGATGATCACATAATGTTATCAGCTGTATTTTGTCCTACACTGTATTTTGAATGGATGTCATCCCTGCATGACGAGTTCATACATGAAACATTAACACTACATGAAAATTAATTATTGCAAATCTGATAACAATTTTGAGATAGTGCAGGCAAATGATAATTTCATGGCCAGGCATTACTCCATGACTTATCAAGCAGATTTCATAACAAAATATTTTTAATACTTATGAAGCCAACTATATTGCTGTTTTGTTCTACCGTGATTTAATTAACCGACTAACAACTTACATCATGCTGCCACTACGTTTGTGTGCATTCATTTATGCACATCAAGTTCAGGCATGTTTGTTGTTTGTTATGTCTATTTTTCAATTTTTTCATTTGGATCTGTGAAGTCTTTAAGCTAGAAATGTATCCCGACATTGCTAATAAACAGGCCACATCATTTACATGAGGTCACCTATCAAACCAATGGAGTCAACCAGCGTGAGTTAGACTGAGTAAATACAATATAGTTCATGGAGTAGTAACTTACACAAATGAAAACACCCCAATATTTGGACAAACAGCCTCACACGAAGTCTGAAGAACAAAAACTACATAACTATCAAAATACTTACAATTTGAACTGCATGATGCATCTTGAACTAGCTTTACCTGCTGTGATTATTTAGCTCAAGAATTTGTAACTCTAGCTCTAACAACATTTGAAGACATTTAGAGCACTCGGAGATAAATTAGGTGTAAACTTTCGTTTCACAACAACGGTCTTTGTTTCCAGCCATTCTGAATCTCAAACCCACAACTGACAGTGTTCTTGATACTCAGATTTGATAAACTTGCATAGACAAACACAAGGGGTGTTTGCTGATGATGTGCCTCTGTAGTACTTGTTAGACATTTCATAAAAAAAAAGAAAGAAAAGAAAACAACGAACGAACAAACAAACAAACAAACAAACAAACAAACCAGATGTGGAGATGTGTGATCCAGTCAACAAACTTACAAATGGCAGAGTCCAAAATGGAGTGCAATGTGCAGCAAACCAGCAATGACTGGAAGACTGAGGGGACCTTATAAAACAACAGAGACTAACAGGTGAAACAAATCCGTAATTAGTGAGCCTGTGAGTGGAGGAAGAGGAAGTCCAAGAATTAGTGTATCTCCTAAATCCAGACAAGACAGAGGTTATTTTGTTTGGTCCTAAAAATCTCAGAGACAATATTTTGTCTAATCACATTCTCACCCTTGATGACTCAGATGTCTCAATTGGCCTCAATTAACACTGTAAGAACTCTTGGAGTTATATTTGACCAGGATATCTCCTTCACTTCATACATCAAAGATATCTCTAGAACTGCCTTTTTTTTCATCTGAGAAACATTGTTAAAATTAGGAGCATCCTGTCCCAAAGCGTTGCTGAAAAAGTAGTCCATGCATTTGTTACTTCCAGACAAAACTATTATTACATTACATTATTAATAGGATGTCCCAATAACTCATTAAAAAACTTTGTACCAGAAGCTGGTGCAATGGACCAGCAGAGCTTCAGATGGCACAGGACTCATGTCAAGATAAAAAAACAAAAAACAAAAAACTGAAATCTCACTATTACTTATCCACTTTCTGCTGCTTCTGTCAGCAATTAATGGTAAAAATGATTCACTGATTGAAGCTTTTAATCATTGATCACATCATATGATATGTTACATATAACTTCCAATATCCATACCTACTGTCAGTAGCATCACTAGCCTCTCTTGTTACACAATAGCATAATTTTATCTCAGACCCATCACATATTCAAAAGGAATACAGAATGACTGAAATTAACAAGAAAGATCATTTTCCTACACTGGCTTCTTTTCATTGACTTTAAATAGAATTTAAAATCATTCTCCTCACATAAAAAGCACTAATACACATTAAGCACATTAGTAATGAAGTTCTGTCATATCTTAAAGACCTCATAGTTAATTTTTTTTTCCCAGCAGGACACTTATCTTTCAGAGTGCAGGTCTACTTTTGGATCCATGAATTTCCAAATGTAGAATAGAAGGCAGAGCCTTAAGCTATCAGGCTCCTAGTTCAGGTTCAGAAGGAAGCCAACCAACCTGACCAGTGTTATTTTGTTGCCTGCTGTTCTTTTTTTCTCTCCTCTTTCCACTCACCCCAACAGGTACAGGCAGATGGCTGCCCACCCTGAGCCTGGTTCTGCTGGAAGTTTATTTTGTTAAGGCGAGTTTTTCCTCTCCACTGTCATCTAATGCTTGCTCAAGTAGAACGGTTGTGTTTTCTATATAATTCTATACAATTCGCCTCTTTTCCCATACAACTACATTGTGGAAAGTGATCCCAAAGTTACATATTGTATTAGGACACGTGCCAGTGATTAAACCACCAAGATTGGGGTGGATTTACTAGGTCATATGTGGATGAAGTAAGGCACTTAGCCAAGCTAAGTAGCAAAGACTATGAAGAAGTATTAAAAGAGATGATGTCCCAGATTAGCAAAACTATTAAGACTTCGGAACCAGAGGATGCAGATGAACAGTGACCAAGGTCCCACATTCCAAATCACATATTCTACTGTGAAGAAACCCCCATCTCTACCTAAGTAATATTAACCCACCTGAAATTCAGAAGGTCGTGGTTAAGTAAATTGTATGGAAGGAGGACATGGGCCTGCACTTGCAATTCCCAGTGAGGCTCAGTTCCTTCTCCAGAAAGACTCCCAGATTCATTAATGAACTGGATTATGACACTTGGCGCTCAAGTTGAGTTGCTCTTCACTGATCTTAATATGGCCCCATTTTAGATATGCAGAAGGATTCTTGAGAGCCTGCTTTCCCCTGCAGCTGACATACACATGTGGAAAAAAATGTTGGTACCCTTGTGCTAAAAAAAGAAAAACCCACAAAGGTCACTGAAATTTAAAACTTAAAACTGACAAAAATAATAATAAATAAAAAATTACCAAAATTTAACTTATGAAAATCAGAAATAGTTGTTGAGTTGTGGTTCAACAAAAATGAAAAAAAGAGAAAGTTGGAAAAAAACAGCATGTTTGGAAGAAACTAAATTATCCCAGCAATTCTAGCTTACATTTAAACTAGATTCAGTCCCTGCTGTGGGATATAGAGAGGCTGGAGTCAGTCAGCAATGTCCCTCAGATGTGCCCAGTAAAGAAAGAGGTGGAATGCTCAGTGGTTTGCTAGTCTACCACCTCCAAACAATAACAGAGATCATATTAAGCTTCCTATGGGGCTAATTGGCAGGAATTGCACAGCCCAAGTGTCCATTAAAGGCGAATAGTTTATTTGCCTGCTTGACTGACTGTAGTTAAAGAGGGTATTGCTGTTGCTTGTGACCTCCCAAGTGCAAAGTCTGTTGTCCTTGAACATCCATCCTCATCCTCACTGTATGCTGGCCTGCTAGTGAAAATATTGCATAGTAGACATTCTAAATCATGATGATAAACTCCCTGTAGTGATCAGCAGTGAGGCTGTTCATGATATTGTCATCCCTGCAAAGTATAAAATTGCTGAGATAAGTGCTTACAAAAGCATCATGTCAACAAAGCGCTGAGGTGCTGAGGTGTCACAGAAAACCAATTTGAATTTTAATTTTGGTGAGTCCCCAGTCCCCTCAGTAGAAGATCTGACGTAACTAAGTTCCTGAACAATATGCCTGATGTGTTCACAAAGCATGACCTGGATTTTGGTCAGACAAAGTGATGAACCACATAAAGCGCTCTCGGATGAAACTCCGTATAAACCTCATGCTTGATCGATACACCCACAAGCACATTCAAAAGCTTCTCAATACTAGGGTCATCCAAGAGAGTCCACTTTTCGTCTCCAATTGTGGTTGTCAGGAAGAAGTAATGGCCAATTTCGATTGAGCATTGATTACAGGAGACTAAATCTTCACACAATCAAGGACGCTTACGCAATACCAAAGCTGGAGGACACCTTTACAGCATTCTCTAATACCATGTTTCGACCTGGTTTATTACGTTTTTTTTTAACCATGTCCTGTCCAGCAGCATAGCATGAAGCTTGATTGGGCCTTTGTGTGGCAGTTTGTTTTTCAGGGTTGTTTTATCCAGTGAATATTTACTCCCTTGTGGTAACTATTATGTATATGTCCAGTGTGCATATATATTACCAGCTTCAGGATCGCAAAGGGGAAAGAGGGTACAGAGGGAAGGGACAGAGAGAGGGGGGAGACAGAGGGGGACAAATAGAAGGAGAATAACACCTGAAAATAGTACAACCAGCAACACAATACACACACAAAAAAAAGAAGAAGTAATAATAATAATAAAATACATAATAAAAAGGGAAAGATATTTGAATAAATAAAGCTAGAATGATAATGACAACAGAAATAATAGTAATAGTGAGCAGAGCACAATGCAAATATAGAACAGAGACCAACCAGTTCACGCACAAGCAAATATACCACATCTCTCCATCACATGCAGAACAGCAGTCACCTCCATAATGTTTCATACTTGTGTTGGCATGCGGACGTGCAAGCATGCCCACAAGTGCCACCAGTAATTCCTGTCAAGGGTGGGACATGGCCACCATCGTTTAAAAGGTCCAGCGAGTGGTGAGAAGAGACCCAGCCAGAGCACCCCACCGCCCCCAGGGCCAGGAAGTCAGGGCCAGGAAGTTCATGCCTTGCTCCCCAGGAAAAGCAGAAGCAGCCACGGAGAGAAACCTCCTGGTACAGGCCAGTCCAGCAGCGGCCGCCCCGGGAAGCAGGAGGTGTGCGTGCCCCGAGCCCGCAACAAACATGCATGCACTCCCACAGACATCTGCCCATCCATACCTATACGCACACATATACACACGTACACAGTGGACCTGCGCCACCCTGGGCAGGGCCCATGCTCCACCCCACTCCATTTTTATTGTATTAGTTGTAAGTCTGGGTTTTTAGTCATTTTAAGCATATTTGTGTCCAAAAGCATATGGATGGTTGATTAGTCTATCCATGTTATTTGTTGACTGTTTACCTTTAATGAACCCTGTTTGGTCAGAATGGATTGTGTAGGAAGTATTTTTTTCTAGTCTGCCAGTGATTGCTTTGCAGAATATTTTCAGGTCTACATTGACACAACAAGTGAAATTGGTCTGTAACTTGATGGGAGCGTGGTATCTTTTCTTGGATTTTGGAGCAAGCTTATGAAGGCCTCATGTTCGAGAGTAACATTCCGTTTTGTAAAAAGTTGGTGCCAGCATTGTCCAGAATTCCTTATAGAACTCAGCTGGGAAACCATCTGGTCCTGGGTGTGTTTTTTATTCTGCATCTGCTGTAGGGCTTCATGGAGTTCAGTCAAGGAGAGTGGTAAGTCCAGAGTTGTCTGTCATCCAAATCTGCCAATACTAATTTCATTTCATTTCATTTCATTTTCAAGATTCTATGGCTACAGTAGGTGAGTCTGTGATCTGTTGTTTTGATAAAATTCTTTGTATTATATTATTTATTTCTTGGAGTCATGAGTAATGTTTCCTTGAGTTTTCCTCTCAATTATTATTTAATTACAATCTTAGTTTTCTCAAGTCATTCATGGTGTTATCCTGTGAGAAAGCAGCAAAGGCAATCTCTAGTAATTTAATTTTCTGCTCTAATTCTGATTCATATAACTTGTCTTTTTTTTTTTCCTGTGTGATGACTATGAAATTATTCTGCCTCACATGACGGCCTTAGCAGTCTCCCAGAGAAGACAATGTTAGGTTTCTGGTGTTTCACTGAATACCACAAAGGTTGCCCACTCTCTTTTCATATAACTTATAGTGTTGATCTTTAGGTAACAATGTATTAAATCCCCAATTAATGCTTGGTGGCATGAATACGTTTGTATTTATGCCAATTCCTGTTATTCCCTGCTGTGCTTAGCCTGTCCAATTCTGGGTTACATACCAGATTAAAATCATCTCCCATTTTAAGCGTTACACTTGAGTGAGCAGATAGTGATGTAAAAAAGTGTGAAAGAAAGAGTATTGAGATATTTGAGGTTTTTTTTGTTTGTTTGTTTTTTTGTCCCTTTATCAGACCACCTGTTGTCAGTAGAGCCATGGGGTAGATTCCTGGTCATGGTAAAGCTGTAAATTTACTGTACATAAAGCTTATCCACGCTGATGACCGCTCTGCAACCCTCACTGATGAACCTCCCCTGGATCGGAGACGGCCTGCGATGTCGGCCCAGGATCTCCTTGGGAAATTGGTCATTGACGCTATAGTTAATTCCCATCAGCTCTCTGCCTCGGCTCTTCACTGGTTCTTCTTGCTTGAAGTTTCAACCTCACACTCACTTTTTGTTATTACCAGATCAAAGTTGAAGAAGCAGATAAGCCCAAGACTTTTGTGTGCCCTCTCGGCTTTTGGAAATTCAGCAGCAGGCCTCAAGGTGTAACAAATACACCAAGCACATTTCAGAGATTGGTGGAAGAGTGCATAGTGGGCATTTGAAAGAGGTTTTTGTCGACAACTCGATTGTGTTGAGTTTTGGTTGAAACTGTCCCTTAAAAAGGGCATTATATTTTGTATCTGTGTGGTACCCAGGTTACATCTCCCAAGATGGAGTCCAGACAGACCCAGACAAAATTGCTGCCAGTGTCTCAGAACGTCCAAGAGTTAGATCAGTTCACCAACAAGAATTTGAGATGTAAATAAAAAAGCTCCCCACCCCTACATACTCCATACTGATGCTAGTACCATTGGTTTACGTGCTCTTTTGTACCAGGAGCAAGGGAAACAGCTGATGGTTATAGTCTAGTCATTCAAACTCCTGTATCGCATGGCAAGCAAAACGCTGATGCTGATGGTCTGTCCTGTCAACCCCAAGAAGCTCTTTTTGATTACCCAAAATCTCAAAAGGAAAGATATATATCAGCAGCATACACAAGAACATCTGTCAGGTCCTGAAACCATTGATGCAGTAGACCAGGCTGTTGTACAAATGGTCAATGGTCTGCACTTATATAGCGCTTTTCTTCCTAACTGATACTCAAAGCACTTTTACCACAAACAATATGTTTATATTATTCATCCATTCATGCATACAAGCACACACAGCTTGCTGCTATGCAGCTGATCTGACTCACCGGGGTCAACTTGGGGTTCAGTATCTTGCCCAAGGTGGAGCTGGGAATCAAACCGCTGATCCTATGATTGGCAGCCAACTGCTCTACCTATTGAGTCACAGCCACATTTGTGAGAGGCAGCTTGTCTACAGAGACAGTTATGACAGTTCAGATTGTGCTGGTGGTGTTGCCCTTGCTGAGCTACAGGCAGGAAGGTGGACTACCAGTTGTCACTTACTTACTACACTTAATGATTAAACAGGAAGAAGCTCAATGTAAATCATGTAATTTCCAAGCTTGATGAGCTGAGCTCTGTAAGCCTGTTCTAACCAGCCTATAAGATCATATTGACCACATGGGTATCGAGTATACACTAGACCTTATGATGGCTATGGATGTAGAGAGGAAAGTAAAAACCTGTGGAAGATGTGTTTCCAGAAAGGCGTTGCCAGAAAGAGCTGCACCCTAAGTCAATATCACCACCTCAAGGCCTCTTCAACTAGTCTAAATAGACCTCCTTTCTCTTAAACTAGACAGCAGTGGAGCTAAGGGCATACTGGTGATCACTGATAATTTTACTAATTATCAGTGATCACCAGTATTAAGTATTAATTAAGTATGCAGCTGCCATCCCAACACCCACCCAAAAGGCATGTACATTTGCGAAATGTCTGTGGGACATCCTTATTGTGCACTATGGAATCCCAGGAAAACTGCATAGTGACCAGATTTTGAATTTCATATGATTAAAGAGCTCTGTCAAGAGGCTGGCATATGGAAGGTGAGAACTACCCTGTACCATCCCAGGGGCAACCCTGTTGAGCTATTTAATTGCACCATGCTTGAAATGCAACAACTGGAGCAAACAATTAAAGAAATATACTGTGGAAATATTATCTTCCCATACAACAATGCTACAAACAGACACAACTTTACTACGCTGTAAACTCTTGTTTGAAATGTTCATTTAAGGAGCAATAAAAATCTGTTTTTTATTGTAAGACCCTGCAGACTGCACATTTGCCCAGCAACATCTGGACACCACAGGCTGCCAGTCAGGGAAAAGTTTAGAGCCCAAACTGGTTTTAAGACAGACATAGACTTTTAGACCTGTGTAGAATTTTCTTTTCTGAACAGGTGGACCTATGCATAGAGCTTTATTCAATTCAATTCAACACCTTTCCTTAGTTGAAGGTCTTTGTGTCACTTGATTTTATGGCAAAGACAACTTTCCTTTCAAAGCCTTCACAGAAAACATACTTCTGACATAATTAAAATACAGTTTCAGAATTTTATATATTGGAATTATTTGTACATGTCCTATATTTAATTTATATACTTAAAATACTGTATATGACAGATAGAATAAATAATTGTCTATTTCAACTGTCATGTTTGACATAATTTATGTCAGTGGGTTAAGTCATCACATCGTTGCTGTCCTTGTTTATTAGTAATCAACCTTAAGGTGTCTTAACTAAACCAGCTAATAATTATAATTAAAATTATTATGTATTATCTGACATACTGTGGATATCGTCATTATTCTATGTGTATTATGTGTACATGATTAGCACTCTATCTCAAATAACTTGTCATTACTCTTTCATCCAAACTTTTAATCAAAGTCCTTGGAGTTTCCAAGAACTACAAGACTGACTGACTTAGTAGCTAAATACAATTTTATATAGGCCTACAGAATTTCCAACCAGTGGTCGCTGCCAATAATAAAGCACAACAATAGTTTGGACAAAGCCCTGATGGTTCCAGACGTCTGTTGTAAGTTTCACAATGACTGGCTCACCTTCACATCAGTGTAGCTAGTGAACATCACAGAGATGACTCTTCTTCATTTATAATTATTAATTTCTTGTGCTGCTTTAATGCAATGGTAGAGACAAACTGTATAATAGTTACTCTAGGAGAGCTGGACTGGGCCGTAGAATGTTCTTAACCTATCAGCAAAGCCAGTATCTGCTCCAATGTGCAAGGAGGAACAGGATGAGCACTGCTAGAGCCCTACAAAATAACTTCCAGGAGGTCACTGATGTAAATGTCTCTCACCAAACAATCAAAAAATTGATTTCATATTGTTGGGCTGAGTACTAGACTTCTTCTAGTGGGCCCTATGCTCACTGCTTAACACCATTGAGCTTGACCGGCATTTGCCATAGAACACCAAAAATGGCAGGTCCGCCACTAGGGCCCTGTGCTTTTCACAGATGACAGCAGGTTCATCCTGAGCACATGTGACACACGAAAGAGTCTGGAGAAGACATGGAGAACTTTATGCTGCCAGTAACATCGTTCAGCATGAGCAGTTTGGTGGTGGGTCAGTATTGGTCTGGGGAGGCATATCCATGGAAGGACGCAAAGAACTCTACAGGCAAGAAAACAGCACCCTGAGTGCCACTAGGTATCTTTGGACTCATTGTCAGACCCTACGCTACTGCAGTGAGCCACCCTCCTGGTGAACGACAATGCGGTGCCTTATGTGGCGAGAGTATGCAGGCAGTTCCTGGAGGGAGGTTATGTTTCCATCCATTCAACATCTCCAGGTTGCACCTCAGACTGTCCGGGAGCTCAGTGGTGCCCTCGTCCAGATCTGCAAGGAGATACCCCAGGACACTATCTGTTGTCTCATTATTATCTTATTATCATTGCAATATTGTCATGCCTGTATACAAGCATGTGGGAGCCATACTAACTACTGTGTGCCATTTTGAGTTGCTAATTTGCATCAACATTTTAGCAAAATGGACTATCCTGATGCATAATTTCTTCACTCTGATTTTTAGGTTGTCTTTGAATACAACCCTCTCTAGATTGATAATTTTCATTTCCATCAAACGATGTGGCATTGTTTCATTCCTAACGCATTACCCAGTCCATTTCTGTATAGATATCCAGTATAATTATACCTCCATTGAGATCTGATGTGTTTTCAAAGTGTTTGAATTTTATCTTTAATTTTATTGATCAGTGTATATTATTACACAGCATATTGTATACAGTACACAGAAACATGCAGTGAATGTCGAAAGGGCAGATTCAGGTAGGTAGAGATATTACCAACAAAGCGCGACCTAAGCCCAAACCAGGCTGCTACAATAAACAATCAAAAAGCAAGGATAAAATTACTTAGCATAACTTTCTATTTTAAGTTTTTTTCTTTTTCTCCCCATTACATTAAAGTAGCAGAGCAATCTAGCCACAGGGGTTGCAAGCCAGTTACTTCTGTGCCAGTCCCAAGCCCGGATAAATAGAGAGGGTTGCGTCAGGAAGGGCATCCGGCGTAAAAATTGGCAAAATAAACATGCGAATCATCAATAACACTTTCATACCGGATCGGTCGAGGCCCGGGTTAACAACGAACGCCACCGGTGCTGTTAACCTACAGGGTGTCGGTGGAAATTTGACTACTGTTGGTCGAAGAAAGAGGGGAGGCAGAAGGGTTCGTGGTCAGAGAGAGAAGGGAAAAGGCAGGAACATAGATTTGAGAATAGGGACTCTTAACGTTGGCACGATGACAGGGAAAGGCAGAGGTAGATGTTCTGTGTGTGCAGGAGACAAGGTGGAAGGGCAGCAAGGCACGTAGTATCGGAGGAGGATACAAACTGTTCTACCATGGTGTGGATAGGAAGAGAAACGGGGTAGGAGTGATCCTGAAGGCGGAGTTTGTGAACAATGTTGTAGAGGTGAAAAGAGTCTCAGACAGGGTGATGAGCATAAAGCTAGAAATTGAAGGGGTGATGGTGAATGTGGTCAGTGGGTATGCGCCACAGGTTGGCTGTGAGTTAGAAGAGAAGGAGAGATTCTGGAGTGAGTTTGATGAGGTCATAAAGAGTATCCCCAGACGAGAGAGACTAGTTGTTGGAGCAGACTTCAATGGGCATGTTGGTGAGGGCAACAGAGGTGATGAGGAAGTGATGGGCAGGTTTGGTGTGAAGGAAAGGAATCTGGAAGGACAGATGGTGGTGGACTTTGCTAAGAGGATGGAAATGGCTGTAGTCAACACTTACTTCCAGAAGCGAGAGGAACATAGAGTGACATACAGAAGTGGTAGAGGTAGGAGTACGCAGGTGGACTACATCCTATGTAGACGAGGTCATTTGAGAGAGGTTAGTGACAGCAAAGTGGTGGTAGGAGAGAGTGTAGCCAGACAGCACCGCATGGTGGTGTGTAAGATGACTCTGGAGGTCAGGAAGAAGAAGAGAGGGAAGACAGAAAAGAAGACCAAGTGGTGGAAGTTAAAGAATGAAGAAACTTGTGAGGGATTCAGGCAGAAGTTGAGACAGGTTCTGGGTGGTCAGGATGAGCTTCCAGATGACTGGGAAACTACAGCAGAGATTATCAGGGAAACAGGTAGGAAGGTGCTAGGTGTGTCATCTGGAAAGAGGAAAGAAGGTAAAGACACTTGGTGGTGGAATGAGGAAGTACAGGAATGCGTCAAGAGGAAGAGGTTGGCTAGAAGGAAGTGGGATGTAGAAAGGACTGAGGAAAGTAGACAGGAGTACAAGGAAGCACAGCGTAGAGTGAAGAGGGAGGTGGCAAAGGCCAAACAGAAAGCTTACAGTGAGCTGTATGACAGGTTAGACACAAAGGAAGGAGAGAAGGACTTGTACAGGCTAGCCAGACAGAGAGATAGAGATGGGAAGGATGTGCAACAGGTAAGGGTGATTAAGGACAGAGATGGAAAGGTGCTAACAACCCAGGAGAGTGTGCAGAAAAGATGGAAGGAGTATTTTGAGGATCTGATGAATGAGGAAAATGACAGGGAAAGAAGGGAGGAAGATGTGGATGTTGTGGAGGAGGAAATAGCAGAGATTGGAAAGGATGAGGTGAGGAAGGCTCTGAAAAGGATGAAGAGTGGAAAGGCTGTTGGTCCTGATGACGTACCTGTGGAGGTGTGGAAGTGCTTAGGAGAGGCAGCAGTGGAGTTTCTAACCAGTTTGTTCAACAGGATTCTAGAGAGTGAGAAGATGCCTGAGGAATGGAGGAGAAGCGTTCTGGTTCCGATCTTTAAGAACAAGGGTGACACGCAGAACTGCAGCAACTACAGAGGAATAAAGTTGATGAGCCACACAATGAAGCTGTGGGAAAGAGTAGTGGAAGCCAGGCATAGGAAGAAGGTGGAGATTTGTGAGCAGCAATATGGTTTCATGCCCCGTAAGAGCACCACTGATGCCATTTTTGCTTTGAGAATGTTGATGGAAAAGTACAGAGATGGTCAGAAGGAGCTGCATTGTGTCTTTGTAGATTTAGAGAAGGCGTATGACAGGGTGCCGAGGGAGGAGCTGTGGTACTGTATGAGGTCGTCGGGAGTGGCAGAGAAGTACGTCAGACTAGTTCAGGACATGTATGAGAGAAGTATGACGGTGGTGAGATGTGCTGTAGGTCAGACAGAGGAGTTCAAGGTGGAGGTGGGACTACACCAAGGATCAGCTTTGAGTCCCTTCTTGTTTGCTATGCTGATGGACAGGCTGACAGATGAGGTCAGACAGGAATCTCCCTGGACAATGATGTTTGCGGATGACATTGTGATTTGCAGTGAGAGTAGAGAGCAGGTGGAGGAACAGCTGGAAAGGTGGAGGTTTGCTCTGGAAAGAAGAGGCATGAAGGTCAGTCGTAGTAAGACAGAATACATGTGTCTGAACGAGAGGGATCAAGGTAGAAGCGTTAGGTTACAGGGGGCTGAGGTGAAGAAGGTGCAGGAGTTTAAGTACTTGGGGTCAACAGTTCAGTGTGATGGAGAGTGTGGAAAAGAGGTGAAGAGGCGAGTGCAGGCAGGTTGGAGCGGGTGGAGGAAAGTGTCAGGAGTGTTGTGTGACAGAAGAGTGTCAGCAAGACTCAAAGGAAAGGTGTACAAGACAGTGGTGAGACCAGCTCTGCTCTATGGGTTAGAGACGGTAGCAGTGAGAAAGAGACAAGAGGCTGAGATGGAGGTAGCAGAGATGAAGATGTTGAGGTTCTCCTTAGGAGTGACCAGGTTAGACAGAATAAGGAACGAGTACATCAGAGGGACGGCTCACGTTGCCTGTGTTAGCGACAAAGTCAGAGAGGCCAGACTGAGGTGGTTCGGACATGTTCAGAGGAGGGATAGTGAGTATATTGGTAGAAGGATGTTGGAGATGGAGCTGCCAGGCAGGAGGACAAGAGGACGGCCAAAGAGGAGATATATGGATGTCTTAACAGAGGACATGAGGTTGGCTAGTGTTAGGGTAGAAGATGTCCATGATAGATTTAGGTGGAAAAGGATGATTCGCTGTGGCGACCCCTGATGGGAAAAGCCGAAAGAGAAGAAGAAGAAGACATTAAAGTAGCAGAGCAGCCACCACAATAATTTCAGTATCATTTGTGGTTGTGCTGCTCTTGGCAGAATCTTCACTTCAACAGTTTGCTTTCCATTTTCAAAAGCTTGAAAACAATATTAAGTACAGTGATCTCATAGTATGATTTTTGTATTGGTGCTCACTTTTACCACAGGATGCCCATGATGTAATTTAGACATGGTTCCAGCAGATAATTACTTCTAAAATCACAAGTCATCCTTTATAAGATTTCAAAAGTTTACATTAGATGTTTGCCCCTGCCTTCAGTCTGCTAAACTAGGCTAACTACATTCTTTAGGCAGCCCTGTGCCTTAACATATCAAAAAGTCCAAATGCATTACGCACTGCTTCACTTTTTTATTTTTTAGAATAAAAAATAGAAGTGGAGCAGTGAGAGTATTGTCAACAGTATTTCCATCTTGCTGCATGTATATTTGCATCCTAAACTCTCTCTGCATTGTTGGTACAGAACATTACAAAAGGGAAACACATTTTCATCCAATTCTTGGCCTATTTTAAACATTTTCTTAGCTGTATTTGGATGGAGGGCATTTCTGTCTCAAGTTGAAACAGAAACCTGATCTGTAAAAACACCCACAGGCGTCCTGTCCTCTTGGACATTTTTACACTCCCTAATTTGATAGGATTAATTCCTCTTCTCATTGAAGAAATACATGGCTGTGAATACATCTTTTGGCGGTGAGAAATGCCATATGAGCCACAATGCAATTACAGGGCTTCTATTACATCTCAGCTCAGATTTAATGCTGCAATCTGCTGTCTTTCAACACAGCTGCTGTATTATTTGAAAATGGAAATGATTTTTAACCTCAAATGTTCCTCCATTTATAATACTCATGCCTACATAGAAATAAGATGTAATGACTTTCTTCTATTATTTTCAGGTGGAATGCAATCTGTGATCAATCATTTGATCTCTTGATTTTTTTTTTAAATTATTATTCATTAGGTTGAGAAAATGCTAATCAAACTTTTACCATAAAGCTAGATGATATGTTCAAAAGCCCTGTTTTACCCAGCTAACAGTTAAAACCAATAGATATCAAGTTACAATGATATAAGGATTTTAAGAGGCTAAAACTGAAACATTTAATGACTTTATATTATCAACAGCATGGGCAATGATTTTTGTGCCTATTATCTTGCTAAAAAGAAAAAAACACTGATGATAATTTCACTGATAATTAATCTACATTAATTAATTAATTAATTAATTAATTAATGTAGTATGCAAAGTTGTGCCAGAGGATGCAATTTTTAATTACATGAACAAAAACACTTAAATCATAATTAAAATAAGTTACTGTTCAGAGACTAAAACCATTGGTGAACTGTGTCTACTCAAACATCTGTAAATCTATACCTAGATTTTGGCCTATTCATCTGTGTCATAGAGATTTTTTGGTGTTAACAATTAAAAAAACTTTTTTTTGTTTGTTTTTTAAAGAACTTGATTGAGAACAACACTGATCCCTTTTGACTAGTGTGATGTCAGCCTGTGAGATTATATTACACTTATATATAAGTGCAAAAGACAGCAATTGAATTAAATAAATATTTCTTGTGTAAACATGAAAACCTGTTCTCTGTGTCGTTTGCTCATTATTTAAGTCCCTAATAAAGACATGACCAGTCAGTCTCTGTATACAAAGCAAAGCGAAACATTTACAAGCATCATGCCAGACAGCTCGCAAAAACAGAAAGAAATAAAAGGCATTAGACATGGTGCTCGTGTACACGTAGGCAAAGTGGGATTTCATAAAAATTTTCTGCACCTTGTGTTAATACGTTCTTAGTTAAAAATTGTATTTATACCAGAATGTAACTTTGTAACACAGAATTTGTGGACAGGAAGCTTTATATTTATATGCAATATTTTGTACACTGCAAATCTGTGTATTTTCACATCACACATTCTTATTTTCTTAGTCTAATTTGGACAAGACACAGGAAAAGGCTGAATTATTAAAACATGCTGTGTGTCATTTGTTTTAATTAAGTTAGATTGCCACCAAAAGGCGAGCTGATGTTGAACGTGAACGTTCTTCTTACTAGTGTCACTCACCCCAGTTCACCAAAATCCATGTTCACTAAACATAAAGACATTCATATTTATCTTACCTAAATGAAAGGAGCAGAAATATATATGAAGACAGCTTGATTGGTCAATCTACTGCCATAAATATTTCACTGACCCCAGATATAACAACATTTCAAAGACATAATATAATATCATATCACATTGTTTCAAACTATCTCTGTATTGATTAATTATTTTGCAAGAGCAGCTTATATGTTTTCCTATGCTAGTCTCTTCTACATTATCTATTTTACACATTACTTCTCCATCTGCAAACAGGAACTATATCTGATGGCTGCGAATGTCATGTCATATACTGCGCCTGCTCTGTCTGAAAGTAAAAACAGTGTCTGTACCTCTTTGGCTTTCCGGTGTCTCTCCTTGCTATCTCTCTCTCTGTCATTGTCCTCATCTCCAGGGTGGCAGGAATAGGACACTGTCCTCCAGTTCTGTGGAGAGTTGGCAACCTTTGACTCAGTTGCGCTGTTCTCGTCAGTGAGTGAGTGGGCCGACCTCCTAGTGAACATGCTCTTCTTCAGCGCCTTCACCCTGAGGCTATCGCTGTTACTCCCATCTGAACAGCACCACTCTCCCATGGGACCATTGTCCACTTTGACATTGTGGCCAGTGGTGTGACACTGGAAAACACGAGGTGAGAGGGTGGTGTCAGGATGTGAATGGGGGTGGGGATGTGGCTTGTCAGGAGTGGCATTGGACTCTGATGCTGATGCAGTCTCCATGTGTCTCCCATTGGCTTCAGGCTCCTGGATCTTCTCATCCAGCTTGTTAAGCTTGGAAAGCACCTGGGAGATCTCACTGCGAACCCCCGAGAGAGACTCCAGCTTCTTCTCAATCTCACCAATCCTCATCACCAGCTTGCATACACTTGATTTGAGCTCATCATCTGTGTTTTCCAGTGAATGGAAGAGGCGATCCAGCTTGCACTTGGCTAGTTTGACTGTGTTGCGTTCAGGCGAGCTGTCGCCTTCAGACTTCAGTGTTACCTGAGAGAGCGATCCATTACTGTTGTAGCAAGATGACTGGACAATGCCCAGAGAGTCACAAACACTCATATCATCCAAAAAACGAAAGATGTCACTTATGTCATCACTGACAATCTCAGAGTCCCCATCGGAGTGTTTAAAGACATGTCTCTCTCTATCAGAGTACTTAGCTGGGTATTCCTTCACCTTCTTCTGCTCAGACTGCTCTGTTTGAGTCCCAACACTGGAGGAGCTGTCGCCTCCCTGAAAGGATGGACTGTTCATATTTTTGTCCCTAATTTTTTTAGGGACCACCTCTTTTTTAGCCAAGCCCATAGGCCCACTTCCCCTCAGTGCTACATCCTTGCTCTTTATTCCATTAGTTTTCTTTGCAAATCCAGAAGGAGAAGCCACCACCTTTTCCTTTGGACTCTGAAACTGCTGCTGGTTGTCAGGGCTGATGACACTGATAGTACAATGGTGGTTTTCTTTGAACGGTTTGCTGTTCACAAATGACCTCTCAAAGTCTGGAGGCGTCTCTTCTGTGTTGAGACTGAGGCTCTTAACTGGCCATGCCAGATGTTTTCCTGCAATGCTACAGTGCTTCCTGCTGCTGACACTCTCAGAGACTGTTGTCGGACCAAAGTATGTGGATGCCTGTAAGTCATCCAGGCTTTCATGCTTCACCCTCCGCCTTTCCTGAAAAGGAGACTTAAGTGTCGGTTCAAAGTAAGGGTTAGTATAAGGCAGTTCAAAGCTGTGGTTGAAGAAGGTGGCAGGCTTGTGTAACTCCCTCCTTTGGTAGCCGTCAGCAGCCTTGCTGCCCACTTTGCACTCAGTGGTGATGACCTACAACAGTAACCCAGAAAGGGACTGAATTGGCTTTAAAACACAACGAACAAAAGTTGGTCTCTTAGTACGATTTAGTTTGTGGTATGACTACAGTAAGATTCTAACAAACATAATTCTATAATAAATGTCAACTGTTCACAGAAGGATCATTCTGAGGGGTTTTGAGGGAGGCTTGCAGTTAGAGTATGTTTTCTGGCATTCTTATTTACTAAAATGTCATCAGGTCTGCTGTGGTATCTGAAGGGCTGAGCAGAACCTGGTGGAACAGGAAGAGTCAGGGCTTGGTGAAGTCGAATAAATTTGAGTTTCAGTTTTGAGTTTGAGTGCTAACTTGATCCAACAAAACGTGGACAGGATTTGCATTTGACTGAGCTAAGGCTATACTGCCTCATAGACAGCAAACTGTGATGTACTGTCTTCACCTCTGTCCACTACAACATTAAAACCACCAGGTAGATTTAATGTTGTGGCAGATCGAGCGTGTGTGTGTGTGTGTGTGTTTATATTAATTAAATTACATTAGTGGATTATCATATTATAACATGTAAGCTGCATTATAATAATACTGCTTTTTATTTTGATGCTAATTAAATTAATGTGTATACTGTATACAGTATGCAGTAAAACACTATGAATTTAATATTCAGCTTAATGAACTCAAATAGTTATACAGCATTTTATTTTTATTACCTACTTTTTGTTAATCTTTTGGAGTAGGTTTAATGGAGAAATACACTGTCACACTACTAATTTTAACTAATTAAAATAACAATTTCTCTTATCACTGTTCGAGTGGTCTGTGATTGACTTATCTGATGAAAATAAAATGCTCTATTATATCTACATTAAACTGATTTAATGCTTTTCTTAATTAATTTAACATTTTTAATGCCAGATGTGCATTCATTCCAGGTAACCCTTACTTCAATATCCATTTGAAACTCAAATTGTGAAGGCAATATGTCTCATTTCTGTAATTTAAGGTAGTTATTTCACTCTGATTGTTAATTTCAGAAAACTATGGAAACAATTTGAGCCTAAGAGAGTCACTAGTGACTATTTTGGTCACCAGGTAAGTGACATACCAAACAAAAATATCAAATGTTTTTCAGTTATAGTTTTGTTTAAAAATGGCCTATGCTTTATTTAATTTTCTTTTTTGCATACTATTGGATATGCTGATCAAAAAATCTATAATATATGAAAAAATAAGGATTAGATCTATGAAGCTCTACTATAAATAATAATCTCCTTAGACTGCATATTACAATGTGTAAATATATCAGGTATTTACGTGTGTAGTAACTTGAGTGTTACTTTTCAACATACTGCAGGCTAATGAAAAACCCTCCTTTAGCAGATCCTTCTCTTAGCAGAGGTCCACTGAAAATTAAAAAATTAATCCTCTGTAATGTAGTTATCCTTCAACAACATCCTAATTAAGACAAACCTGTGGTGAGAAGGCCACAAAGTTGTGAAAGTCTTCCTTAAAGATGTTCCTCTTCTGAATGCAGGAATGAACAGAAAATGGCTCCGGATGACCAACATGCTGCAGGGAGTCCTGGTCAGTGGTGGACTCGCTGTCGATGTCCATGGGAAAGTAGGTTGTCTGCATTTCACAGGGTGGAGATGTCAGATTGCTGCTAGAGTACTGGGGAAGATGATGCAGTTTGTCCAGAGAGGCTGCTCTGAATTTCAGGTCCTTAGTCACCCCCAGCAGGAAATTAGGCTCAGAGGTGGGGATAAAGTGCTGGCAGTTGTTGCACTCAGATGATTTAGGACAGGGAGGAGGGTTCTGAGCCATAGTGGGCTCCTGGGGGCGGTGGAGATGATGGTGGTGGTGGTGTTCATCCCTGGGGTGATTCATGTGCTCAAAACCAACCCCCCTGTCACAGTCCTGGTACTTATATGCATCATTATCAGACCTGCACAATTCCACTGACTTGTTCTTGTGCATCTTGGCTCTGTGTACTATGGGAAGTTTGTCTTTGGCTATGCCTCCATTCATCTGGATCAAATTGAACATGGTGACAATGTCTGCAGCCACCATAAGCTTCTTGGATTGGGGATCCTCCATGGAACAGCGCATCTTGTCTTTGAAGAGTGTGGCTGGAAAGGAGGGGTCCAGACAGGCTGTGTAGAAAAGCATGCTGTGGACCTTGGCCAGGTGCACTAAGTCAAAGCGAGCACACAGGGACTTACATAGGTCCTGATAGGACATCACGTTGTGCTTGGAGTCCAGCTCTTCCAAGATCCGAACCAGAAACAGAGAGTACTCTGGGTGGGGGTCCATGGCTGCTGGGTGGCAGGAACAGGCCTATAGAGAAGGTCTTACCTCAGCAGAATATTGGCACCTGCAAACAGCACATCTAAATATTAATTCAATGCTAATCTGTTCTTCTTTTATTGGACACAAACGCTACACAGAATCTAGGATTTGGATTTATAAGAGCAGGGGAGGCAGTCACATTCAAGATACATTCAAAATTAAAAAGACTTTATGGGTTTCATTACACGCAGTCAAAAGGTGACTATAATCGACATCAAAATATTTTAGCTCAAATGAGACCTGTCTGAGTCCGGACCGAACCAGAATCCACCTGCATCCCGACAGCTCTAGCAGCTGCAGAGCCTCTAGGCGCGTTCACAGGGACATTTCAGTGTTATTTCAGTTTGATTTGCATACCTTCAGTCACACTGAGTTGATCTGAACGGAGAATCATCGGATCAGGTAGTGCAGCACTGCATGTCTCCAATCAGCGACAGATAAAGTCACGAATGAACATTATGAGGCTCAGAATCCGCAGCGCGCACCCTCCGACAGTAGCATCCAAATGGGCTTAGCCCAACTTTAACCCATCCAATTACCTGTCAGTAGAAATGAGGAGAGAATACATGGTTCATCCTCACGTGCACGCGCATAGGTGCATCCTGCTAAAATAACATATGCTGTCCCAGCTGCTGCTGACGTTGAACGACTCCATGGTGTCGGTGACAGCCAGCGGGCTGAACCGTCCACACATCCGCGGTTTTCCTCGCTCTCCTGGACGCTGTGCTGTGGCGAAGGAGGTGTCCTGCGATTGCAACTGCATGCTTTGCTGAAAATCAATTAGTGTCAAGCTAGAGAGACTCTAAACTAACACTACCGGTGTTCGTTTTCACGATAAAAGCCTTGTAGGGACGCTAGAAATAACAAATAAGGGAAAAATACAAGAAGTAATTACACTAACGGTTACCATCATAGTCCTATTTCATTGCGTAAAATGTCAGTTAAAGTACAGGATAAAACAAAAATAGAAGATCGGGGAGGTTTAATCAGATCACAGCAAACTTTGGGCAAGGTGACACACTGCCATTCTAGTATCTTGTACTATTGTTTCTCATGTACTTGCCACTCGATAAACACACATCTGCACATCTGGTATCCCCGGTGAACATACACACACACACGCATCCAGAGTGCATTCCAACGTTAACTTCTTGTAGGATTATGCTTTTATTGTGAAGACAATGTTCTTATTTCCGGTCATGGCTTGGCTAATTCTTTGTAATTGATGCAGTTCTTTGTTTCCACTTACAATGACGTAACTGTACCTACCACGAGACAATGTAGAAGCATCACTCGTTCCCTTCTTCACTGGCACTAAGGGTGTTACTTAACATGATGACACGTCTGGTACAATATGATCAAACACTGTGAAGCAGATATACCTCATTGTCTTCAAATGACTTCAAAATTAGAACAGCAAAATGTTGAATACCTTTGATCTTTCTTTCATTCACTGCAAAACAAATAGAACCACTGGTTTCACTGTTGGCTCTTTAAAAGCAAAAGATTTGCAAAGTTGTTTTGCCAATTTGTGCAGACTAACTCCTGAACGACATCACTTTACTACACACACACTCAATATGATAGATTCAGTACAGAATACACAAGCAGATAAACAAAAATCCACTTTTCTAACAAAACTGTAATAACAATAAGAATCATAGCTTTCCATTCAGTGTCTTTTTTCTTTGACACCCTCTATATCTGTTTCCCATTAAGATACTGCATCTACAGAATTACTGTATACATATCTTATCAATGGATGAATAAAAAAGCACACCAACATTTACACAAATAAAACATTTGTATTTAGCCAGCTTTAGCTTCCCAGCTCTAAAGCATTTACTTTGCCTTACCATTTAAGGCTGTATGACAATCACTGCAGGTTGCAAAAAAAACCTTTAGGTATTTTATTACTTGTTATGTCCATGTTGAGCCAAGACAATATTCCAGACTATGAAGTTTTTAACAGTTGCTTATGTATGCATGTAATAAACAATGTATTCATAATAAAAATAGTATGTTATTTAACAACTCTTGATTGTAGGTCTTCTGAGTTTCTTACCTTTTTCACAAAGCATAGCTATATATCAGCTAGTATCAGCTGATACTGCTTGTGAATAGCACACCGATACTGTTTGGGTGTTTTTATAAGTCAAGTTAGCTCTATACCGCACTTTCATAAACGAGTATGGAAGTGCGGTATAGAGCTAACTTGACTTGATTGGACTCATGATTGGTCATTCCCTTTTTTTGTCAGGCAGACTGAAGCACTCCTCTGAGACTTTATGTTGTAGATGGTGTCCACAGTGCTTCACCTTTTGAAATGTTATTAGGTTATTTCTTTTGTTGGTGTGAACATGTTATTTACTTGGGTTATTTTTTAACTGAATATTATGTATAATAAAGTGTGTTTTTAAAGTCTCTGCTTATCTTCACAACTCTTGTATTCAGTGGGTTCTGGAGTTGTATGTTGACCTCTTAAACTATATGCAGGTTTTACCAAAGTGGTCGTGTGAACCATGGCTTGCAAACCTGTAAAAAGGAAAAACAGCAGTTAGTGGAGTATGGAGCTCCATTGTTGATGTGCTGGTGTGACTCAGTTGTGTCCAGCCCATATTAAAAACATAGATGCAGAGCCACAACAACTGCAGGACCTGGTGGAGCATCTAAGGTGCACAGAGTTAGCAATTCCATTAGCGGCAGACTACATCTTCAGAGACAGCATTTTCTTCCCAAGAAAACTCTCATGCAAGTGACTCTGTGCCTGGGCCTTTGAGGCCACCCACACCTGTGAGAGCTGAACCTGAGTGTTTCCTATATATTCCTAGAGAAAGGAAGTGTCCCACTTTTCCCAGCAGTGTGGGGATAGGCCTAAACGAGTTGATGAAGGTTGATGAAGTTCGTGCTAGCATTATAGCCCAACACCTTACTCCTATTGATCAGACATATTTTATTTGTGTTAAAATGATCATGGAGGGAGAAGCAAAAAATGAAATTAGGTACCGGCCCAGAGCTGATAGGGATGACCCAGAATATACGAATTTAAGAATGTCAACAATCTTGTGACATTACAGGAAGCGACTGGATAGTGAATTATTATTCAATCAGTATAAGAATTATTATTCACATGCAATATTCTGTCTTATGGAGAAAATTGTTAAGAATACTTACTATACATACTATATAGGGTGTGCATAATTCTGCTATTTTGCTCAGGGATCAATATATTGAAAATGTTAATGACCTAAATCTCTGCAGAATGCTTAAGCAGGACCTAAGTAGTTATCCTGAATCTACCTTTGTTTGTAGGGAAGCTTTGAGGTGGGAACAAGAAGGTTACCATTAGCCACATGGGTCTACCAATTCTTTACCCTCCCTATTTGACAGCCAGAGCTGCAACCTTTCTAAAAACCATGGAGGTCCTATGCCTTATAAACACAGGGTTGACTGTTGGTTGACTACAGATAATCAGGGTTTTGCAGATTTTTATGTGTGTAGTGCTGGGAAAAGTGGATCCAAAAAGGGGAATTATAATTGTTAAATATTCCTGCAACCCACACTGTGTTCTAAAGTTCTGTGTGTTCTTGTTATGAACATTATTAGGGAATGTTACACAGAGTTGTTTTTAGAGTACAGACGTGGTTTATTATGAACCAGGACTTGCTGGAGGATTTTAAGGTATTTTGTTAAGGTAAGGTCTTTGTAAGGTCTTTAGTTTGTAATGTTTTGTTCTTTGAGTTTTTAGTAATTGTGTTTAATGCCCTAGGCTCAGACTATCCAGACTTAATATTTTATTTCCTGATTATTGCCTTACACCTAAAACAGTGTTCGGATAATCAGATATTTAAATTATTTATTTGACTTCCACGTATTGTTGTATTGGCCTCTACACTGCCCATCCAACAGGAGCCAAATAAGATAGGCAGTGCATAATGATATTAACAAAAATCAATGGCAGGCAAAGGAAACAAAACAACAGAAAATGCTTACTGCCAAAGGCAGGGGGAATAACTAGTAACGGAAAACAAAAGCGCTCACTACAAAAGGTAGGAGGAAACAAAACAAAGAAACGCTCACTATCAAGGAGGGAAAAATAAACAGCAAGAAAAAATACTCAGTACAGATGGTAAGAGAAACGGATTATCGATAAAAAAAACAAAAACGTTCACTACAGATGCAAAAAGAAAACAAAAGACTCACTACAGATGGTAGGCGGAAAAGACAAACAACAAAAGAAAACCTAACTGACTAACTAAAAGACTAGAGTATCCAAAAGATAACAAACTGCGAGACTAACTTACATACTAGGAGGAGAAAGGGGCTAGAGGTCGGGGAATCAAATGAACAGGGGAAAAACATGGATACAGGGGGAGACACACTAGCAACAAACAATAGACATGAGAGTGCTTATTAAACAAGAGTAGATGGATGATGTGGATGAGGTGTGTTGACCAGTGCCAGCTGAAGAATGGAAAACCAAGAGGGACTGGAGACAGACTGAGGTGGAACTGAGTGGTGGGACGCCTCTGCTGGCAGGCAGGAAAACTGTGGGGACGCATACAGACACAAGATGAAAGGACAAAAAGACACAAGAGCAAAATAAAATCTAACCAAAGAAAAGATACAGCCAACTTCTGACAGCTGTAATCAAAGCTAAAGGCGGTCCAACAAAATATTAGAGTGTGTGACTTTTATTTTTGGATGGGCATGGTAATTTATGAACTCTTTTACACACTGTCCATTGTTCTCCCACAGTCTCTGCTCACTTTGGACTACTGTAATAATGTCATGTACTGTAGCTAGTTGGTTAACGGCTAGCTACAAATGCTGGACAGAACAAGCGGGCAAGAGTCTGTAACTCTACAAAAAAACACCATTTATATCTTTGACAATATACAGAGCAAAGAAATGAATGGTCCAACTTACGTGACTGTACTGCAGTGTGAAAACAGCAACAGCAGGTGAATACACGGCATCAAAACTCACGTAGTGACTAACATCCAACGTGATCAGTTAACACACAGTTAGACTATCTCTGTTAGCAGATTGGCTTATTCTGTTAGAAGCAATAAGATTGGTTGAGCCTCAGTGAGGCCCCGCATGGCCTTTTTCTAGAGTTTCAGAACTGTGTGTTTGTGAGAAGAGGGTCAGTTGAGGTAAAACTAAAACAAAAATGACCTGAAACTGAAAATTTAATGTAATATAAAACATTAATTATAATATAATATAACTATAAGTCATAATTTCATAAAAACATAAAAATCATTATTAATTCCAAAATACACACAGATTTTTGGATTTCTTTTCTTGAATATGCAGCCATACCAGCCATGTAACTGGTGTGTGCTGGGAAATGCTTTGTTTGAAGCACTATGTACCCCATTGCCTAAACCTCATCCACTGCCTTAAAATAATCCTAAACCCTCAAAACATGTGATTTATAGCTTTTGGTTCTGTTTTGGTTGCTTGGTTGGTTTGCTTTCTCACCAGGAGGACTGCACCAGAGTTCACTAGATGGTTTGGACTGAGACCACCTTTTTGGGGCTCTCAGTGCAGTTGTTTCAGTGCACACCTGTGTGTGATTACTGTGTGTTAACACTAGACAAAACAAACCATGAATTTGAGTTTTATTCAAATGGATTATAGCCTATAGGTGTGAAGGCACTCATAGATTTCATTAACCTATTGTTCTTTGTCTAATTTATATAAATCCTGTCTAACCTAGCTGGACTGACTCTACTCTCACTGACTTTCACTTGTATATTGTCTAACTGCTGGATTAAGCATCTTCCAAACATCTGTTTGTCAGACTGGACAATGGTGGGAATGTCTCACCTGCATTTTTGGTAACTAAAGGACATGTAGTACAGCTCCAATCTCTCCCAATCACTATCAGTGAGCTGCTATGTCATTTACTTTTGTGAAACAATTTCAAATGATCTAATGAAATAAGGAGGATACACATTTATGAAAATAAGGGGTCTCTGATTGTTGCTTGCACCATTTGAATTCTCCCTTATTCAACATCACATGCCAATACAGTACTTAAAATTGAGTGCTGTAAAGGTACAATAGTTACACCTGCACTAAGGTTGGTAGTCTGTTGCTACCTGAACTGCTGCCCGCAGCCTGATCCCTGTGTGGACACAATGATCATTTGCCACCCTTTCACATTCCACACAAAACATTTCATGCTACCAGAACTAGCATACACAGTGTAGAAGGAATTTTCAAATTTTACTTTAAAAGAAACCTCTAACATTTGTGCAGGATCCTCCACAGCCAGGAGAACCTGTTCTACAGTGTACTAAACATCAGCTACAACCCAAACCCCATGTGTAATGGTCAGTGTAGGCAAACCCCCACCAATGAAGGATTCCATAATTGACCAATTGATCAATTAACCAATTAACAATTTTTTTTGCCTAATTTTCAAACAGATGGATGTGAAACTTGTCTTACTTTATCATACAGGACAGATGGAAAAGTTAAAAACACCGAAAGAAAATAGACCAAAGGGTCCTAGGGTTGGTATCATGATTGGGTATGGAAAGAGCATCTTTCAGTAAGTGAGTAATGTAAGTAAGTAAGGATGTAACACACCTCACCACTCTATCAGTGCATTTACATGAGTGCGATTTTGCTGCATTTAAAAAAATATATAATTTTTATAATATGTCATATATCAGGTTTGCCTAATTCCCTATCCCAACTATGTAAACAGCTTACCAGAGCAAGCCAACTATAACTTGGTTACTTAGGGGCATGTAGATGCACTGTATAAAGACCACATGAGGATCACCATTCTGAATTTCATTGTGAGGATGCTGCTGGCCAATGTGCTCATATTTTACAAGTGGCAGGACTAAGGTTAGATATATCAGCCAATTTAATCAGTATGCATGGATTGTAATTTTTAAGTGACCCACATATTTTAATTCTACCACAGCATCAAAAGTGTTTTCTACCATGTCGCCTAAATATTTAATGGATATACCACTTAACTCACCTAAATATCTTTTATATGATATGATCTCTAGGGGGCTCTATACAACAAATAAAACAGTGAATGTCAGAATGTGTTGGGGATTAAAGAAATCTTCTTCTCAAGAATGCATTGTAAAAGAGGTCTTTTGTCCTGAGCTGCTGTTTCCCCACATATAGCACACAATAGGGGATTTTCAGGGTCAGTTTGGTTTAGGTGAGGCGTGGTGCCTGGGTGTAACATGCAGGAGACAAGTGACACAAAAAGGATGCCATGGAAATCAAGGTGTTTTATTTATAGCACATTGAAGCAGTGCCAGACTCATGACAGAAAAAGTAGAAATACTCTAATTTGCCTGCTTTGAAATCACTGCACTTTTCTGGGTAATACCTTGAGTTTAGGGTTCCAGAGCATGTCTAAAAACAGTTGATGTTGAGACAAGACACTGAAAAAGGTGGTTAAAACATGTTGTATACAATAATAAATCAAACCTTAAATAAAACTTTCAGAATAACATGTAGGTCAGTACAACAACAATTTATCACATGAGGTGTTGCTGACTTTGTGTTAACAATCAGTCAGAAAATTTTACTCAGGCCAGATGTTCTAGTCAATAGCAATTATTTCCTATCTGTCTTTAGGCTAAAAGGTATTTCTGTGAGCTAATGGAGTTGAATCTTTCCAGATATTAAAGAATAACATGCTGTGTGAATTGTTTTCCCTTTCTCTCTGTTATTTAATAGTAATTACAATGGTGGTTTGAGTTTTTTAAGCTATAGAAGATATTAAGGGTTCTATTGATTGCTTTAACAACTATTTTTCAGTGTCTTGTTTCAACATCAGCTGTTTTACACTTTCTGATTTGGGCATCAACAGTACAGCTCTGGCCTGACTTAGGTCCTATTTATCTAATCGTACCTTCAAGGTATGTTGGCAGGTGCAGGTTTCTATCTCTCACCTCTCTACTGGCATGCTGCGGGGCTCAGTTCTTGGTCCTCTGTGATCACTCTTTTCTATCTATACTACATCCCTAGGTTGTAGGCATGAAACATGATCCAGTCTCATGGCTTTTCCTATCTTTGCTATTCTCATGATACACAGCTCTTACTGTCCTTTTAACTGGATGACTCCACTGTCTCACTACGCATCTCTGCATGCCTCGCCAACATCGGATGAGAGATAGAACCATTTCCAGCTCAACCTCTCCAAGATAAGACTCCAAGTTCATTTCTCCCCAGCCAGAACTTCAATACAACAGAGCATCAGCATCAAAATATGGCCTTTGGTGACTGTCCCCAATAAGTCTGCCAGAAACTTTGCTTATCTCAGTTAATTGATGATCATCAATGATCACCCCCAAGCAGACTTAGTGGGGACACAGCTCCGCTGTCTCAAGGGCATGCAGATTTGCCCTCTTCAACATCAGAAAGATTAGACACACATCATTATGCAGTCTCTGGTCATATCTTGGCATGACTACTGCAATGTATTACTGACAGGGTAACCAGCATGCACCATCAAACCTCTCGAGATAATGTGTGCGGGAACGCGTCTCATTTTTGATCAGCCAAAAAGGACACATTACACCACTTTTTAGATATCTGCACTAGCTACCTGTAGCTGTTTACATCAGGTTCAAAGCCCTGACTCTTGCCTACAAAGTGGTCAGCTCAACAGCTCCCTCATCCATCTCAATTCACTGTGGGGTGGCTGTGGCTCAATAGGTAGAGCAGTTGACTGCCAATCGCAGGATTGGTGGTTCGATTCCCGGCTGCCAAGTCACATGCCAAAGTGTCCTTGGGCAAGATACTGAACCCCTAGTTGCCCCCGGTGAGTCAGGTCAGCTGCATAGCAGCTCTGCCATCGGTGTGTGAATGTGTGTGTGAATGGGTGAATGAGACGCAATGTAAAGCGCTTTGAGTACCAGCTAGGTAGAAAAGCGCTATATAAGTGCAGACCATTTACCATTTACTGTGTTCTGCAAGCGGTTGTGTCGTCTGCAGATTTAATGAAACTAGTGTTGTCTAGGAGGCCGGACAGTTGTACATGAAGACTGTGTACAGCAGTGGGCTCAGTACACAGCCCTGGAGGGTCCCTGTACTTACACTTCTGATGCCTGACATGCAGTTGCCCACTCTGACCCACAGGAGCCTGTCAGTTCAGTACCTAGCCACAATAGTTTGGTGTCAATTCAAGGTTGAGGAGGTAGCCCTGACATCTACTGCAGTCATAAACATGACTCTGCATTTTTTTTGCTTTAGTTCCTCATTACCTTTCTCTATTATTTTCCTGTTCATCTTCTCATCCAGACACACACACGCCTCTTTAAAAGCCCTCATACCTAAAATCAAGGAAAAGTTTAAAGACTTATTCAAAATATTAGCACCAGTTAGCAAAATGATAGTATATGACAGTGTGAAGTACACAAGATGTTACACAAGCTTTTTTATGGTCAACTTTTTATCATTGTGAACTTTTTTCTGTTTGATAACTTTTTCCTTCCTCCTCCTCCTCCTTCCTCCTTATGTCAACTTTTACTCTTTATCAACTTTTCTTTGAGATAGATAAGAAGTTGTGATAACGTGATAACTCTAGTAGAGTTTTAGTACTTGGCACGAGACACTTTACCATTTTGCAGCACATATTTTTCTTATTGTGATATAACTACCGCTATATTAGAGACTTTCATCATCTTCTTCTCTCTGAGTTCACCATACTGATAGCAGTGTGTAGAAAAGAGTGTTTGTAACTGTTAGTTCTGGCTCGTGGCTGCCTAAAGACAGAACCAGAAGACAGTACATGGAACTGAGTATATGGGATGGGAGCTATGAGACAGGATTCAGTACAATTCAATTCCATTTCATTTGTATAGCGCCAAATCACAACAGAAGTCATCTCAAGGCACTTTACAGAGTAAAGTTTAAGACCTTACAGAGTATAATTGTTTATAATTGATTCAGAGCACCATTTATTAAATTCATCAGGACCGTGAGACGACTTGCCATTGTTCAGCAAGCTGACTATCACTGTGCCATCTGCAAATTTCAAGATACAATGATTTTCAAACCTGCTGATGAAGTCATTTGTATATAACATGTATAAGAGAGGATAGAGAACACCCTGTGGTGAACCAGTTGAAAAAGGTATTCTGGTGTGGTCACTCTCACTCTCTGAGTTCTACAGCTAAAAAAAACCCAACTAACAACATTTCTGTCCAAACCAAACACTGAGTTTCTTCATCAACAACAACAACAGTTACTTTTAATTTTTGGTGAAAATTGCTTTGCAATTTTGCAATTGCTTTGCAATTTTGAGGTAAAAGGCAGTTGAACATTTTGCTGCCCATATATTGCCTATTATAATGTAATTACTACAATATTATACAGCATGTGCTGTACGTGTTAAGTGTAAATTGGTGTGTAATTGTAAGGTATCTGACATGATTAGTGTGTAATTAGTACTAGAAATTAGTATGTGAGAAAATTTTAATTGTGATGGATATTGTGATTTATGTATATACTAATAAAATGCTGTGTATAATCTAATGGGCCTTCAGCATCTTGATATCACAGTATTCTACGTTTGTAATCATTAGGTAACAGAAATCTCTACAGGACTCAGTTTGAAATTTAAATGTTTACTTACCATATACTTTACATACATATTTTATTTTTAAGCCCAGTTTTGTTCAATTATTTCAGTTAAATTTAAATTTATTTCAGTTTAAATTTAATTGTGATGGATATTGTGATTTATGTATATACTAATAAAATGCTGTGTATCATCTAATGGGCCTTCAGTATCTTGATATCACAGTATTCTACATTTGTAATCATTAGGTAACAGAAATCTCTACAGGACTCAGTTTGAAATTTAAATGTTTACTTACCATATACTTTAAATACATTTTTTATTTTTAAGCCCAGTTTTGTTCAATTATTTCAGTTAAATTTCTAACTCTTATTTGGTTGCTCATTATTGGATAATTACTAGTAAATGTGATTGTTTTGGCAAAGTAAATTCGTTAGAATAAACACAAATGTCAAGGCAATTACATAAAAATTTTAAGCTTTTTTCTTATTCTCTTATTTTTACTAAATGTTTGTTATTTAACTTCAATTTTCAGCAAATTACCTAATAAATATATTGAAAGTTCAAATTAGTTTTCAACTGATTTCACTTATTTCATTTAAATTGCGAAACAATTACTAGGTAATTATTTAGTAATTAAAAAGCTGTAAAAGCTGTAATTTACTAGTTACCCTGTATATATATATATATATATATATATATATATATACCCTGTATATTCCTCCAGCTCTTACGGGGCAACACTGAGATGTCCCCAAGCCAGCCAAGAGATATAGTCCCTCCAACATGTCCTAGGTCTTCCCCAAGGCCTCCTCCCAAAAGAACATTTCTGGAAAACTTCACCAGGGAGGCATCCTGGCCATGTAAGCCAACCTCTTGATGTGGAGAAGCAACGATGTTACTCCGAGCCCTTCCCAAGGCCTGTACATGGATCACATTATTGCTGCCAATACAGCAATCCATCTGTCAATATTACGCTTCACCTTTCCCTCACTTGTGAACAAGACCCCAAGATACTTAAACTCCTCCATTTGAGGCAGGATCTCTTCTGTAATCTGGAGAGGGCAAGCCACCTTTTTACGGTTTAGTACCATGGCCTCAGATTTAGAGGTGCTGATTCTCATCCCAGCCGCTTCACACTTATCTGCAAACGACCCCGGTACAGGTTGAAGGTCCTGGCTTGATAAAGCCAACAACACAACATCTCCAAAATGCATGCATGAAATCATGTGGTGCCCAAACCAGACTCCCTCCTGCCCCTGGCGGTGCCTAGAAATTACCGGGAATGTGAACCAAGCTCCTGATCCGATTTTGCAGGTACATGAACCTTCGAGCACCCTAGTGAGGGTATAGAGCTGGTCCAGTGTTCCATGACCAGGACAAAAGCTGCATTGTTTCTTGTGAATCTGAGGTTCGACTATCGGCCTAATTCTCCTCTCCAGCACTCTGGCATTGCCAGAGGAGGCTGAGGAGTTTGATCCCTGTATAGTTGGAACAAACCCTCCAGCCCCCCTTCTTGAAAAGTGGGACCACCATCCCACAATGCTGCAAAGGTATACCAGCCATGATAGCCCCACAACATCTAGAGACTCAGGGTGAATCTCATCCATGGTGCCTTGGTCCTCTGCTTGTTCTGCAGAAGGCATGTTGTCAGGGTTGAGAAAATCCTTGAAATATTTTTTCCACTGTCCAACAAGGCCAGCAGCTCCCCACCTTCACTGTAAACTGTTTTGGCAGAGCATTGCTTCCCTTTCCTGAGGAGCTGAACAGTTTGCTGTTTTTTCTTTTTAAGGTTGACCAAAGTCCTTGCCGAACCCCTCCAGTTTTTGCCTCCTCAATTGCATTGGCTGCAGTGTGCTTGGCTAGTCTGCTGATACCTATCAGCAGTCCCACAAGCCAACTAGGCCCGGTAATACTCCTTTTTAAGCTTGACAGCATCTCTTATTTCCACAACTTAAGGGGTTGCAGGCAGCAGAGACCTTACTGAAAGCATGGTAAAGTGGGGCCATTGTTATGAGTCATCTGGTCATTGTACAACTTTAAGAGTTGTGCCTGTATCCATGGCAAAAAGTCAAACATTTTTTCAATTAGTGTTGAAATCCACCAGGGTTGTCTCTTATCAGGAATCCTGTTAGTGACCTTTAAAAATAGGACCTCTAGGTTAAGCCAGGGAGAAGTGAGTGTCTGATTCAGAATCACCTCTTTGCTCTTTGCAGGTGATGTGGTTCTATTGGCTTCAACAAACTGTGACCCTCAGCATGAGATGATTTGGATTGTGGATTGGATTTCAGTGAATTGCTCTTTTCAGCTCTTCAACTATTACTTTATTCCCAACCTACAATAAAGAGTTTCACTGATTTAACTTCAACTAAAAGCAGCAAAAGGCATATTCTCTTTTAAGGGTTTGAAGGTCACACCAAAATATTAAAGCTAACATAGCAATAACAAGGCAGCTAATGCCTCCAATAATGTGTATCCACACATTAACGTACACACATTATTATTTTCAAATGGACTGGTGTCTCTTCTCCCTCAGTGACAATTTAAAAAAGCAAACAGAACCACATGACTCTGAGTAAGCAAGCAGCTTTACTACATGGAATGAAAATGCAGGACTGCCCAGACTTGCATGACTCAATGCAATACAAAATCAAAATGTTAGAGCTCTGTCATGCTCTACACAAGCTACAAAAATTAGGACGCTTCCAGCTACACAAGGAGGGTTTGATGTGTACTTGCCTAGCAAAACACAACAAAAGCGCAAGTGAAATTTCACAGACACAGAGTAAAATATCCAGTGTAAAATATACAGAGACAAAGTGACTCTTCAAAAATTATTCTGGAAGTAAGAGTAAAATTACTGAAAATTCATAACATTGGATCCACCAGTGTAAAATATGCAGTGTCAAAACAGTCAAACTCTTCTAGTTTTGAAAAATACTAATTCTGTTAGTAGCTCTGCCCACCTCAGCCTTGTGTCAGAAAGCCAGCTTGTATTAATGAGACATTGAAGTTTGTTAGCTAACAATATTGGTACAAGGTTAAAATAAGGCACATACTTACTATTTCATTGTCTTAAGTTATTGCTGTCTTCATGATTGATGGCTTTGTTATAACTTTAACGGATTGTATATAAGAAGCCATACGCTATTTTCAAGTGAAAATTTGGTGTGGTACATTCAACTTTATGATGAATTTGAGACTGCTAATCCATTGGGATTTAAAAAAAGGTGTGCATGAATTGGAAGGTATATATTTTACATTGAGAATTTTTTCACCAAGGTTTTTAGAGATAAATGGCAGAGTGGAGATTTATCTGAAATTAGCTAAAACCCCGGAGTCGAAGCTTTTTCAGTACAGGTTTGACTGCAACAACTTTAAAGGCCTGTGGTACAAACTTGTTATGTGTATAGAAATTCTTGAACCCATTGCTGCAAAAGTTACTTCTCTCAGCAGCAATTGGGGATACTAGGATCAACAGAGATATGATCATTTGTCAGCCTGGCCACAGTGCTGAAAAAAAAAAGCCTGGGGTTGTTATTATTTGCTCTAATGTGTGGTTCTAGCATTACAGAGTGCTATTTCATATATTATTAAACTGTCTTTCCAGACTAAGCAAGATCCCTTATTGTTCAGTATTGAGTATTGTACACAGTGAGGCTGCAGTATTATCATTAAGATAATCAACTTGTACTCAAGTAAAGTTAAAAGTTAGTTACAGTATGACTGCCCTCCTCTGTGTTGGTACATGCTCAGAAGTAAAAGATGATGGTATCATTTCCTAAAATTTGTCAATAGCCTTTTCAGGTTTTTTTTTTTTAAAGTAAAATTTAGTATAGTAAATTCAAATGTTATTTAAAAAATGGAGGCGAGTGTGTATGCTTATGTTTCTATTAACTAAAGTGAGTATTATACACTGCCCAACCAAAAAAAAAGTTACACGCTGTAATATTTCTTTGGGGCGCCTTAATCTTTGATTATGATCTTTTGATTAGCTTCTGCAAAATTAGCAGAAAGTTTTCTAAACAGGTGCTTGAGTAATAAAAGCATATGCAACGTATAATAATTTAGCCGCTTCTTAATAAAAGTAGGTATTTAGTGTTAAATTAGTGAAGCTAACATTATTTCATATTAACAGCACAACTGCATGTTGGCAACAGGAAGTTATGTAATACATCAAGCAGCAGAGCAAACAGGGGGAGGTCAGGTTTCTCTGACCCCCACCACTATTCTAATTACCAGGTTTCTTGTTTTATCACAGTTAAGAAATCAGCATACTTGAGAAAGCCCACTGTAACCCCATTAGTTCAGTGCATGTAAACACACTGTATTACATCTACTCACACCCACCCTGCAACTTTTCATCCAACAAGCCTATTCACGTCAGGTGAGACGTGAAACTAACCTGTAGGATAAATCTGAGGTGGTCAACTTTGGGAGGTATTTGGATGAGTAAGAAAGATTTTAACCTAACAACAAAGAAATCTAGTTGCCATGACTGTGTAACTAAAGTCAATTATTTGAATTATTCTGTTGTTCTTTAGGCTTTCTTTAATAACGCGACAAGAAAGCTTAAATATTTATTTGTTAGCGTCACTGTTTAAAATGACCACAAGGTGGCAAAGCAACTTGCAGGATAGGTTGTGTGAATCCGGCCATAATACAATTGTGGAGGCAAACGTGGCTCAGTATTGTGTGACTGGAAACACTTAAGGCTCAACACCCTGTTTTCTGTCAGTTTTTTTTTTTTCTGTCAGATAAGCATTAATGCAAGTACACAGACATAGAATGTATTAAAATCACACACATACACACACACACACACAGTGCCTTCTGAGGAGTGCTAAATGATTCCTCCCTGGGTAGTATAATTAATTGCCCTTCCTAGATAAAGCAGCACGTTAAAAGAACACAGTACACACATTTTCTGAGGAAAAACAAACATTCATTAATCTAGTTCAGGCTGTCACAACTGTCTCACACACATGCACGCACACACACACTGAGACAGGTCCATTACTGGCAGGCTCATTCTGTTTGTTTTCTGTGCAGTCTGCAAAACAAGGGCAGTGTATTTGTCCTCCATTGTATTCTTTCTTACACAATATCAACCAAAATCATCTGTGTCCTCCCTAGATTGTTCTCCATACTGTGGAACTAAAAACTGAACTTATATCAGCACTGGCAGTAAGTGATTTTTGTTGCAATAGAAAACAACCTCCTTGTCAGGTTACTGATGGAAACTATGATACCATATTAAGCATAAGTTCCTATTTTTGTTCTGGGGCTGTACTTAATTATCTTTAGGTGATTTACAATTCTAAAAACAGACCTTTATGTGGACCTTTATACCTCTTCTAACCCTCTGTCCTAAATGGTTTAACTCCCCTTGCTGGTGGGACAAGGCCAAAGCACACAGTGACTGAGCCACTCCATTCCTTTGCTGGCTTCAAAGGCATGGTGAGTAAGGTTGTTTCTGTGCCCCAAAACAGCAAAATATTATATATTGTCTTAGATTTAATATTTGGAAAATGTTTAGGTTAAGCTATTGCAAAAAAAAAACTTTCTGTGTGAAATACTGGCTTCTCTCTAAACACACAAAGTACAGTTTGTCCTGAGCAGAGCAGAGTGATAGAAAAACATAATTATAAATGTAATAGGTTGGTTGCAACAGCCATTTGCCTAATGAAGAGTTATCAGCTATCAAATAAATCTTTTAGGCAGCCTTCAAAGATTATTTGCTGTGAGATACATATTTATACATATGCAGTTGTATATGCTTTTAATGTTTAGATCACATAGTGTAAGTAGGAGATCTGATCCGGTCTAGCTTTGAATTCAGTGAACACATCCATGGCGTGTGTGTATATCTACATGCTTGTGTTATAGACAGGCTTTTTGCTTGTACGTGCATTGCATGGTTCTTCCGGGTCACAGCAGAGAAATCACAAACTGAGAAACAAAATATACACAAATAGAATTTAATTTCCAATTACTATTTCTAAAGACAAATAGGAAAATGCTTTGTTTTCTTGTTTCTTTATTTTTATTATAATTATAATATTACATTTTTTATTGCCTATTGAAAATGGAAGTCATGAAATGGCTATTCTTCAAGTTTTTTTTTATTATCTCAAAACCAAAAATCTGTTGCCCATCATGTACACAGACCAATCCCGCAGCTATAAATCAGTTGGAACTTCACAGACACGTGCACACATATTTTCACATTGTTTGTTTCCTTGTGTGAGGACTGCTCTGTTAAAAACAAATAATCCAATATGAGGTCTTTAACAATCCACTGTTTGTTGTATGTAAGTATTTTCAGTGCGTTGCACTCTGCTTCTACTGTTTTGCTGTTTGAGTCTGCTGTGGTAATGAAAAACAATGGCGGACTGCTGTTTTTGCCCAAGGTTGTTGTGGGCTGTGTTTAGACCGAGTCTGAGGAGAGACTGTGTCCTCCAGATGTGAAAAGACATAATTTCGAACGCAAATTTCAAAGGTTTTGTAGAAACCAGTGCCTGAATGGTTCATTCAAAGTTTGCACTAGAAATGACATATTGTTGCGTGTCAGGGACCCAATCCTTACTCAGGCTGAGTCCAAACACCACCCACAACAACCTGACTACAAAGGACTGTATTAATTTCAAGACTGATGCTCAAACATGGACTGATTGGCCATATTTGAACTTTGACCTATACCTGGGTATCAAGTTTGAAGTCATGAGTGATACCAACACCAAGTGTTTTTTCTTATGTTTTTAATGGGTTAGCTTGTCAGAAGTCATATTAGCTGCACATTAAAGGTACACAGCTAATGTTCTTCTCATTTTAATGTTAAATCCACATACTTCAATAGTGGGTCATACAGCTTTTATTTTTTAATATAAAATCACATAACATCATGTAACAGCATACAAGAGAATAATCTAACAGTAGATTGGAACCAGAAAAAAAATGATGAAATGGTCAAAGTGAATAAAATTACAAATATAGTAGACTGGACAAGACAAGAGACATACTGTATGGTTAAATCCCTGTTTAAACATAGTTTACTGAGTTGCAGATCAGCACCATAAGATACAAGTAGTGCCAGTTTATGTATAAAACATACTGCATACAGTGCATCCAGAAAGAATTCATGGTGCGGAACTTTTTCCAGATTTTGTTATGTTACAGCTTCCAAAATTGATTAAAGTCATTATAGTCTTTGGAATTCTACAGAAATATACCATAATGTCACAGTAAAAAAATATTTTTTAAAAGTAAAATATGAAGTATTTGTTGTGCATCCTGTTTCCACTGGTCATCCTTGAGATGTTTCAACATCATCTGAGTCCATCTGTGGGAAATTCAGTTGATTTTACATGATTTGGAAAGGCATACACCGGTCTATGTAAGGTCCCACAGTTAACAGTGCACGTCAAGTCCTAATGAGCATAGTGGCCTCCATCACTTGTAAATGGAAGAAGTTTGGAATTACACAGACACTCCTCATCCAACCTGGGCTTAAGAGGTAAAGAAGAATGGAAGAAACTGTCCAAGCTTTTAGCATCATAGTGAAAAAGACTTTAAGCTGTAATTGCTGCTACAGGTGCTTTAACAAGGTATTGATACTTTGAATACTTATGTAAGTTTTTTTCCTTTTTTATTTTTAATAAATTTGCATGTGTCTCCATAATGTCCTTCACTTTTAAATTATGGGGTACTGTTTCTAGAATTTTGAGTAAGGCTGTAACAAAATGTGGAAAAAGTTAAGCGCTGTGAATACTTTTTGGATCCACTGTATGTGCACCTAGAAAGTACAGTACATGATTAGTTAGCATATTTGCAGCATAAAAGCAAAAATACTCATCAATACAAGACTGTATTATATATATAAAAAAAAAAAAACTCAGACATTATCTGTTTTGTATATTGTAAACAATGTCAACCATTACTGACAATAAGCTAAATTCCACATTTGTCACAGGTCACAAGATAGCACTATTTAACCTCTTGGAAAACACAGACATTTTGTGTCGACACACACCTTCATACACATCCATGACCAACAAAGGCTGATGAGAAAATAATAACATTTTTAAAAGTAGGTATTTATATGTATTCAATGTTTGATCATTTAGTCAGTTTTTACTGACTTTCCACTTGTACTTTTTAGTTACTTTAACTTATCAGAAGTGAAAACATCATGAAAACAGTGCCTGCTACAGTGTTTGAGAGCATTTAATACTGAAGCAAAAAAATAATCCTTCATGCTAAAACCAGCTACATGCTTTTTAAGGGCCCACAAACCTCCACAATTATATAATTGCAGGCAATCAATAGACTTGACTGTAGGACTCTCAAAGTTTGAAAAAACACAATTTGCAGTCGTACCGACTTTGCCTCCCTTCCTTGTGCTGCAACACCCTGCCTGTTGGCTGCAGATTGGTCCACATCATCGGACAGCAACAACAACACATAAGTGAACAACTATGTGCATGTTGGTTGTTGAGGACAGTGTGCTGTTAGCAGATGAATTGTGTTTAGATAATTTTATCTGCATAATCTTCAGGCAGGCAGTTTTTACAGAGTAGTTCTAGATGTAGTAGCCCTGTGAATGGAGTTAATGTACAATTTACTGTAAGAAGACAGTTAGTATAGAATCTTGGTAGAACTAACACTGCTTGACTACCCCTTTTGATCATGTTATAGTCATGTTGTGCTTCACAGCAAAGTCTCCTAATGTGCCACTGAGGTAAGAGCTTTACGTTTGCAAAGGAATATTATTATTAGTAGCATCACTCTGTTGTTGTTCAGTTTTGGTTCTCTAAGTAAAATCTCTGTACATAGTGTATGAAGATAATAGATCCAATAAAATAGCAATCATCTGTATGGCTGAAGAAGTGGAGTGACCGGAGACTAAAAAGCACATCATTAATACCAGCAATATGATATGAGACACTTAAAATGATCAAACGTTCAGACCATGTATTTACAGTGCAATTAAAGCAAACTATGGCCATTGTCAGCATGATGAAAAAGGAAACAGCTATTGAAAAGTGTCAGTTGTCACTGACAAACTCTAATGTTAGTCCCACCAGAAAAAGTTAATTTCAAAATCCAAAACATTATTTTAATAATTCTGTGCAACAAAGTCACTTAAATTGCCACCTCCACTCTTTTTGTTTTTGAGTACAGTAAAAGAAATGGGCATTTTCAGGTTTTCAGCAAAACAAATGGTTTGGCTTTCTGTTTTTTTTTTTTTTAAATACAAAAATGTTGCACCAATATTATAAATAGCTTTATTCTATTAAGTACTTAACAAAAGGAGTGCTATTCTAGGAAAAGCAGGTATTTAGTCATTTGCTCTTATGCAGTATTTTCTTTGCATAAAAGTCCCTACAGGTTTCACAGCAGCGCTGGTACCACCTCATGTCCTGACAGAGGTTCTTTTCGCGGATCACAAGACAGTACACTGTCCACTGGTCCCCCATGCATTTGTAGGTCAGGGAAGCTGGGCAGGGGGAAAAGAAAGCTGCATGTCAATATCCACAGTTGTCATGGGTTGTATTTGTATTTCAAAACACTTTGCCACTGTCATGGAGTTAGAAACACATCATGTGTTCCTAATTATGCAATTTGTAACTCCACAAAGATCTAACTATGCTTTAAAAGTGCGCAGGCGCGAGCCGTGCCGCAGCTGATTACAGTGGGGGGGGGGGACACCAAGGAGGAAATAAAGAGCATAGAAGAGCGATGAGCAGAGAGAAGGTGAAAATATTTAAGCCGCATCTCCCCTCCCTGATAATGGGCAACGTGAGGTAACTGGACAATAAGGTGGATGAACTGACAGCTCTGGTGAGGATGGAGAAAATCTTTGTCGAGTGCAGTCTAATGTGTTTTACAGAGACATGGCTGCATGATGGTATTCCAGACTCCAGCATTAATATAGATGGATTCAGCAACGTGCACTGGGACAGGAGGTGGGAGGAGAGTGGTAAGAGGAGCGGGGGGGGGGCTGCTTTTCTTATTAACAACAGGTGGTGCCATCCTGGTCATGTAACTAACGTGTAAGGGTTACACTTTCACAGTTGTGAAAAAAGTGGAAAAAGCTGTGTGTAGTTCCCATGAATAGGATGCCTCATCCCTGTATCCTCAATGACTACAGACCAGTGGCTCTGACATCACACATTATGAAGCTTTTGAGAGGCTAATCCTGGCGTCCCTCCGACCTCTGCCCAAACCCTAACTTGACCCCTTCCAGTTTGCCTATCAACCCCAAGTTGGAGTGGATGATGCCATCATACATTTGCTCTATTTTTTGAATCTTGGATCTTGAATCTCACCAACATTCATTCGGACAAGCCTTAGTGAGGATAATGTTTTTTGATTTCTCTAGTGCATTCAACACCATTCGGCATGCACTGCTAGGAGAGAAATTAAAAAACATGCAGGTTGACACTCTCCATTCCTCTTCACCCTGTACACCTCAGACTTCACATTCAACTCAGAGTCATGCCATCTTCAGAAATTCTCTGATGACTCTGCAGTTGTAGGTTGTATTCAACAAAGGAGCTGGTGATGAACTTTAGGAAATCTGTGAGTCCTGTCATCCCTCTCTCTATACAGGGGGAGCACAATTTCCCTCTGGGATTAATAAAGTTGAATCTTGAAATACATCACTTTTGTGACTTCAAATCTAAAACCTAACAAATCACTCTAGTCTGGCCTCCCCATGTTTGGTGACAGCTAGTGGGTCAGTAGAAAGCAGTGAAGACATACAAAACTTTAAGGAAGGTTCAAGATGTCTTTGACCAGCAGGATATAGCAAGTGGTCAACCCCATAGCAAGAAAGTGCTGCCGAACTGTCCAACTCTATGCTGTGATTGACTTAGCAGCAGGCCGATTAAGACAGAGCAAGTGAGAAACAGAGGAGCTGTAACTGGTGTGACTGTCCCCCACATATCAAAATAATACTCATGAAATCTGAGTGTATAAACTATATATGTAGCTATATATGTAGCTATCCTATACAGATTTTGAGGATAGCTACAAATACCTTGGAATCCCACAGGCAAATGGTAACCCCAAAGAGACCACAAGGAAAACAGCAAGCACTAAGTACCTCCAAAGGGTAAGGCAAGTCCTGAGAAGTCAGCTGAATGGGAAGAACAAAATCTGGGCGATCAACACCTATGTCCTCCCGGTCATCAGGTATCCCGCTGGCATAATAAGCAGGCCAAAGGAGGAGATGGAAGCCACTTACATCAAGACAAGGATGTTCCTCCCAATGCATGGAGGGTTTCACCCCAAATCCAACACCCTGAGACTGTATGCTAAACGGAAGGAAGGAGGCCAAGGATTAGTGAGCGTCAAAGCCACTATACAGGATGAAACAACTAAGCTCCATGAATACATCAGGAAGGAGGACAAACCCTTGCATGGCATGTATCACAGACAGATGAAAAAGTGGCTGATGTTGACAAATACAAAGCTGGACTGAAAGACAGCACAGAGGCACTAATCCTGGCAGCACAGGAGCAGGCTCTGTTTACAAGATCGATAGCGGCTGGGTTCTACCATACCAGGCAGGACCCCAGGTGCAGGCTGTGCAAAGATGCCCCTGAAACAATCCAGCACATAACAGCGGGATGCAAGATGCTAGCAGGCAGGGCATACATGGACATGGAACACCATAACCAAGTGGCCGGCATAGTGTACAGGAACATCTGTGCCGAGTACAGGCTGGAAGTCCCAAAGTCAAAATGGGACACACCTCCAAAGGTGGTCGAAAATGACAGAGCTAAGATCCTGTGGGACTTCCAGATACAGACTGAGAAACTGGTAATGGCCAACCAACCCGACATAGTAGTGGTGGACAAACAGGAGAACAAGGCTGTAGTGATAGATGCAGCAATCCCAAGTGATAGCAACATCAGGAAGAAGGAGCACGAGAAGATCGAGAAGTACCAAGGGCTGAAAGAACAGCTGGAAAAGATGTGGAAGGTGAAGGCACAAGTGGTACCGGTGGTGATAGGAACACTGGGGACTGTAACTCCCAAACTGGGAGAGTGGCTCCAGCAGATCCCAGAGACAACATCTGAGATCTCTGTCCTGAAGAGTGCAGTCCTAGGAACAGCTAAGATACGGCTGGACCCTCAATTTTTTTTTATGTATATATTGTCTACTAAATGTCAACAGTAGAAGGTGTTCCTTTGTAGGCATCTTTAGTCCTGTGAAAAGTGTCTCACCTAGCCTGGGGGATGTGATGGTGTTCACATTGATTTTCTCATTACAGGCACCTTGGTGACAGGGTCGGTAGGTTGGTGGTCTCAGTGTCACTGGGCATTCATTACCATGACGACCAGTCACTTTGTGCATACACTGGACCACACGTGACTGCAGGCCCTTTCCGCAGGATGATGAGCACTGAAACAAACAATAAAATAATAAATTGTTGGGCATTTTAGTGAAAGAAAGTGGTTTTGATTTAAAAGTAACGTGTAAATTGATTACTGATCTTTTCATTTGTTGGTAGTTGGAGTTATTGTGCTTTGCACAACCAGGCTAGTCACACTGGTTATATTCTTAATGTTAAGAAGACTAAAACTTGCCCTACCCCCAAACTGATCTAAACACACAGTCATGATATTGGTATTGGTCTTCACACTAAATTTCAGAAAGACAGTGAATAAGCACATTTCCCAAAGTGTTTTTTCAACATGTCTGATCATAAAGTGAAAATGGGAAAGGCTATCAGGCTGTCTCTGAGCTGTACTATGACACTACAGTATTATAATACAATACAAATGATTGGGCTGTTTTAACCCTCCAAAAGGAGGAAAGGTTGGCCCAGTTCCTTAATTTCTGCTATAGGCTGAAAACATTTGAGTTTGACATCAAAAGATGAAAATGAGACAAAAGATTAACAAGGTGTTTACGTCTGGATCCGGCAGGTGTGTTTTGTTGCCCAGGTGTGTCCTATTAGATTGATTATTCAAAATATAAATAGCACTAAATGTGTAGCTCACTTTCAGATTTGGGTTGGCATGTACAGACTGCATTTAAAGTGGCAAGAAAAACTTTGTGAACCTTTTGGAATTTCATGGTTTTCTGCATTCATTTGTCACAAAATGTGCTCTGATCTTCATCTAAGTCACAACAATAGAAAAACAAAGTCTGTTTAAAATAATAATACACAAACATTATATGTTTTCATGTTTCTATTGAACATAACATGTAAACATTCACAGTGCAGGGTGGAAAAAGTATGTGGACTTTGGACTTAATAACTGGTTGACCCGTGTTTGTCAGCAATAACCTCAACCAAACGTTTCCTGTAGTTGCAGATCAGACCTGCACAACGATCTGGAGTAATTTTGGACCACTCTGTTTCAGTGTAGCAATATTCTTGGGATGTCTGGTATGAATGGCTCTCTTAAGGTCACGCCACAGCATTTCAATCGGGTTGAGGTCAGGACTCTGACTGGGCCACTCCACAAGGTGTATTTTGTTCTGTTGAAGCTATTCTTTTGTTGAATTACTTGTATGCTTTGGGTCATTGTCCTGTTGCATCACCCATCCTCTGTGGAGCTTCAGTTAGCGGACAGATGGTCTTACGTTTTCCTGGAAAAACGAACAAAAGCGAATTCCATAGTTTATCAAGACATTTGTCTTGAAAAACGAACAAAAGCGAATTCCATAGTTTATCAAGACTTGATAAATTTTTGATTCGTTTTTGTTCGTTTTTCCATCAATGACAACAATCCGTCCAGGCCCTGAGGCAGCAAAGCAGCCCCAAACCATGATGCTCCCTCTGCCATGTTTTACAGTGGGGATGAGGTTTTGATATTGCTGTGCTGTGCCTTTTTTTCTCCACACATAGGGTTGTGTGTTTTTTCCAAACAACTAAATTTTGGTTTCATCTGTCCACAGAATATTTTGCCAGTAGTGCTGTGGAACATCCAGGTGCTCTTTTGCAAACTTAAAACGTGCTGCAATGGGTTTTTTTTGGACAGCAATGACTTCAGCAATGTACTCCATTCTTGTTTGATGTTTTCCTTATTGTAGACGTGTCAACAAAAATGTTAGCATGTGCCAGAGATTTCTGTAAGTCTTTAACTGACACTCTTCTTTACCTCATTCAGCATTCTGCGCTGTGCTCTTGCAGTCATCTTTACAGGACGACCACGCCAGGGGTAAATGCAAGTCAACAATTCTTGATCGTAGGTCTTCTGAGAGCTCTGTTCTGCGAGGCATGGTTCACATCAGGCAGTGCTTCTTGAAACCAGTAAACCCAAAACTGGTTTGTTTGGTTGTTGTTTGGGCAGGACAGCTTTCAGAAACATATCCAATATCATCACACTGATTGGACTCAAGGTTGGCTCACTTCTGGCTCCAATTAGCTCTTGGAGAAGTCATTAGGCTAGGGGATCACATATATTTTCCACCCTGCACTGGGAATGTTTACATGTTATGTTCAATAAAAACATGAAAACATATAATGTTTGTGTAGTATTATTTTCAGCAGACTGTGTTTTTGTATTGTTGTGAGTTCGATGAAGATCAGAGCACATTTTATGACCAATTAATGCAGAAAACCATGAAATTCCAAAAGGTGAGAAGTAAATGGTAAATAGTCTGCACACAAGTAGCGCTTTTTTACCTAATCGGTACTCAAAGCGCTTTCGTAGGTGTAGAAAACCAGAGAGCTGTTTATGGGTGAAAAACAAGCATTTGTGAAGGTGAGAGAAGATGGGGAAATCAATCAGAGCCATTGCAGAAACATTGGCCTTAAAACTGTGGGACAAAGTGATGGCTAAAAGGCTAAAGTTTGAAGAAAGAAAGGATCTGCTCATGAACCCAAACATAAAAGCTCATCTGTAAAACACAGACACCACAATTAACAGAAAAGAAATTTGGACAGTCTATCTACAGTCTCATGCTGTGTAATGTAACTAAATAATCTCTGAGATGGATTTTTAAAATAAAATACATTACAAATAAGCGATGCTTTGATGCTTATTGACACATTCCCAAAAAGCACTGCATTTTTATTTTTATCAAAAAGATTAAATAAAAGAACATTTAAAAAAATCTCCTACTAGGGACCCAACACGTAAAAAAATTCTTCCACAAGCTAAATTTGGATAGGTAGGGTCTCTCATAATTTCCAATATGAGAGACAAATGCTGAGATCTGACCAGGACTGCAACATCTACAATAGCTCATTCCTTTGGAGAGTGAACATTGTGTCATTTTTGCAGGCTCCAGACAACCTGGCTGGTGTGGATTCTTTGGCCTGCAGGTCTAGCTCTACTGCTGTACGTATGCCTGGCCTAGCCTTGTTGCCATTGTAGGTGAGTTCTCCATTTTCCCTGGAAACAGCAAGATTTCTCTAATTGTCACTAGGTTTATGCCCAGATGTTGATGATCACAGGTAAGCCATAGGCTCTATGCACTCTTTTTTTTTATCTTAGTACCCCTTTTTGGGTACCAACATATTTATTCATGAAGAAACAAATTGCTTGTCATTTGAGAGAAACCTTTGAGCACTAAGTAAAATGTCCATCCTTTCTGTTGGTTCTCCAGTACCCATTTATGATAAGTTGATCTTAACTGTTGTGTGTTCCCCTGGAATCTGTTTGGGGTTTTCTGGGTACTCCAGCTCACTTTAAGTGAACTGAATTTAAAAGAAAATGGTTTTCACATTACATCAACACAGTGTGTATAATGATTCTTTGGCCTACTCAATCTTTCAATCAATCAATCTTTCAAAATCTTTTTGCCATGCCTCTCATAATACTGATGAATAGCGATAGCTACATAGACAACTATAATTATCTTTGGTGTTCCTCGTTCAGTGGAAAAACAGTACTGTACAGGTTTGTGAAAGACACAGAGAGTAAACAGTCAGTGGGTCGCCCTGTGCTTTTCACAGATGAAAGCAGGTTCACCCTGAGCACACATGACACATGATGTGAATGTTATGCTAACCTGTAACATTTGATTGGTGGTAGGTCAGTAATGGTAGAAAGGTGTATCCATGGTGGGACACACAGACTTCTACAGGCTAGATAACGGCACTTTGAGTGCCACTAGGTATCAATTGAAATCCTTTGACCATTGTCCTGTTCCCACACTTGCCTGATAGTATGGCTAATACCTATAGAACACACTTTTACACTGCTTTTTATTTACCTATTTGCACGCACAAGCACACACACCAACGGCAGAGCTGCCACACAGCTGACCTGACTCACTGGGGGCAACTTGGGATTCAATATCTTGCCCAAAGACACTTTGACACGTGACAAGTTGAGCTGGGAATTAATCCACCGTTCCAATGATTGGTAGATGACTGCTCTACTTTCTGATCCACAGCCGCCCCATACGCTGTACCATACGCAAAAATATGTAATCAGAATTTTGTTTGTTATTTTCTCCAAAATATGTTACTACAAATGTTTGAGACTATTGATAAACTGGAAAAGGTGCTTGGGTGATTAGTAAGGCATTCAATCCCACCTGACTCCAACTGTACATGAACAATGGCATTTTAAGATGGTCTTACCTTGGCCCAATCTCCAGTCTTCCATTCATAACATCTGGAGTGGTCTTCACAGGGCTCCTCTTGAGTGGGCTGGGACAGAGGATCACATAAACCCTGAGGGTTTGTGCAAGACACTGTCCTTCTACGAACACCCTGACCACAGTCTGATGAGCACTGGTGCAAATGACAGAAAAATAATAATACATAGAAAAGGAGGATAACAGAACTAGAAGTATTTGTAGTATTAGTAAATTTTTTTGAAGACACCACGATTAACAGAAAAGAAATCTGGACAGTCTATCTACAGTGTCATAACAATCCATACTTTATTGATCCCCTTGGGGAAATTCATTTTGGACAGCTGCCAGACTGAGTTGGCACTGCTACAGGGTTTTGGTGTCTTGTCAAAGGACACTTCAACAAATAGCCAGGAGGAACTGGGAATCGAACCACTCACCTTTGGATTCGCAGGCAACTGCTCTACCCCCTGAGCTACTGCTGTCCCTTATATATATTGAAATAATCTCTTAGAAGGATATCTATTGTTTTAAATAACATACATTACAAATAGGCAATGCTTTTTTTATCAAAAAGATAAAATAAAAGAAAATTTTCAAAAAAATCTCCTACTAGGGACCCAACACGTAAAGACCTTTTTCCACAAGCTAAATTTGGATAGGTAGGGTCTCTCATAATTTACAATGTGAGAGACAAATGCTGAGATCTGACCAGGACTGCAACATCTACAATAGCTCATTCCTTTGGAGAGTGAACTATTCAATATTGTCATTTTTGCAGGCTCCAGACAACCTGGCTGGGGTGGATTCTTTGGCCTATTAAATCTTTCAATCAATCAGTCTTTCAAAATCTTTTTGCCATGCCTCTCATAATACTGATGAATAGTGATAGCCACATAGACAACTATAATTATCTTTGGTGTTCCTCATCCAGTGGAAAAACAGTACTGTACAGGTTGGTGAAAGACACAGAGAGTAAACAAACAAACAAAACAAACAAAAATGAAGAGATCAAGAAGTGGATACATATGTCTTTCTTGATACACCACTTGCAGGTCTAGCTCTACTGCTGTACGTATGCCTGGCCTAGCCTTGTTGCCATTGTAGGTGAGTTCTCCATTTTCCCTGGAAACAGCAAGGTTTCTCTAATTGTCACTAGGTTTATGCCCAGATGTTGATGATCACAGGTAAGTTATGGTTGTCTGGTAAAGCCATAGGCTCTATGCACTCTTTTTGATCTCAGTACCCCTTTTTGGGTACCAACATATTTGTTCATGAAGAAACAAATTGCTTGTTTCCCTGATGCACCTTCGGAGATCAATGACTCAAGTCTATGCCACTTCTGTTTTCAGAACTTCCAGTTGTTACTAGTGGGCATACAGTACAAGCAAATCAATTAGTATTTTCTTTTAAGCGTAATCAAGTAAATCTTGATTTTGACTGTTTGTCTCAAAAGGGTCATTCAAGAGAAACCTTTGAGCACTAAGTAAAATGTCCGTTCTTTCTGTTGGTTCTCCAGTACCCATTTGTGATAAGTTGATCTTAACTGTTGTGTGTTCTCCTGGGATCTGTTGGGGGTTTTCTGGGTACTCCAGCTCACTTTAAGTGAACTGAATTTAAAAAGAAAATGGTTTTCACATTACATCAACACAGTGTGTATAATGTACCTTGGACCACTCTGAAGCCTCCCATACAGTGAGGCAGAGGCGGCCCTCACAGCCCTGCAGAACAGGAGGTTTTCCTCCTTGGCAGTACAGGTCCCTGGTATGGATAAGTGAGCCATTTTGTAGGTGGTAAACACAAACCACCTCCCTCTGCTGAAAACCTTTACCACATGTGACAGAGCAAGACCCCCACTCTCCTGTCACCCACCTATGAAAAACAGAAAGTGTTTAAAGACAGTCAGTTTGCTTTTTGTGTGAATGAGGAGGTGATTGAGTCTTGGGTTGCATCTATTATATGACAGCCCAGCTGACAAAATCAGCATTCCATGATCATAACATTGCCTGACAGTGTTACCATACAGTGCTTCCTGAATTTTTATTTGACCTGTTTAGTTATTGATGATTCTATGCTGCATGTGTAATAAAGGCAAATTCTCTTACGCCACAGTTATTATGGATTAGCTGTCAGTTTTACAGAGTAATCCTAATTCAGTTATGTTCAGTTGCAGTATCCGTATTGAAAAAAAAGTCTACAAGGAACCACCAACTACAAAAACAACCCATGTATGTGTATTTGGGTTTATGTGTGTGTGCCTTACCGGTACTGGCAGGGGTGAGAGTTGCAGGGCCGTACTTGGGGCTGTGGTCGGTTCTCAGGTTGACAGTAGCTATCATTGGCCACATCCATGGTTTTGTTGGCTATCCTCATACAAGAAACCACTGTCCTCCGTTCACCTGCACATACAGTATACATGCACGCACACACACAGACATTCAATGAATGTGTGCAACAGGCTTACAGCTCCTAAGTATGCTGTATCGGCCAGTTGTGGTGGCTCCACTGTCCTTTGACAGCAGTAAAGGCAGCAGACCGAAGAAGCTAGTCTGGAAAAAATCCGTTGTTGGTGAGGAGGCTGTGACAGAGAGAAAGATGAGAAACAAGATGGGTGCCAATTTCGACAATCTTTCTCAACCACTCTGGGCTCATTCAGTCATTGACTTATTCCACCAAAGAGGAAGATGGAGCATTTCAGGTGCTTGTTTGTTTTTGCATTCAGTACTACAAACTTTGTCCCATTTGAAAAATCATATACAGCTCCACAAACTCCATTGCACAACTCTCATGATTCCAGCTCCTCCTGCCTTTCTGCCCCTGATTTCCTGGTTTGGCCTGTTCCCCGTTTTCTCTCTCTCTCTTTTGTCAGGTGACCTGTTGATTGCCAATTGCCTGCACCTGTGTCTCCCCTTCCCTTTATTAGCAGGTCTGTTTGTCTCCAAGTTTGCAAGATAGTCTAACATCAACCTGAGAGCCAGTCTATCCAGAAATAACCTTCAGACTGACTGCCCTGACCAGCCTCTGCTAACCACCTCTCTGAACTGTGTCATTCCTCGCTCTGTTTCCCAGGATAGGACTCACATTCCCCATTACCTAAATCTGCCTCAGCCTGAACCTCCGGTACAGTGAGTGTACTCCCCTTACCTGAATTGCTCTTCTTCTCGACCTGCCTTCCTCCCTGTATCTCCCCCTTGTGCTCTTCTCTGCCTCCTTGTTGGACCTCTCTGTGTACGACTTTGGACCGTCTCCAATACTCTGCCTTTGGATCTGCCCTATCAACGACCTCATACACCTTTTCTGTGTATGACCCCTCACTGCCTTACCACAGAGTTTTAGATTGTGGATGTCGGATTGTTTGAATATTGTGCTTCTGCATTGACTTTGCACGTTCTCTGGTCATGGAGTCTGATCCTAGCCCCGTGACAGAACTATCTGGGCATGAAACTGTCTCCACCAGAAACCAGATCTGGAGGAGCCAGGTTGAAACCCTTTTTACGACCGTCCAGGGCCTGGGAGAAAATTATCGTAAGCTCTCTTCACAGGAATTGCAACCAACACCTGTTCCATCCCCTGTTCGTGAATTAGTGTTAAACAAACCCCCACTGTATGACGGAGATCCAGACAACTGTCGGCCCTTTCTCACCCAATGTTTTATCTATTTCCAGTTACAGCCTTCTTTTTTCTATTCTGGACAGGCTAAGGTTTGTGCTCTCGCTGCTCACCGGACCTGAAAGAGCCTGGGCGATGACAGTGGAGCCGAGCTTCACCAGTCTGCTCGTCATATAAAACCTTCTCTGAGGAGCTTATCAAGGATTGCCTGAAAAGGTAAAGGATGAATTAGCCGCTCGAGAGCTCCTTGGGAGGCTAGATGAGTTAATTGACCTGGCCATTTGTACTGACCGCAGGACCAGAGATCAAACCAGAGAGCATACCAGGACTCACCCTCCATCTCGTAGTTCTTCTCCTCATAGATCCTCCTTCAGCAACTCCACTCGTTCACCTGCTACATTGCCGCCTGAAGCCTCCTCTCCAAAGCCAGCAGTGGCCAGCCAGTGGCTCAGCAGCAGACCGGGGAGCGCTGCTGAGCCACACTTTGAATCCCACTCACTGAGGTCAAGATTCACCTACAGGATAAGGTATTAAACATCCCAGCTTCATTGACTCCGTAGCTGACTCTGATCACTTTATGGACCAACAACTTGCTAACAATCTCGGTCTACAACTTTTCCCCCTCTCTCGCCCGGTTCAGGTAAGGGCCCTCGATGGCCACATCATCCATCCCTGTTCTGCTCTTACTGACGTTGTTCATTTATCCATTGAGAACCATCACAAGGTTATCATGTTTCACATCATTCACTCCCATGATCTACCCTTGGTTTTAGGTTCTTGGCTAAAACAACACAACCCCCACCTCGACTGGGTCACAGGCAGGGTTCTTGGTTGGGGCCTGATCTGTTCTCTCACCTGTCTGCTTGGGCTGCATCTCCCTCGGGATGCCCGACTATCAAACCGGTGGAGGACTTTCCCGACCACTCGGCCATCCCACCTGAATACTTGAGCCTTAAAGAAGTTTTCAATAAGGTTAAGGCAGCCTCCTTACCACCCCTCAGACCTATGACTATGCAATTGCGCTTTTACCCGGGACCTCTGCCCCACAAGGTCATTTGTTCTCCCTTTCTACTCCTGAAAAGTTTGCCATGTAGAAATATCTAAACAAAGCACTAGTTGCAGCGCTGATTCGTCCCTCTTCCTCTCCGGTGGTGGGCGGGTTCTTTTTTGTGGGAAAGAAAGACGGAGGCCTCCATCTCTGTATTGAGTTTCAGGCTTTGAACAATATCACTGTTAAGAACCGCTATCCTCTTCCACTCATTTCCTCTGCCTTTGAGCTTTCACAGGAAGCTACCATCTTCACCAAATTGGACTTGCGCAACGCTTATCTGGTCCGGATAAGGCAGGGAGACGAGTGGAAGACCGCATTCAACACACCCTCTGGACACTACAAATATTTGGTAATGCCTTTCAGACTGACCAATGCTCCTGCTGTGTTTCAGAATGGGAGAGATGCTGAATAAGTTTCTTTGTATATCTTGATGACATTCTAATTTTTTCCAGATCTGAAACTAAACATGTGAAACACGTGTGGAGAGTAATGCAACATCTGTTGCAGAACCACCTCTTCATTAAGGCAGAAAAGTGTCAGTTCCATTCCATTTAACTTAACTTATGTTACTTAGAGCCTGCTTAGAAGTACAAACCCCATTTCAAAAAAATATTGGAACTTCTAATGCATTTACAACTAAATTTGTGATTTCTTAATTTATTAGTACATTTATTTACGTGACAAAAGTAAATGGATATTTTAGTTTTCATTAACTTAATTGTAAATATAAGCCAATTTCAGTTTGATGCCTACAACCTCCTTTATTCCATCCTGGTATCACAAAACTAGGAATACAAGTATCAACAGACTTGAAGGTATTGTGGAAATTTCATTTCATCATGTGTGTCAGTCACAAAAGACCTAGAGCAATGGCATGACCTTCCAATTTCCCTCTTTGGCTGAATCCTTAAATTCTGTTTTTCTTGCAGATGCTCCCCCCTGTCTACTCAGGACAGCCATTGTATAAATTTGTATATGTTTTTCTAGTATGGCAAGAATCAAAACAGAGAAACATTAGATCCATCCATCCTCCTAACTGCTTTTCTCACTTAAGTGTCGCATTGGGTGCTGGAGCCAATCCTAGCTGTCCTTGGGTGAGAGACAGAGTAAACCCTGGACAGACAATTGTGGCTTGTAATGCACAGCATTTTAAAGATGTGTTCAACACACACTATTTGGCTTTGATGACAAGGGGGAAATAAAATTCAGCTCTAAAATGTAATATTTTCTTACAGTGTGTGACCTCATAGCACAGTGACTGTACAGATGCCAACATGGCAAACAGCTCGGCTTATTTTTTTGTAATGGCAGAGAAAAGTCAATGTGCTTGAGATCCCATGTTGTGAAAATGAGCACAGAATGTACACAGAATTCAGATTTGGAATACTGCATCTCTGTTTAACTTGGTATAACAAAAATAAAGTTTGAGCCAACATGAACTACTTAAATTAGAACGTGTAATTGGTTTTGATTTGACTTTAGTTACATTGCTAACTGTTGTAATGTCTCTGCTTTGTTTTACTTGACCAAATTCCTCTTTCAGGCACATCTTGACTCTCAGCACTCTCATCATCTTCTGTCAAATCAGATATTGAGATATACAATTGACCATATGTGACATTGAACTCAAAAACAGGACTAAACTTTCCAAAGACAAAAACAAGGAAAGTAGAGGAGATGGATTAAAAAAAAATATATATATATGAATGATGACCGAACATTTTCATTGCTATGACCTAAGCGTACTGCTGAGATGTGTGTGGATGTGTGTGTTACCTCCTCCACATTGTACAGTACAGTCCTGCCAGCTGCTGTGTGTCCAGATGTAGAGATACTCTGGTTCCCTCTTCTCCTTATTGCTCTTGTCCTGAGTTGTGCTTAGAGACACTGTGTACTCATAGTGGATCCCATAGCTTTGGTCATGGAAGAGCAGTACCTGGGGAACAGTGTGGGCTCATCAGTGAAGACGCATTGGGTACTTTTAATACATTGTCCCTATGACTGACGAATTATCATGCATTTTCTTATGTATTTACATCTTTTACTTGTAAATTAGTTTTTCTACAGACTTACTTCTGTTTACAGAAACATCTCTGGAGAAGGTGCTGTACAATTGTAAACCCCTAAGGTGCAGTAGCTTATAACCCAATGTTTACTTGTGAAATTACATTTGAAGACTGAGACACCTGGTCTCACTCTGCCTCATCTAAAGGTAATTTTAATAAACTATAGGCATCAAATGTTTGTCAAATCGGTCTTAACCATCTGAGCTAGAAACATCACAAATGTGTTAAAATATTTACATTTACATTTACATTTAGACATTTAGCAGACGCTTTTATCCAAAGCGACTTACAAGTGAGGAACAAGGCAAGCAAACAAAATCTAAGTCAAGAAGAAACAACATCAAAACAAAGTGCTATTGAAAAAGTGTTTCTGTTTCAAGAGATGTTAGAAAGGGTAGAATTTTTTTTTTTTTTTTTAAGTGCAAAGGAAGATGCAGAAGAGTTCTGTTTTCAGCAGTTTTTTAAAGATTGCAAGTGAGGTGGCTGAGCGTGCAGAGATAGGCAGCTCATTCCACCATCGTGGGATCACTGAGCTGAACAGTTTTCCTTGGTGTCGACTGTGTGGTGCTGGTACCACCAGACGACGTTCCCTGGTTGAGCGCAGTGGACGGGAGGGGATGTAGACCTGAACGATTGAATTGAGATAAGATGGAGCTGTGGAGTTAACCACTCTGTAGGCAAGAGACAGAGCTTTGAACCTGATCCTTGCAGCCACAGGAAGCCAGTGCAAAGATCTGAAGAGCGGTGTGACATGAGACCTTTTAGGTTGATTAAAAATGAGGCGTGCTGCCGCATTTTGGATCATCTGGAGGGGTTTGGTCGTGGATGCCGGTAAACCCATCAGTAGTGCATTGCAGTAATCCAGGCGAGATAAGATCAACGCCTGTACAATGAGTTGGGTTGTGTACTCCGTCAGATAGGGTCTGATCTTTCTGATATTGTGGAGGGCATATCTACACGACCTAGCGACTGTGGCGATGTGATCTGTGAAGGTCAGCTGGTCGTCAATGATGACCCCCAGGTTTCTGGCTGACTTAGTAGGGGCAATCACTGCAGATCCAATGTTAATGCTGATGTTGTGTTGAGTTGAAGGTCTGGCAGGGAAGACTAGAAGTTCAGTTTTGGGTATGTTGAGTTGAAGGTGTCATTTTTCTACCTACATCACTTTGATAAGTTATGACTTAGTATCTCATAATTATGAGATTAAGTTTTTTTTTTTGTATGTTTGTTTTTTGGTGAGTCCAGTGAGCTGTCATACCACCCAGTATTAGAAAATATGAAAAACTAGAGCATTTTGGAGTTTGGCACATACAGAGGGAAACAGAACCACAATTCTTGGCCATCTAACTCTGTATTTACTGTATGTCAGTTGTTGGGCTCATCACAGTCACTGTCTTCCCTGTATTTATGCAGTCAAATGTAATACAAAAGATACACTGTATGTAAGTGACAGTTCATAGTAAGTGATCTGCAAATGATCTGCTGACTAATTCAATTTCTTTAAGCTCTTAGCCGTTCACATACAGCACAACCCAGTAGTGCTACAATTCTGTAATGGATACATGTGGAATAATATAGAACAGTAATAACAACAGAATTTCAAATTTATGGATGTCGTATAGAAATTACAATTGTATCTCCTTTTAAATGATTTTGCAGTCTCATATCTTTTTTCAAGGTTAATGAATTCAGTGCATCTTCACTCTTGCATCCCAACTGAGCATTTTCGCCCTGATATATATTTTCCTTTGGAGGGTTGTTCTTTCTCCCTGCTTTATTTTTTCTTTGAGGACTGATTGACAGACATACAGTGCATCCAGAAAGTATTCACAGTGCCTAGCTTTTTCCCCATTTTTTATGTTACAGCCTTATTCCAAAAATGGATAGAAATAATTATTTTTCTCAAAATTCTACAAATGAAATACAAAGTGAAAGATGTTTGTTTGAAATCTTAAAAAAAGTCCCATGAACTATTATTCACAACATTTCTCATGACACTCAAAATTAGGCTCTGGTGCATTCTGTTTCCACTGATCATCCTTGAAGTGTTTCTACAACATATTTGGAGTTCACCTGTGGGAAATTAAGCTGATTGAATATGATTTGGAAAGTGAATGCTGTATAAGGTCCCACAGTTAACAGTGCATGTCAAAGCATTAACTAAGCCATGAAGTCTAAGAAATTGTCTCTAGACCTGTAAGGGTTGTTACAGAGCACAAACCTAAGACAGGAAACCGAAACTGGATTCAAGGAGCAGGGAAGTGGGTAAAATGTAGTGTGGTGACGGGAATGCTAAATAAAGAAAGGCAACAGAAACTAAATAACAGAAACAACCACTGATGGGCAATAAAATATAGACAGACTAAGGGAGAGGGGATAAAAGGTCCAGGGTAGATATACATAAACTAAACAGGGAACCAAAAACGACTACAGACAGCATTCAAAAAATAGAGGTCAGGTACAAAAACAGGTTGATATCAAAAGCAGAGTCAGAGTCAGATAAGGGTCAGAGCCATAGATATAAGCGGACCTACAAATACAGGGGTAAGGTAAAGGCAAGGTTAGGTTCAGGTCCAAAGTCTGGTAGCAATGTAGGTAGGTCAGGAACAATTGCTGGAAAGTGGATTTTAAGGGGTTGAAACGGCACATTCTGGCAGGCAACTGAGGGCTGAAAAGAGCTTATAAAGCAGAGGGTGAATACAGGTGGAACTGATCAGTAATTTGCACAAAGGGTAAAAAAGAGTGAAACACGTGGAGTGGATCAGGTAATCAAGGCAGAGGAGAGTGGAGAGAGAGTCAGTCCATATATAAGCATAGCAGGAAGTGGCTGGGGAGCATGACCAGGTGAGAAAGAGAGAGAGGGACACAACAAACTGGTCTAGGACCAAGCAGGAAACGTGACAAGACCTCAGAGACAGGATTGTATTGAAGCACAGATCAGAGAAATGGTACAGAAACATTTCTGTAGCATTGAAGGTCTCAAGGTCTGAGCACAGTGGCCCCCATCATCCGTTATTGGAAGAAGTTTGGACCCACCAGAATGGGCTGCCCAGCCTAAATGGGCAACATAGAGAGAAGGGCTTTAGTCAGGGAGGTGACCAAGAACCCAATGGTCACTCTGAAAGAACTCCAGCATTTCGCTGTCGAGAGAGAACATTCCAGAAGAACAACCATCTCTGCAGCACTCCATCAATCAGCCCTGCATGGAGGAGTGGCTAGGCCGAAACTACTCCTGAGTAAAAGTTAGCTAAAATGCACCTGAAGGACTTTCCCACCAAGAGAAACAAGATTCTCTGGTCTGATGAAACAAAGATTGTGAACTCTTTGGCCTGAATGCCAAGCTTCATGTATGGAAGGTAACGCTCAGCACCTGGCATATACCATCCCTACAGTGAAGCATGGTGATGGAAGCATCATGCTGTGGGGTTGTTTTTCAGCAGCAGGAACTGGGAGACTGGTCAGGAGCGAGGAATGATTAATGCAGCAATGTACAGAGACATCCTTGATGAAAACCTGTTCCAGAGCAGTCTGGACGTCAGACTTGGGTGATGATTCATATTTAAACAGTACAATGATCCTAAGCACACCGTCAAGATAACAAAGGAGTGGATACAAGACAACTCTGTGAATGTCTTTGGGTGGCCCAGCCAGAGCCCAGACTTGAACATGACTGAACATCTCTGGAGAGATCTGAAAATGGCTGTGTCCTGATGCTGCAAAGATCAATGGGAGAAACTGTCCAAAAATACAGTAGGTATGCCTCAGAGGCTCTAATTGGTGCTTCAACAAAGTATTAAGCAACGGCTGTAAATACTTATGTACATGTGATTTTTTTTTTTTTATAAATTTGCAAACATTTTGAATTTGTTTGGTTTTTTTTACAGTATGGGTTATGTTTTGAGTAAAATAATTAATTTAATTCATTTTGGAATAAGGCTGTCACATAAAATGGGAAAAAAGTTAAGTGCTGTGAAAACTTTCGGGATGTACTGTAGAGCTACAATGATGGATAAAGCATCCTGGAGGTCTAAAGCTCAATGAGGTAAATTAACTTGAAATCCGTAATTTAATAAAAATGTCATATCTTGCTTTATATTTTAGAGAATCTGTCTAGAGTTTAGATATAAGATTTCACACATAAGATGGAAGTACTTTATCAGAAGCTGAAAGTCCTTGACATCATTCCTCAGAAAGTTTTTGGAGTAGAGGCCTTTGTGTACTGCAGTGCCATTTCCTGACCATGAGATATACACTCCCCTCCAAAAGTACTGGAAAAGAAAGGACCAGATCCTTTATTTTTTTTGTCAGATAGATAGCACCTTTTGTTTAAACTAGTGCTGTCAATCAATTTAAGGAACAAATCAGTGCAGGTAGTATGAAAGTCTATGACTCTAATTAAACATGATTAATGTCAAATTTAAAATACTAGGATTTACCTGTAAAAATGTTAAAATAAATAAATGCACAATAAACTAGTTTAAGGAAACAGATCTTCCAGTTTTATTATTCCAACAATTAAAATTTTAGATAATTTGCCACCAGGTTCCCACTCAACTCTAAATTCTATCTATTTAGCTGTTATATGCAAATGTGATTATATTAAGGCCTATGGCTATGAAAATGTGTTGCAGGCACTTTTGCAAGCAATTACATGCACTTTTACATTTAGTAACAGCATAGATGGTAATGCACATGAAAATTGGACATTGCTAAGATTGCTTCCCTTTATGATTGGAAAAATTGTTCCAGAAGATAATCCAGTATGGCAGGTAATCCTCATCTAAAAGACAGCTGGCTTGGTTGTGGCTCCTGTTCATACAGATGACACCATCTATTTAGAGCACTATCCATAAATTATTCGTGGCTTTAATTTGACTGTGAATAATGAAATTTTAGATCTGACAAAAGATTCAAGATTTAAAAAACTTTAATAATGTCTGAGGGAAATTGTTTTGCCTCATTACAGTTATTCTCAACAAAGACAGAAAAAAAGGGAACCACAACCAGGAAAGATCCAACACTAACATAAATACACAATAACATCAATACAGAGACCTCAATATATGTACAGAATATGTAAAATAGATAAATGAAAATGGGTCAATATTTATAGTCCATGGTGGAATGACAATTATAAGATGTACATTTTTACTTCCCCCACACCTTACAGAGGGGGGAGGAATTGCAGAGATTGATGGCCACAGGTAGAAAGGACCTCCTGTGGTGTTCTGTGGAGCACTTGATGTTAATAAGTCTTTGGCTAAACGTGCTCCTCTGTCCAGCCAACACACTGTGCAGTGGGTGGGAGGGATTGTCCAGGATTGAGAGGAGTTTGGGCAGCATGTTGTAGCTCTACAGCAGTAGAGCTACAACATGTACAGCTCCACCCCCAGAACAGAGCCAGCCCTCGTGATCAGTTTGTTTAGTCTGTTAGTGTCTGCCACCCTCATGTTGCAACCCCAGCAGATCACAGCATAAAAGATGACACTGGCCACCACAGACTCATAAAACCGCAGCATGGTGCTTCAGACGTTGAAGGACCTGAGTCTCCTCAGAAAGTACAGCCAGCTATGAGCCGGCTTTTTGTACAATGCTGCTGAGTTCTTAGTCCAGTCCAGTTTGTTGCCCAAATATACTCCCAGGTGGCAGATGGCGTCATCCACTCCAACTTGGGGTTGATAGGAAAACTGGAGGGGGTCAAGTGAGGGTTTGACCAGAGGTCAGAGGAACTCCAGGATCAGCTTCTTAATAGCCTTCATAATGTGTGATGTCAGAGCCAATAGTCTGTAGTCATTGAGGACTCTGGGACTCTTCCACCCAAGAGGAACTCTCTCCAGGTGCAGGCTGAGGTTGAAGATGTGTTGGTTGTGTAAAGCTGCTTTGTGACAATGTCAATTGTAAAAAGCGCTCTACAAATAAAATTGAATTGAATTGAATTGAATTGAACACCACATAGTTGAGGAGCATAGGCTTTCAGCACTCTTGGGCTGAATCTATCTGGACCTGCAGCCTGTGTGGGGTGAAGCCTGTTCAGCTCTCTGCTCACCTGCTCACCCGAGATCATTTGGGTGTTGGCTAAGTCGTGTGGGGGAGGGACTGAGGAGCAGGTAGTGAACTGCAGGAGGCTCTGTGGATCAGCCTGGAATAGATTGGAAAAAATTATTCAATTAGTTGGCTCGGTCCAGAGTCCCCACAGTCACCTGGCTGCTGGACTTGTAGCCAGTGATGGTCCTCATGCCCCTCCAAACCTCCCTGGTGTTGTTTTGTTGAAGGCTATGTTCTAGTTTTCTCCTGTACGTCTCCTTCACCTCCCTGATCCTGACAGAGAGCTGTCTCTGGACCCTCCTCGCTGCCTCCCTGTCTCCTGATCTGAATGCTTTCTTTTTGTCATTCAGGATGGCTTTGATGTCCTGAGTGAACCAGGGCTTATTGTTTGGGAAGCATCAAATGGTTTTTGTGGGTACGTGGGTGTCCACACAGAAATTGATGTAGTCAGAGATGCAGTCAGTCAGTCCATCGCTGTCCTTACCGTGAGTCTTCCAATCTGTCCCTTCAGGGCAAAGTGTGCGCCCTCTGTCCACCTCTTTACGGTTTTAATGGTGCCAGACTGCCTCTGAACCAAAGGTGTGTATTGCGGGAGGAGATTTACCAGGTTGTGATCCGACTTCTCCAGAGGGGGGAGGGCAGTGGAGCTGTAGGCATCTTTAACATGGTGGGACAGCTCACAAACTGGGTAAAAGTAGGAAGTGTCTTAGTTGGGGTCTCCAGAGATCATAAAGAAGGCATCAGGGTGTCTGGTCTGCAGGCTGGATGTGACCGTCTGAATGACGTCTCACGCAGCAGCTGCGTTAGCGGATAGACGTGCATGGTTGGCGGGTTTACACAAGGTAGTGTGCTCATAACGTGATCCTAAACCTAACTTTAGAGTCTGAAATGAAAATAACATGAGATAAACTTTATTAAACTCCAAAGTGAAATTCAGGTAGTCCTGTAGATAGAAATATGTATATAATATAAGTAGTAAGTAAGTGTGGGGATGAAGTATCTTTCAGTCCTGCAATGCAGTGAGGTGCATCATCCACTGCAGCTACTTATCTGGTCCATCAGAATGATGTGGAGGTGATGGTCTTTGCATTATAGAATGATCTAAATCTTTTTCTGTGTGTGTCTCTCAACCACAGCCTGTAATAAACCTCATTCCAGTCACTTTGCAGGCTTTTTGCACCAGTTTGTCCAGCTGCCTTGTATCCTTCCATTTTATGCTGCCTCCCCAGCAAACTGCAGCATAAAACAGATTACTTGCTACTGTAGTTTGGTAAATAATTTGTAGCAGCTTCCTGCAGATGTCTAATGACCTAAGCCACCTTAAGGGGAAAATATATGTCTCCTTTTTTATACTGCACATCTGTGTGAAGTGACGAGTCCAACTTCTTATCCAGGTGCACACCAAGATACTGTATTTGTAGGCTGGCACCCCTTCAAGGTCCACAGCACAAATGCTGACTGGATGAAGAGGGGGTTTAGACCTTTAGAACAACCATTTCCTTGGTTTTAGAGGTGTTTGATAGGAGGCGAAAAATTCTCAGTCGTCCAGGTGGAGTTATCTGGAGGTTGAGTCATGGCAACTGGACTTCCTTTAGTTGGTTGAAACGTTTTGCTACTCATCCAAGTAGCTTCTTAAGTCTGAAGATAGTTTGTTAGAGACCACAAATTTATTCTCCAGGAATGGTTTCACTCCACCGCTTGGCCTGTCCAGCAGGACAGCATCATCCACACTGACGTGTTCCCTGTAAGCAAATTGTGGTGATAAGGCTGTAGAGGCATAGGCCTCCTTGACACTTGCATATAGTAGATCCAGTGTTTTACTTTTTATGGTAGGACAGGACACTTTTACTTTACTTACTTTCCTGTGAAAATCCAGTAAGATGTAAGGTGAAAGTGTCACATGGTTAAAATGTCCTGATAATATAACAAGGGCCTCAGAATGTTGAGTTTGTATCCTGGCAACAGTCCCAATGTTTGACTTTACATGCAACATTAGCATTTGTTCTTGGTTGAATGTAAACAATTGTGTAACAGGATTGTGATGATATGACTGAATTCCTTGGGAACATAACGCGTTCTGAGACCAACTGCCAAAAGCTCAATGTCCTGACAACATATCTTCTCCTTGACACATCCACATTGGATTCTTCAATGTTTTGATTGAACCAGGTCTCAGTAAAACACATCAGACTCTGCTCACAAAATTCTCTCTGGGTCCTAACCAGTGCCTCCAGCTTTTTCTTTTGTTCAGTTTAGAGTTGACATTTTCCATGATAATGGATGGTAGAAAAAGTTTGCATCTCTGTCTTCTAGCATTTAGTTTAACACCAGCTTGACATCCACAAAGAGACTTCTTTGGCTCAGCAGGAATGGGGTGATATGCTCCAGGTTTGTTTTGTTGTAATAAAAGGAGGTCACCTCTTGTTTAGATTCTTCTTCACACAGCACGGCCCTCAGCATTGTCTCCCTGGCCAAATGTTTTTGCCGAGTTTGAGCTACACCAAAAGAATTTAGAATCTGAGACAAATGAAACATACTTCAATTCTGGCCATAAGCTGAAAGGAATCATCCTTGATGGCCTACCCCAAAAAATTATGAAATACACTAAATACCCAAAAGACTATCAATGCAAAGAGGTAGAAGCAGCGATGACTAGGGCCCACCCTTGTTTGGGGCAGCTGGGGTTCAAAATGGGATTTTTCGGTTGGAAGCAGTCACTTAAGTACAAAATGCAAAACTATTGAACAAAGCTTGGGCAACCTGGACATCCTGAAATTCATGTGAACTCCTTGAAGCGCATACGAGAATCCTAAAGAGAGGCTGCAGCTAACATCAAGAGGCCCAGAAAGGCTGTAGTTAACTATATTTCTCTGCCACCCAAAGGTGAAACCACTGACAGCTTGGAGATTGAGAGAAGTGCTGTATTGTCAGAACTGAAAAAAATCTACAATGAAGTTGCAATAAAACCAAAAATGGTAAAAAAAAATAAAAAAAAAATACAAAAGAAAAACCTTCTCCCACATACGCCAAGAGATTTTGGAGCAGAGATGATAGGATTATTCAAAAACACATTGCCTGCCCTGTTTATTGAGAATGAACTCTGTATGTTTGTATGAGCTGATTGTTTATTCTTGTTCATGATTAATAGCTGCTCAATTGCAAATTGAATGTTCTAGTCATCCTGCATACCTGGATGGTAGTAATTTTATTAAAAAAAGAAATACAGTTCATGACTGTATTATTTATTTTAGTGAGTTTTTGCGGATCACCACCAAGCCTCTGCAATCAAAGTTTCTATCACAGCTGGACCACTTCTCAGACAAGCTCATACAAATCTTCAGCAAGAAAGGATCAAGGATATTCTGATGTCTTGGGACAAAGATTCTGTAAGTCAAAATCCACAGGATATTCTTTCACCATAGGGGTGATTATTGTACTTTTTGGTTTATAGCTATTCAACACACACACTTCATTCATCCAATTCACACACCAAAAAAGTTTTCATGTTACCTGCTCTTCTCTGTACTGCTGTTGCACCCCAATGCAACAGTTTACAATGAATGAAGTAAGCTTCACATTTTGTAATTGTATATAGTTTTTGCTTTTTGGTGTTTAGTATTCTGCTTAACACAAGTGTTCTTGTTGTTCAGGCCTCAGCCCCTGAGGATGCAGAGTGGTACATCGCAAACATGGTCATGGAGATTTACAATCTCCGAAGAGATAGGGCAAAGGAGCTGAAGCACAGGAAGTGGCTGGAGAGCAGGTGAAAACACAGGAGGAAAACAAAACCAACCAAAGGGGGCAAGGCAGGAATTGTAATAGTGTTCTTCACTATATAGATTCACTATATGTACAGTATATTGCATCTATTTTAAAATCTTTTCCATGTTTTAAAATGTACTAGTTTTAATGTACCTCAGTGTGTGTTCGGGAACAATTTCATAGAAATAATTTTGAGGATATTGAATATTAAGGATGCTTGGGATTGCTACATCTATCACTACAGCCTTGTTCTCCACCACTACTATGTCGGGTTGGTTGGCCATTACCAGTTTGTCAGTCTGTATCTGGAAGTCCCAACAGGATCTTAGCTCAGTCATTCTCGACCACCTTCGGAGGTGTGTCTCATTTTGACTTTGGGACTTCCAGCCTGTACTCGGCACAGTTTTTCCTGTACACTATGCCAGCCACTTGGTTATGGCGTTCCATGTATGCCCTGCCTGCTAGCATCTTGCATCCCGCTTTTATGTGCTGGATTGTTTCAGGGGCATCTTTGTACTTGGTATGGTAGATCCCAGCCTCTATTTATCTTGTACTCACAGCATGCTCCTGTGCTGCTAGGATTAGTGCCTCTGTGCTGTCTTTCAGTCCAGCTTTGTCCAACCACTGGTAGGATTTGTTGACATCAGCCACTTCTTCTATCTGCCGGTGGTACATGCCATGCAGGGGTTTGTCCTTCCATGAGGGTTCCTCCTCTTCCTTCCCTTGCTCCTCTTGTTTCTGCTGCTTGAGGTATTCACTAAGTACGTCATCACTTGGGGCCATCTTCCTGATGTATTCATGGAGCTTAGTTGTTTCATCCTGGATAGCGGCTTTGACGCTCACTAATCCTCGGCCTCCTTCCTTCCGCTTAGCATACAGTCTCAGGGTGTTGGATTTGGGGTGAAACCCTCCATGCATTGTAAGGAGCTTCCTTGTCTTGATGTCAGTGGCATCCATCTCCTCTTTTGGCCAGCTTATTATGCCAGCGGGATACCTGATGACCGGGAGGGCGTAGATGTTGATTTTGTTCTTTTCATTCAGCTGACTTCTCAGGACTTGCCTTACCCTTTGGAGGTACTTAGTCATTGCTGTTTTCCTTGCAGCCTCTTCATGGTTACCATTTGCCTGTGGGATTCCAAGGTATTTGTAGCTATCCTCGACATCTGCTGTCTTGCCTTCTGGTAGTTCTATCCCCTCAGTTCTGACTACCTTTCCTCTCCTTGCTACCTTGCGACCGCACTTATCCAGTCCGAATGACATTCCGATGTCTTGGCTGTATATCCTGGTGGTGTGTATCAGTGAGTCAATGTCTCATTCGGCATACAGCTTGATGTCATCCATGTAGAGGAGGTGACTGATGGTTGTCTATGCAGAACAGCAGTGGGGACAGAGCATCTCCTTGGTATATGCCGCACTTGATGTTGACTTGGGCAATCGGCTTGAAGTTGGCCTCTAGGGTTGTTTTGGACTGAGGTTAACTTATTCAGCCAGTAGGCATGGATCATGTCAGGACCTGGTGCCATCCAGTTCTTCATACCCAAGACCCTCTCTTGGATGTCTGCCATTGTGATGATTACTGGATCTTCTTCAGGAAAGTTGCTGTGGTCTGTTCTCAAGTCCACCCACCACTGTGCATTGCTGTTATGTGAGGCCTCCTTCTCCCATATGCTTTTCCAATAATCTTCAGTCTCTCGCCTTGGTGGGTCTGCTCTCATGTTATTACCCTGCCACTGTGAGTACACCTTGTAAGGCTCAGTGGAGAATATCCTGTTTATTTTCCTTGTTTCAGCTTCTCTGGTGTATCTCTTCAGCTGGGTAGCCAGGGCAATGGCTCTGTTCATCAGAAGTTCCAGGATAAAGTCAGAAACATCCAGTCCGACTCTGTGACCCATTTTTCGCAGAGTGTTCTAGGAGTTCTAAAAGCCAAGGTCCAGAGAGAAAAATCAAAGGTCCAAAACACAGGGAGGCAAGCAAAAACACAGTCTTTTAATAGGGCTAGGCAAAAGCAGGGTCAGAGTCAAAGACATTAAAAAATGCAAGGTAGCAATCAGAAACATAAACAACATAGCAATCTTCTGACAGATCTAACAGAGGGGTCATGGATAATAGAGGGTTAATAAGGGGAAAAGGAGGTAATGACGCACAGGTGAGGATGATCAGGATGATTAGGTAAAGCTGGATACCGTGAACTAGGAGAAGACCAGGAAGGATACCTAATACAAATCTGGGACAGGGAGTACAGGAACCAGGATCATGATACAAGTAGCACCATGAGGAATCTCGAACTTATCTTTAACCGTGCTATCTCCTCAATAAGTCCATCAAACCAACTAACTTGTCCCAACACTCTCATACAACCAAAGCCAGTTTGTTGTAGTGTTGCTCAATTGGGATTGTTGGATTTTCTACATAATTCTATAAATACTTGTGTTTTTCAAGGTTTCAAATACAAGTGCCTTGAGATGACAATTGTTGGGATTTAGTGCTATATAAAAAACTGATTGAACTGATCTTGCAGCCAATCAGAAGCTGTAAGTCCAGGGGTGGTTGGAAAACAAGCAGGTCACTGGCCCTCAAAAACCTGGATTTGATGACCCTGCTCTATAGTTTTCCCTGTTGTATGCAAGAGAGATTTGTTTGTCCACATTCTCTGCTAAAAGTGAACTTCTCCTCTTGTTCACAATGTAGCAGCCTCTGACAGAATGTGCTCCAACAAGTGGCTGGATAATACCAGTATGCAGAGTGAACTTTTGTTTTGTCTCTCAAACAGTCTCTTGCTCCATATACACTCATACTAGTTGTCTCGGGAAAGAGAAAAAATCCATTGATGGAATAACCTGTTTTTTCAGTATATTCAGGTAGTCAGCTCACCTCATTCTTTGGGCACATATGTTGCTGAACCTAGACTTGACCAACTGCAGCTACCCCAAATCATGCTTTGATTGCTTGTACAGTAGGCACTTCACCTGCCTCTATTCTTACTCTGATGTGCCCATCACTGTGGAACAGGGTAAATCTGGACTCATCAGACCACATGACCTTCTTCCTTTGAACAGTAACCCAATTTTAGTAGTTTTAGCTATCTCCATAGATGTTTTTGCTGGTTGATGCATGCCAATAATTTGACCCTGCTAAAACAGATTTTCCACAACCACAGGACGTCTTTCAACATGTTTGTCTAAGAGGTGAGAGGCTACTTACTGTATCAGTTAGGTTTAAATAATTAACCAGCTGAAAAATAATCACCCATGCAGTAATTATCCAATGGGAGGCTCCTACCTATTTGCTTAGTTAAATTCAGGTGGTGACTTTTTTTTTGGACATGCAGTGTATAAACATTGTGCAACCCTTATTGACACACCAATAGATCATGCACATATGAACAGTGATTTGAGCATTAGCCCCACTACCTGAATGTTTCAGTCCACCCATTGTTTCCAGAGTAAATTATGATATAACAGCATAAATCAGATTGACTGATGCTTACCATCAGGTGTAAAGGTGTATTAGTGGGACCCTTGGCAGACATCTTTTCCCACAGACCCCTTCTAACATAGCGCACAGTAGTCCCAGCCAACTCAAACTCTCCTGGAAGCTCAATCTTCCAGTCGCTGTTGATAGACCTCTTACTGGAGTCTTTCAGGGCTGTCAAGATGCAGGGGTAGAGAAGTGAGAAGTCAAAACAGCTTTGTTTGTAATATGGAATGGCTTATCTATCTACATGTGGTCTATGCTTAATGAACTTATTTTAACTGGACAGACAGTATTTTGGTATAGCTATAGTCTTTTCTTGAATGTTGCCAGCTTTGGAACAATTTCACTGCAGAAACCAAAAATCAAAACACATGCTCACTCACCAACTTCATCCATTCTTTTGTTTTACTGAATGGCCACAGTTAAGGAGTGAGTCATATTACTGTTTAAAAATGTGACAGAAGAATATTGCACGTCGTTGTTCACATCAAATGTGCTACAAATAGTGCTGGTTAATTACAGCATGGAGTTGGAGTGAACATGTTTTACATCAAGGTGAACAGGATCATACGAATTCGGAAGTAGAACTATTAAAGAAGTTCTGTGTAAACACGGTAGTATTTTTGTAGGACATTGGTAGAATCATGGTTCTTGGTTATCAAGATTCATTACTCCCTGTAAAACATGGGTCATTACCCAAAAAGCTATGGGAAGGTCTTTCCTCCACAACTTTGATCCTGCGGGCTCCTGCAGGGATAATGACAGCCTCAATGTAGCCTGAATGAGAGACAGAAACAGAATTTGAAAACATTCAGAGGCATACAGAGATGGTCATGGGGATAGGGACAGGCTGCTAACTCTGTATCTTTATCAGAGATGCGTTATTCAGTGCACAAATTAATCCAACCCCTTATAGTAGCACATATATAAAATTCATATAGTTTTAGCAATATTTCTTATTCTCACAGTAGTGTTACTGTCCATTTATTACAGATTACCCAAATTTAATCTCAACTAATCTAGCCATAGGGGTTGCAAGCCAGTGACTTCTGTGCCGGTCCCAAGCCCGGATAAATAGAGAGGGTTGCGTCAGGAAGGGCATCCGGCGTAAAAATTGCCAAAATAACCATGCGAATCATTCACAAGACTTTCATACCGGATCGGTCGAGGCCCGGGTTAACAATGACCGCCACCGATGCTGTTAACCTACAGGGTGCCGGTGGAAATTTGACTACTGTTGGTCGAAGAAAGAGGGGAGGCAGAAGGGTTCGTGGTCAGAGAGAGAAGGGAAAAGGCAGGAACATAGATTTGAGAATAGGGACTCTTAACGTTGGTACGATGACAGGGAAAGGCAGAGAGCTGGCAGACATGATGGAGAGAAGAAAGGTAGATGTTCTGTGTGTGCAGGAGACAAGGTGGAAGGGCAGCAAGGCACGTAGTATTGGAGGAGGATACAAACTGTTCTACCATGGTGTTGATAGGAAGAGAAACGGGGTAGGAGTGATCTTGAAGGGGGAGTTTGTGAACAATGTTCTAGAGGTGAAAAGAGTCTCAGACAGGGTGATGAGCATAAAGCTAGAAATTGAAGGGGTGATGATGAATGTAGTCAGTGGGTATGCGCCACAGGTTGGCTGTGAGTTAGAAGAGAAGGAGAGATTCTGGAGTGAGTTTGATGAGGTCATAGAGAGTATCCCCAGAGGAGAGAGAGTTGTTGTTGGAGCAGACTTCAATGGGCATGTTGGTGAGGGCAACAGAGGTGATGAGGAGGTGATGGGCAGGTTTGGTGTGAAGGAAAGGAATCTGGAAGGACAGATGGTGGTGGACTTTGCTAAGAGGATGGAAATGGCTGTAGTCAACACTTACTTCCAGAAGCGAGAGGAACATAGAGTGACATACAGAAGTGGAGGTGGGAGTACGCAGGTGGACTACATCCTATGTAGACGAGGTCATTTGAGAGAGGTTAGTGACTGCAAAGTGGTGGTAGGAGAGAGTGTAGCCAGACAGCACCGCATGGTGGTGTGCAAGATGACTCTGGAGGTCAGGAAGAAGAAAAGAGGGAAGTCAGAGAAGAAGACCAAGTGGTGGAAGCTAAAGAATAAAGAAACTTGTGAGGAATTCAGGCAGAAGTTGAGACAGGTTCTGGGTGGTCAGGATGAGCTTCCAGATGACTGGGAAACCACAGCAGAAGTTATCAGGGAAACAGGTAGGAAGGTGCTAGGTGTGTCATCTGGAAAGAGGAAAGAAGGTAAAGACACTTGGTGGTGGAATGAGGAAGTACAGGAATGCGTCCAGAGGAAGAAGTTAGCTAGAAGGAAGTGGGATGTAGAAAGGACTGAGGAAAGTAGATAGGAGTACAAGGAAGCGCAGCGTAGAGTGAAGAGGGAGGTGGCAAAGGCCAAACAGAAAGCTTACGATGAGCTGTATGACAGGTTAGACACAAAGGAAGGAGAGAAGGACTTGTACAGGCTAGCCAGACAGAGAGATAGAGATGGGAAGGATGTGCAACAGGTAAGGGTGATTAAGGACAGAGATGGAAAGGTACTAACAACCCAGGAGAGTGTGCAGAAAAGATGGAAGGAGTATTTTGAGGATCTGATGAATGAGGAAAATGACAGGGAAAGAAGAGAGGAAGATGTTGATGTTGTGGAGCAGGAAATAGAAGAGATTGGAAAGGATGAGGTTAGGAAGGCTCTGAAAAGGATGAAGAGTGGAAAGACTGCTGGTCCTGATGACGTACCTGTGGAGGTGTGGAAGTGCTTAGGAGAGACAGCAGTGGAGTTTCTAACCAGTTTGTTCAATAGGATTCTAGAGAGTGAGAAGATGCCTGAGGAATGGAGGAGAAGTGTTCTGGTTCCGATCTTTAAGAACAAGGGTGACACGCAGAACTGCAGCAACTACAGAGGAATAAAGTTGATGAGCCACACAATGAAGCTGTGGGAAAGAGTAGTGGAAGCCAGGCTTAGGAAGAAGGTGGAGATTTGTGAGCAGCAGTAAGGTTTCATGCCCCGTAAGAGCACCACTGATGCCATTTTTGCTTTGAGAATGTTGATGGAAAAGTACAGAGATGGTCAGAAGGAGCTGCATTGTGTCTTTGTAGATTTAGAGAAGGCGTATGACAGGGTGCCGAGGGAGGAGCTGTGGTACTGTATGAGGTCTTCGGGAGTGGCAGAGAAGTACGTCAGACTAGTTCAGGACATGTATGAGAGAAGTATGACGGTGGTGAGATGTGCTGTAGGTCAGACAGAGGAGTTCAAGGTGGAGGTGGGACTACACCAAGGATCAGCTTTGAGTCCCTTCTTGTTTGCTATGCTGATGGACAGGCTGACAGATGAGGTCAGACAGGAATCTCCCTGGACAATGATGTTTGCGGATGACATTGTGATTTGCAGTGAGAGTAGAGAGCAGGTAGAGGAACAGCTGGAGAGGTGGAGGTTTGCTCTGGAAAGAAGAGGCATGAAGGTCAGTCGTAGTAAGACAGAATACATGTGTCTGAACGAGAGGGATCCAGGTAGAAGCGTTAGGTTACAGGGGGCTGAGGTGAAGAAGGTGCAGGAGTTTAAGTACTTGGGGTCAACAGTTCAGTTTGATGGAGAGTGTGGAAAAGAGGTGAAGAGGCGAGTGCAGGCAGGTTGGAGCGGGTGGAGGAAAGTGTCAGGAGTGTTGTGTGACAGAAGAATGTCAGCAAGACTCAAAGGAAAGGTGTACAAGACAGTGGTGAGACCAGCTCTGCTCTATGGGTTAGAGACGGTAGCAGTGAGACAGAGACAAGAGGCTGAGATGGAGGTAGCAGAGATGAAGATGTTGAGGTTCTCCTTAGGAGTGACCAGGTTAGACAGAATAAGGAACGAGTACATCAGAGGGACGGCTCACGTTGCCTGTGTTAGCGACAAAGTCAGAGAGGCCAGACTGAGATGGTTTGGACATGTTCAGAGGAGGGATAGTGAGTATATTGGTAGAAGGATGTTGGAGATGGAGCTGCCAGGCAGGAGGGCAAGAGGACGACCAAAGAGGAGATATATGGATGTTATAACAGAGGACATGAGGTTAGCTAGTGTTAGGGTAGAAGATGCCCATGATAGAGTTAGGTGGAGAAGGATGATTCGCTGTGGCGACCCCTGATGGGAAAAGCCGAAAGAGAAGAAGAAGACCCAAATTTAATCTCAACTGTTTTCTAAAAATGTTTTTAGGCAGTTTAGAGTTTGTGTTTGTTTGTTATTTTAGGTTTACCCATCCTCACATTTTCAACACCCCACTCAAGTGTGAAATGACTTATTGATATATATATAGCATACACCATCCCATCAATGATTCTTAAGAAATTTGTGCAGGTCTAATCCACAGCTATAGCAAGCACTTGTTAATTTATTGTTGCTGATGGTGGCAACCAGTACAGCCCGTTATTAAAACACAGTTGCCATTACTTTTTCCACTATCACTTTGTATATATACAGTGGCAAGAAAAAGTGTGTGAACCCTTTGGGATTACGTGGAGTTTTGCATGAATTGGTCATAAAATGTGCTCCGATCTTCATCTAACTCACAACAATACAAAAACACAGTCTGCTTATTGATTCCCCATCTTCTCTCACCTTCACAAATGCTTGTTTTTCACCCATAAACAGCTCTCTGGTTTTCTACACCTACGAAAGCGCTTTGAGTACCAATTAGGTAAAAAAGCGCTACTTGTGTGCAGACCATTTACCATTTCCTTCTCAACTATACAGTGGCAAGAAAAACTTTGTGAACCTTTTGGAATTTCATGGTTTTCTGCAAGAATTGGTCATAAAATGTGCTCCGATCTTCATCTAACTCACAACAATACAAAAACACAATCTGCTTAAAATAATAGTTAATTCACAAACATTATATGTTTTCATGTTTTTATTGAACATAACATGTAAACATTCACAGTGCAGGGTGGAAAAACCAGACGTCCCAAGAATATGCTAACTGAAACAGTTTTGTGAAGAGGAGTGGTCCAAAATTACTCCAGATCGTTACAGGAAGCGTTTGGTTGAGGTTATTGCTGCCAAAGACGGGTCAACCAGTTATTAAGTCCAAAGGTTCAAATACTTTTTCCACCCTGCACTGTGAATGTTTACATGTTATGTTCAATAAAAACATTTTTCTATATGTACAATAATGGAAAATATGCTAAAACAAAGGGGTTTGAATGTTTTCTGAAACAAATGTATATTGTGTGCATAAGGCATGGATTCGAGTATAAAGGCCGGCATTTTTTTGCAAACAACTGTCCACTCCCCATTTACTATAACTCCAAGATTCTTCAGAAAAACAGCTAGAAGGAAATAGCTCGGATGAAAAAGAATGCATCCCTAGCATTCCTAGTGGCTGTGTCACGGGGTAATGGGGTCAAACAGCTGCTTTAGTAACTGTAAGCAAGCTTTAATATTCAGAGTACACCGCCAGGGGAGCCCACCGATCACTGTTTCTCTCATCTACCTACCTTCAATAAAACACTTCAAGCTATGCAAGAAACACACACATACACATACATAGTGTATGCATGTTACATCAGAAACACTTGGGGACAGCTCTTGGTTTAGCCATCACACAGGTTATTACGCTCTTACACTGCCTAGTGGTTACTAGAGGTCAAAACAAGGAGGTGAAAGGAAGGTCACAAGTTCTGTGGACCACACAGGTATGTGCATGCACAGATACACAAAGCTCCAAGTTCTTACAATCTCTAACTGGGTGATATCATATTATCATATTCAAATTTGTTTGATTATCTGAATGACTGAAGTGGGCAGAGGGCAAATATATTTTCACAGGGTCAACAATATGGGGCAAACCACCAATGAGGGAGAAGCAGTGTGAGTACTGACAGAAAAATAAAGCATGCAAAGAATATTGATCCATGTAATTAATTTTTAAAGCTGTCTTGTCTATTATGCAGTGTATTATCTATGGTTTGCTTAGTTTTTGCCTTTGATGCACACACTGTGTAGGGCTTTTACCTGTTTCAAAAATTGGCTGTACTTACTGGCTAACTGTAAAATGTCAAACTATGATGAATCTTGCTGCATATGCTTTGCACTCAATTTGTATGAGGTGAGTAGCAAAGGCTTTAATTTCATTTTGTCATTTTGTGTGTAATTCATGGTTAACTGATAAGTTAGACATGCCAATTAAGCTGCTGCTATGTTTTTGTTTATGTCCCCTATTTTTGCACAATTAAAAAAAAAAAACTAAAGTTGAAGTAAAATTGTGCAGTGTCCAGTCAACATAATTGTGGGTTACCGCTACCAATTTGTCTAACTTCAGACAAGTTCTTGCAATTTCTCCTTCAATGTTTTCAAGCTGTTTTTGTTGTTGTTGTTTTTGCCTAAAATCACATATCCCCCTATCCATTTCCCTCTCCTGGCATTCCTTTGGTGACCTGGAAATAGGCTACAAATATCCCAGATTTTCAGGACACATACACTACATGTATAAACACAGGCATAAAGCATGCTAGTTCGATAGACTCACTCACCCATGCCTTTCGTGTGATTGAAGTCTCCTCTGACTATCTTACAGGAGCGCCCATCTCCATTACAAACACCGCAGCGGTCTTCTTTAGCTGAGGAGCCAATAGTGCTGTCACAGCCAATTTTCTGTCCACAAGATAAAAATGAATAACAATAAAATTCAAGGCTGATGATGAACCTCTGAATGCAAACTAAAAGAAAAAAGAAAGAAAAGAAAAAAATGTTGTATGCAGAGTAAATGATTACTGGCTCATCCTGATGTCTTATTGTATGTAGTTCAGTCAACCATCAAAGAGTGATGTTAAAACTTTAACAAATGTATACACATTGCCTCTTTTCACAAAAACATTGACCACCTTCCTATGAGGGTGGACTAGGATACAATGGAAAAACTAACTTGTCGTTCTTCTGACTTTTCATACGAATATCAAGCCATAGTGTATCCGAGGAGATGTTCTACTAATGGTTACAATTTGTGGTCAAGAAAGACGTGAATTTTTTCAGTACCCTTGGCTGAACTTAGGGAGGGACTGATTTCCACAAAAAAAAAAAAAAAAAAAAAAGTATGAAAAGGAGGGAGTGCACAAGTACAAACATACTTGTGTGTGTCTACATGCACAAGAGAGTCTTATATGTGTACAAAAATGACCAAAAAGTAGATTTTGCTTAATATAGGCACTATAAGCATTCCACACTAGACTGTGTAGAGACATCTGTTTCAACTTCTGGCGGTACTTACTAGCTAACTGTGATAGGTTTGGTCTCAGTTGCCTCTGATTCTTGACCTATAGTATTTCAGACACTGAAAGGCACTTTCACGTTCACATCAGTATATAGGTCAAACCTCCGGTGACAGCTACGGTTTTTCCGCAAAGTAATTTGTCCCTGATAGAACTTTGCTACATGGTTGATAAAACTTTAATAAATCTCATTTCATTCAGATCTTGACAGACAACACAAAGAGCCAATGATAATGGTGCTGTGATAATGAGTTAGAGCCACATCAGGTTAGGTGGATGCACACAGCACAGAATGTAGGAGAACACACAGTCTAGTCCTAATGTTTGGATAATAGCTGTCGTACACATCAACAAACATCAGGCGTGAGGGTAAGACAAAATAGTAAATGATGACCACCAAGTCAGTGGATCTGTAACTGTATCTATAAAGTTTGGGAAAAGAAAGGATCTGCTCATGACCCCAAATACAAGATCATCTGTGAAACAATAATCTTCATTGATGATGTAACACATGATGGCAATTTGTCAATTTAAAGAAAGATGTATAAAGCATGCTAGTTCGATAGACTCACTCACCCACTCACTCAAGATGCAACCAAACAGATTTTTCATCATGCAGCAAGATAACAAAACACACTGAAAAACACCAAAAGCCAAAAGAACAAAGAAGTTCATCAGGGGCAAGAAGTGGAAGGTTTTAGACTAGCCAATATAGAGCATGCATTTTAACAGCTAAAGAGGAGACTGAAAGGAGTAAACACCCAAAACAAACAACTGAAAGAAGCTTCAGTGAAAGCCTGAAGCATCTCAAAAGAAGAACGCACAAGATTGCTGATGTTAATGGGTTACATGTTTGATGGAGCTATTGCCAGCAAACAATTTGCAACTAAATATTAAGCCTTATTCACACTCTATCTGTTCAAATACTTTTGCTTACATGAAAAATTTGTGGGTTCAAACTAAAGTTGCTATCTTCTTTGTTTTTGTATCGGATACATACATAAACACCTGGAAATGAAAGCTCAAATGTTGATCTTCTGATCTGTCTTATATACATATTTTAATATCAATCCTATATGTTTTTTCAGTCTACAGCAAGAAAAAAAAGGAACAGGTTTCTCTTTTCCAATACCTTTGGAGGGGAGTGTATACATATCTGCTGCCCATATTCACCAGGCTCATGTTTTTTACACCAGGAATTCTAACCAGTTTAAGACACTCACCCACAAACACATATTTCAAGACAAAGTAATGTTCATGTAATGTGCAAGTTTATTAAATTTGGGCTGTTTGGGGTCCCTGTCCAGCCCAGTCAGATGTCCAGTCAGACAAAGTCTGTTTTATTAGCTTCACTGAATATACTCCTCTCCCTTTTTCTATTCTTTCTCTCTCTTTGGCAGTGTTTGAGTCTTCCTCATTCACACATGCTATGCTTATAAAAACCTCTTCCTTCCTCTGTAAACTCAACATCTGCCTCCAGTCCTTTTTGACTGCAGTTAACAGTCTACATCCTCCAACTCCCTTACTGCTTCTCCCTCTACGGAGAATGATAGAACCAGTGTTTTCTCAGCATGTAATCATATAAGATGAATCCCAAATTATTATTATTATTATTATTATTTTTGGCAAGTAGTTCCCAAGTAATTGGAATATTTAAATAACCATGTAATTTGTAGTGAAAAGGAATAAAAACGTTCAAAACACTTACTTATCTTAATTAACCTTAATATCGTAATTTATACATAACATATTAAACCCAATCACAGTCTCCGTTTTAATCTTAGAGAATGACCAACATTGACTTTTTTATTTTTCACCCTTTAGAAAATATTTGGAAACTGTTCACACTGACAGTTACAGTATGGTAGTCAAATAACGAAATGCTCAAAACTTTGAATCAATGCCCCAAATAATTAATATACGTTAAGAACTGATGAAGAATGAATGATTCAAGATGCACCTGGGGTTCTCACATATTACCAGGTCGTTTAAAGTGTATGAACACTATGTATATCTCTCCTGATCTCCATTTCAATCTCTGATAAGCACCGTGCACCAAGAAAAAATTCCAGTTTTCATATATTGCTGGGAACATATCTCCTGCCCCAGATGGAAATTATGTGCTTGTCCATCTCTTGGTACTGCCGCATATCTAAATGACTGCAATTTTTGCTGCAAGTTTAAAAATAAGCATAAACAGAAAGATTATTGTTAAATATAACAAAATAGTTGGCATGGCCTTTGTTTTATCCAAGTATGGTAGGTTAGAAATAGCATACATACACATACAGTGCTGTGGAAATGTATTTACTCATTTTGCTGTCAAATGCTGTGAAGCTAGCTGTAAATTTGGAATTTTCCCTCTTGCAGAAATAAGGAGGCAGACAACAAGGTCAAATGTATGGTGTCAGTCACTGATTTTAAGGTGTGTGTAATTATGTGTATGTACCTGGCACTTTCCATTAACACACAAGTCAGACTCATATGATCCACAGGGTGTTCCGTCCATCACTCTTTCAGCCATCAGGACTGGAACATCTTGGCCCACCAGGCTGCAGAACAACACACATGGCTTTTCTGAGGGGATACAAAGGGTATGATTTTATTGTTAAAACAAAGATCTTGTCTGCATTCATTGTCCTAAATCATAAAATAATAAATGTGAAAAATGTATAAAGCAGGCACATGGCAAAGATTCCAATGTATATGTAATGTATGTACAGATAAATGGCACAGTTTAGTCTTACAACTAATTTGGGGACATGCACTGCAATATTTTGTCTTGTTTTTTTAAAAACATCTGTAAATTCTCTAAATTTCCCCAACAGTCAACCTATTGGAATCGTGACTATTACTACTCTCCCCTCTTTGCAGCAAAGGTAGAAAGAGAGTGATAGTGTTTTCCTGTAAAATCCTTCATGATTATGGGATTACATTTGTGTCAACAATAAAATGAAAATGAATAGCAATAATTGAAAACCAATCACCTCAAATATAAACCTTTGAATAAAAATATACCACAGGTAATATAATTACTTAAATTACTTTAATATACCAGGAGTAAAGTAATTCAGTTAAATCCAATTTATTTACACAGTGCCAAATAATCTCAAGGCACTTTAGAAGACAGAAAGTTAGCATATAGTGGCACAGATGGATATGAAGGAAGGGGAGGAGGTCCCCCTGGAAGTGTATCGCATCATCACTATATGCTGGTCTTTTGTTACTGTTCAGGTTTACCTGGACTTTACGCCATGCTATTTTGTGAGTTGGTTATATGGACTGAGTTTTGTCTTTTGGTTCGCTTAATTTTACAGTTTAGTGGTTCATGTCTCATGTTTCATTGTTTAGTTATTCCGTCCTTGCTGTTTTCCCTTGCTCATGTTATAAATAAACTTTATTAAACCTAATAAACTTTGTTAATCCCCGAAGGGAAATTAATTTCGTCCGGAGGGAGTAATTTTTTAATTTAGCTTTTGTTTTCTCTTCTTGTGTACCTGGTTCTGCCATTAAAGTCTCTTTTTTGTTAAAATCATTGTCTGGTCCTGCCTCAGTTTTGTTTTCTTCCTCTGTTTCAGCTTACACAATCTTCCACTCATATTCTGCTGCCCTGCTACTCTGTTCTCCAGCCTGACTTCCTGCTATATATGGATTGATTGACTCTCACTCTATCGATCCTTGTTTCCTCTTTTCTAATCAGCTAAGATCAGTTGCACCTGTCTCCTTTACCTTTGCAACACTGCTACCCTCCAGAATTTGCCAGATTGTGCCACTTTGACCGAAGTCACTCTCCAGCCATTTATTCTCCTGAATCTCTGATTCCTAAAACCTAACTGTGACCAGACGCACCTGAACAGTCTGAAACTAGGTTGATCTATGATCTAGTCATTCTGAACTGTTGCTTTTTTTAACATTTCTTTGAACTCTGTTGGCTTATGTGGTTTCTGACTATGAGGGTATCCCTTATCTGAGTATTGCCTTTGTTGATAGTGAATATATGTTTGCCCTGCTCCAGATTCTCTCCCTTAGCCAGTACATATGCTCCAGATACAATCCTGCAGACCCGCTGTTCAAACCTCAACTCCCAGTATTTGTCATAACCTTGAGCCACACTCACCTTCTACCTTCCGCTTCTGGTTTCAGATCTGTTTTCCCTCTTCCCACCTGAGCCTCTTTTAACCAATCACAGGCTTGTTGTATCCTCATTTAACCTGATCAAGGTATAAACCCTCACAGAACACTCAAACATTGACCAATAAGGACCAATGCAATCGGGAGGCCTGGGTTGAACTAAAAACATTCACATTTTCCAGGCTATTGTCTGTCCCTAGCCCTAGGTCTCTGGTATTATCTGGCCACCAGATGGACACAGCTCCTGTTATTAGGGGGACTCACCCACATTTCCTGTTTTGCACATTATAGGGGAGGTCCAAGGTGCTTCTTGATGAGGAGTGAATTGGACTATTTGTTAAATGTTTGTTGGCAGAAGCTATTGATGTTGATATCATTTTAATTCTGTTTATTTATGGTTGCGACCGGTCAGTTGTTGAAACGCGCAGAGTTTAGAGACTTTAAGCAGACCTTAAGCATTTAGTAGTAGTTTTGCCTCTCAACCCAGACACCACTCCCTGTCCACCTCCACTGCAGGCAGTCAGTCCTCGTTTCTTTGCCTGTCCTGCCCCAAACTAGCAGCCAGCCTTCCATCCAGCCTGACCTGCCCTCAACTTGCTCTGGGTCTGCCAGCTGTCCCTCTTGTTCAGTCTGTTGTTCCTGAAGCTAGACCGAGGCCCACAAGCTACTTCCCTGCTCCATGGCCTACCTCCTCTATAATAGGCCCCAAGTCTGCTAGCTGCTACCCTGCTCTACCAAGTCTGCCAGTCTACATCAATTACAGCTAACCATGAGTTTGTATGCAGTAGTTCATTCTTGAGCCAAGACTTATCGACAGCAAGACTGGGTCTTGCTAGGGACTCAGCCCTGCACCCTGTATTCCCCAGGTCTGGTAGTGACTCACCTGCTAACCCAACTAGCACCCTTGAGACCCACACCTTCAACGACCCTAATGCTGGCACCTGCAACCTCCAGTATTCACCCTTCCTAGGGACATGTCGTGCTTTTTGGGAGAGACCCCTTGGGGTCATCGACTCCACTAACCTGCGACGTTTCCGCCAGGGACGTCAAGCCTCCCAGGCCCTGGTCCCCTCTATGGCAGCTTCAGATCTAGCGCCAGTCTCTGTTTTTGCCCCAGCTCTAGATCCACTTCCAGTCTCTGCTGTCACACCAGCTCCAGATCTCCCTCTCGTCACAGCTCCAGTTACTGCTCTGGTTACAGTGGTCAACTCCTGCCACTCCTGCATCGGATCCAGTCCTGGTCACCGATGTCACTCCTACTCCAAATCCAGTTCCACTGTTGCTCCTGTTCCTGACCTTGTTCAGGCTTCTGTTAGTGCCTGGGGACCAGCTCCTGCTCTGACCACAAGGTATGCCCCTGTTTTTAGGTCCAGTTCAGGAACCGGCTCTCTGTCTCCTAATCCTGGCATCCAGGTCCAACAGTTAGGCCTTCCTGCCATCTTTGAGGCATCCACAGCCTGTGTCAACACTGCCTGCAGTCCAGATTAACACCGCCACCTTGTCCGTTGCTTCCCCTGGACTGTACCAGGGCATGGCAATTCCGCCACTAGGTTGATGTCTGTTCCTGTGCTTGGGCAGCCAACACCTGTCTCCTGGTGGGTTGATGCTGGGGGTGCCATAAGGCACATTTTCTGTTCCTGTCTCCAGTAGGGGAGACGCAGTGAACGTTGTTCCCACAGTAGCAGTTCCAGTGTCCAGGAGTGGCGATTCGGAGGACGCTCTCACAGTTACTTTCTCCAAGCAGGATGATGACAAAGTCGCCATGCCACCACATCGCCTGTCAGACCCTCCATGCATGGTTCTATGTCCAATCTTCTCATCTGCTGTCTCTGGATTGACTGCACCGAGGCTCACCACAGGGTTGATTCATTCATGTATAAAGTGAAAAGTATTGATCCAAGCAGAGAACTCCATAACTAACTTTTGTGTGAATGAAAGACTCAGCATTAACATGAGCAAATGTGTATCTATCTGACAAATACGATTTAAACCACCTTTAATCGCAATAACAGTCTCGTCTCTGTGATAAAATGTGATATATTGTGTTAAATGCAGACCTAAGATCTATAAGGATGTTCATTTTGACGTGAATTTAAAATTTAGTTTTAGTCACCCGCATTTTGAATTTTACTCTTTTATTTTACATTAGTTTTTAGCAATGTTTATGTGTTTTAGTTATAGGTAAACTTTCATGATGCGGTTACGAACTGAGGCTTTAGTAATTTGCAGCACGTAAAGAAATTATTCTTATTGATTATGCAGGTACTGGAATTGGATTATAAAAAGCAAAATGCAGCCGTGGTAAAATAAAGATGAGGATGAAAGTATAACACAGTTTTTTCATCATGTCTAATTATTACTATATATGAACAGACATCAGAGTGGTACTGCATCAGACAGCAGAGCCTATGCTGACACCAGTCCATCCCAACATTAAAACCAGCTAGTGTTGCTATTGAGGAGGTGTGAGGGATCTAGTACTGAGCTTCAAGAGTGCAGGTTTGCAAAACTAGACCTTTTTTTTGTTTAAGTTTTTAATATCATTGTTGTAACAATTTAGTCATTAAATTAACCTTTGTCGACGAATACTTACCATCAAATTTTGACCTGTTCTGTTTTTGTATTATGATGTACTCCAAATACAGGTACTGACTGGAAATGTTTTGGCAGGTTATTCCCACACACATCATTATTTGCTATTTTTAAGGAATTTAATGATAAAGGACAGATTCGATTTATCTTTAATTAGCTAAAAGACCTGAGTCAAGAGTAGGTTTTTAAAATAGACGTTTGACTACAGCAACCTTTTCATGCCTCTGTCATTTATTTTTTGTTCTAAAAACTTACTAGAATTTTCTTCATTTTTGGAATACTAGAGTTAGGTGTTTCAATCAATGGGGTGATAATCAGGTGTAAGTCTGAGACGCTATGACTTCTGGATTTTTTTTTTTTTTTTTTTTTTTGGAAATCTGGATTTTCACTATTTTTTTATATTAGTGAAATTTACTATTACTATTTTTTACTATTTTTTATTTTCTATTTATTTTTCTATTTTCACTATCACAATCTGATCTTGGCAACATATGTTTATAGTCATGGCTTGACTAAGGAAAATTTCAGAAGACTGTAGAAGAAGAGTTGCAATGTCCCCAGTTTAATTCCAAATGGGGACCTTTGCTACATTTTTCTCCCTCTCTCACCCTTTGTTTACTGTCTGCCTTTTCACTGTAGAGCTGTTCAAGTGCTACACATAATTACATTACTCTTTACTTTTATTTCAATGATCAGATGTCCTGTAGCCACTACAATCAAAGAAAGTGTGTCTCACCATCATTAATGATAGCAGTCAGAATGCTGTCCTTGTTCTTGCTCGCGTGTCGATCATACGACAGACACTGCAGGTCTCTGAAGCTGAGTGCCCCTTTCGGACAGGGAGGACCTTCACAGGCTTTGTGCTCTACACTGGCCTTCTGGCAGTTTCGGCCACCAGGACCAGGCCTTTGTACACAGGCACATGCAGAAATAACAGAAATAACACTTCAATTTCAAATACAAAATGAGGGAATTTGCAAAAGACAACCCAGTATTGTTTAAGTTAGTGGATTTGTACTGTCACAAATACAAAAACAAACAAACACAAGTACACAGACAGACAGAGAGGTGACATACGGAGGGTTGTCACATTTCCTCTGCCTGAACTGGACACCAGTACCACAGGTCCTGCTGCACATGCTCCACTGGCTCCATGGACTCCAATCACCGTCCACATGCTGAGGGATGGGAGTCTTACTGACACACTCGCCTGTCCTGCACCACTGACACACACACACACACACACACACACTTTTAATTACATTCACCATAGTCTTCAGGTATTGTCTATTAGAGTGAGATATAGTGAGATGAAGGAGGATTTCCCCAAGGTGATGAATAAAGTATAGATAATTATTATTATTATTATTATTATTATTATTATTATTATTATTATTATTATTATTATTATAGGGCTACCTTTAACCACAAAAAGGAGGCATTTAAAGATGGAGACAAAGAAAGGCTCAAACATGTCCAACATGAGCTGAAGAGGAAATTGAAGCAGGCTAAGTAGAACTATGAAAATAATAGAGAGATAAACTTACAACAGAACAACATCAGAGAAGTGTGGAGGGGAATTAACAACTTTACTTACTACAAAAAAAACAACCAGCCACCAGTGAGTGTTGTGGACAGAGCCAATGGACTTAACAAGTTCTTCAATAGGTTTAACGCTGCTAACAATGCAGCCTGTTCCCCCACAACCCCTCATTCCGGCTTAATGTCCAGGTTCAGAGTTTTTGAAAATTGAGAGTGAGGCAGCTGAGCATGCAGAGGTGGCTAGGATTCTCCACCATTGTGCAACCACTGAGCTTAAAAGTTTTGCCTGGGATCTTTTAAGGTGAGGTAAGGGGACCACAAGATGTTGTTTGGTTGTCAGCGAGGCATGCAGAGAAACATTTATTATTTTATGTTATCTTAGAGAATGTTGCCCAAGAGTATGGTATCTATTTATGACAGCACAGTGCGAGTGAGACATCCCTACCTTGTCTGCTCCACACTCTGTTCCATCCAGTGGAGGGTCCAGTTTGGTCTTGCAGGATACCTCTCCATCTACTAGACACCACAGACCAGCACACATCAGGTGCTGACACACACACAAAAATGTAGGGAAACGAATTGTCTTTTAAACATATATATGTAGTCACATAGAAAGACAAGAATCAGATTAATTTGCTATAAATTTGTGTTTCAACAGCTAAACGTGGCCCATTTAGAGCTTTTTGGTGGACTTATAATGTGTTACATTACTTTGGGATTACGTGGAGTTTTGCATGAAGTGGTCAAGACTGGTGTGTGTTTTTAAAGGGCAGGAAAGCTTTCAGCAACACATCCAATATCATCACACTGATTGGACTCAAGGTTGGCTCACTCCTGGCTCCAATTAGCTCCTGGATAATTCATTAGGGTTCACATACTTTTTTTCCACCCTGCACTGTGAATGTTTACATGTTATTTTCAATTAAAACATGAAAACATATAATGTTTGTGTACTATTATTTTTAGCAGACTGTGTTTTTGTATTGTTGTGAGTTAGATGAAGATTGGAGCACATTTTATGACCACTTAATGCAAAACTCCACGTAATCCCAAAGTGTGCCCATACTTTTTCGTGCCACTGTAACTGCACTGAGAGTTATGTGCATACTCTCAGAAACAAGTCAAACATGTTCCACTCGAGTTATGGATTATTACTTTACCTATCTGATTTTCAGTGTTCAGCTTGACTACCTCTATTGCTTCTCTGCTTTTTTCAGATAATGTAGTTGACCAGACATTCTACATTCCAACCTTCACTTATAGTACCCAAAATCAGTTTCCTCCATAGAGAGTTGGGATATGGAGTTTGGACATCCAGATTAAGCCAGAAAAAAATCTGTACACAGGCTGCACAAGCTATGTGATTGGATCCAGGATACAAAATGAAAAATGTAAATAGATATCACGTCACCGCCCCCAGTGAGCTACAGGTTCCCAGGCCACAGCCTAGGTCGCATATGTAATGAGTCAGCTCTGCTTCAGTGTCTAGCTTCTGTTTTCTCTTAGCATGCTGTCATGATCAGAGTGTTGCAAGTGTTCATCTTTTAAGTGTTGATAGTCCACATAGAATGAATGTTACAGTAGCAGCTTGGTATCACATTGATTTTACAATAACTTAACTAGAATAAGACAGATATATACAGGTGTTAGCATATATACAATATCCTAACACACAAACGTCTATTTTGGGCTGAAACTGATTTAGGTGAAACAAGCAAGGCATAGTGTTTTACAGTTTTACTCTTAGGTGGCTATTCCTGTAAAGTTGATAGTTTAGTTTACAAGATGTAGTGCCCTACAAGGAAATAAAATACATTTACTTTAGTTTAATAACATTATTATCTGCAAACCTTTATAATAATGTCAAATAGTTTCAATAGATTTGCTGAAATCAGCAGATTCTGTTAAATCTTTTGATACAGCTGAAATCTCTGTTAGTATTATGTTGGGCAGCTGAAACCATCAGGGTTCAGGGTAGGTTAGATATGCAAAACATATTATGAAAACTGTGTTGTACCTCCATGTCACTGCAGAAAGTGGCATTGGTTCCAAATAAGATTTGGCACTGTTCATCCACACTGTAGTGCATGCCTGGGAGCTTGAGAGGCAGCCGGACCTGGTAATGACTCCTGTGGTCTGTGTGCAGTAGGCAGGCACTCGCTTTGGACCTTTTTAAAAGATACAGGAGCAAATGATTTGTATTGTGTGCTTACCAGGTAACTGATCACAAATGTTCACTGTCAAATTAAAAAATGAATTAAATTAAATTAAATGTATTAATATATTTACATTTACATGTACATTTAGTCATTTAGCAGACGCTTTTATCCAAAGCGACTTACAAGTGAGGAACAAGGCAAGCAAACAAAATCTAAGTCAAGAAGAAACAACATCAAAGCAGAGTGCTATCGAAAAAGTGTTACTGTTTCAAGAGATGTGAGAACGAAAAGGTAGAAAAGTTTTTTTTTTTTTTTAAGTACAAAGGAAGATGCGGAAGAGTTCTGTTTTCAGCAGTTTTTTAAAGATTGCAAGTGAGGTGGCTGAGCGTGCAGAGATAGGCAGCTCATTCCACCATCGTGGGATCACTGAGCTGAACAGTTTTCCTTGGTGTCGACTGTGTGGTGCTGGTGCCACCAGACGACGTTCCCTGGTTGAGCGCAGTGGATGGGACGGGATGTAGACCTGATTGATTGAATTGAGATAAGATGGAGCTGTAGAGTTGACCACTCTGTAGGCAAGAGACAGAGCTTTGTACCTGATCCTTGCAGCCACAGGAAGCCAATGCAAAGATCTGAAGCGGTGTGACATGAGACCTTTTTGGTTAATTAAAAATGAGGCGTTGTGATACTGTATCACCATATAGTATCACAACAGTCAGCTTAAGGCACTTTACAATAAAATGTTTACAGTAAGACTTAAAAAAATAACTGTATACAGAGTTTTATACAAAACCCAAGAATCCAACTTGACTAAGTACTAAGCAAGAGGACAGGACTCCCTTTAGCTCAGGGGTGTCAAACTCAATTGCACAGGGGGCCAAAATCCAAAACACACTTTAAGTCGCGGGCCGAACAGGATAAACATTTATTGAACACACAACAACTTTTAAAACTTAACTTTTTTTAACATAAAACTTAAATAACTTATAATATTTTGCTCTCTATAGAAATATATCCTCTCTATATTATATATTATATATATATTAAGTTAGAAATAAAGTAAACATTAAAAGAACAAACAAGAACAAAATTTCTTTATTCTTATGTCATTTAAAAAAATAAAAAAACATAAATTTTAAATATCCCAAAAGATTTTGCTCTCCATAAAAAAAAAATATCCTGTCAAAATCATACAAATTCAAAATATGAACATGCTGCATAACAAAACTTGGAAATATAAATAAAATTTATATTTCAGCAATAACAAAATCAAATCATTCAGTTGTCATTGCTCTTATGTCTTTTTATCAGTGCTGCATCAGTGAAACTACATAAACAAGGTTTGAGCCACATGTGGACGGAGCTGGGACCTTTCTGCGGGAATGGAGTAAATAAACTGTGTGGGTCCTGCAGTGTCCTACTTTACCTTCAGTCATTACACTGCAGCTCAGTCAACTCCATCTGAATCTGCACAGGTGCAGTTTCCACAATTCTTTCTTGCTTGTCAAAGTCACCAAAGCTCCGTAAGAACTCAGTTAGTAGAGTAGGGCCGGATATAGTTGCACGCCGGGCCAGATGTGGCCCGCGGGCCGTGAGTTTGACACATATGCTTTAGCTGAACAATGAAATTTACAGTAGTACAGTACAATGTTAACTACAGATAATTCCTTGTTTGGTGCATCCTGTGTCTGTTATGAATTGGGAATTCAGTTGATTGGACATGATTTGGAAAGGCATACACCTGTTTATATGAGGTTCAATAGTTAACAGTTCATGTCGGCATAAACCAGAGCTCAATTTTAAGTGTCAGATGATGTCAGATGTCAGATTTTAAACAAAGTTTTTTTACATTGTCATTATGTAGTATTGTTTGGAGAATTTACATGTACATTTAGTCATTTAGCAGACACTTTTATCCAAAACGACTTATAAGTGAGGAACAAGACAAGCAAACAAAATCTAAGTCAAGGAGAAAAAACATCAAAGCAAAATGCTATCAAAGAAGTGTTTCTGTTTCATGAGATGTAAAATGATAATTAATTTGGGAGTAAGGCTGCAACAGTAACAACAAGTTATTGACTGTTATTGAATTTAATTCTGATGTGAGTCGTGGGTTTTGGTGATTGAAAGTCTCCATAATCAATACCCATCCCTGAAAGAAAGGGAAATCCCTGCAGTGTCAAAGTCCAGGTGGGTCTCTGCCTAGTCGGGTGATAAAAGATCAAGAAAAGCAGACATCTTTGTATTTTTTTTCCACATCCCATGTCCTTTTTCTTTTTCCTTGGAATTTTTTCTTTTCTTTCGATCACAATCATTCAAGATTTTTTTCTTCCACAAAGATGATAGTTCCCCACTATCATTCCAGTTTTTAATAATGCATTGAACAGTTCTTAACCCAATTCCAGTTGTTTCAGAAACCTTCTTAGATGTTTTCTTTGCTTGATGCTTGATGCATACCAAAAATTTGACCATTCTGAAACAGATCTTATCCACAACAACAGAATATGTCTTCCGACATGGTTGAGAAATTAATTATCTAAATATCAGTTAGAGTTAAATAACTTCTTGCCAGCTGAAACATAATTACCCATGCAGTAATTATCCAAAGGGAGGCTATTACCTACAGTGCATTAAGAAAGTATTCACAGCGCTCAACTTTTCCCTGATTTTGTTATGTTACAGCCATATTGCAAAATTGATAAAATTAATCAAATTACTTATTATTAATAATTGGAGGGGTTTGCGTGTCAGAATGACCCTAGGAGCTATGTTGCCGGGGGCTTAAGCCCCTGGTAGGGTCTCCCAAGGCAAACAGGTCCTAGGCGACGGGCCAGACTAAGAGCATTTCACAAACCCTGTATGGAGAACATAAAATCAAGGACTGTTACGTCGCCTGGATTGGCGTCACCGGGGCCCCATCCTGGAGCCAGGGGCACTTAGGGGAGCGCTTGGTGGATGCCGGGTTCTTTCCCATGGGAAAGGAGCCTGAACTTGTGTTGAAGGTTAGGCGGTACAGGCTAGAGATAGTCGGGCTCACTTCCACACACAGTCTGGGCTCTGGAACACAACTCCTTAAGAGAGGTTGGACTCTCTTCTACTCTGGAGTTGCCCATGGTGAGAGGCGGCGGGCAGGGGTGGGCTTGCTTATTGCCCTCCAGCTCAGCTGCCATGTGTTGGAGTTCTCCCCAGTGGAAGAGAGAGTTGTTTTCCTGCAGGTAGGGGATAGGTCTCTCACTGTTGTTTGTGCCTACGGGCCAAATAGCAGTGTAGAGTACCCTGCTTTCATAGGGTCTCTGGAAGGGGTACAGGAAGGTGCTCCGACTGGGGACTTTGTCGTACAAAGCTACAACCAGGTCCCCAGGGAGCCTGGAGACATTGAGTCAGAGTGGACCATGTTTTCCACCTCCATTGTCAATGCAGGAATTGACAATTTGACAATTGACACGCCTTCTGTGGAGGAAGCAGAGGCTGGGGACTCAGAGGTTGATTCGTCCATTTCCTTGTAGAGCTGTCACGGTTGACACGCCTTCGCAGCATCGCATGGAGATCAGGGACAGTACCTCTGGACTGGCAGACCTGGGTGGTGGTTCCTCTTTTTTAAAAAGGGGCATCGGAGGGTGAGTTCCAACTATAGGGGGATCACACTCCTCAGCCTCCCTGGGAAAGTCTATGCCAGAGTGCTGGAGAGGAGGCCGCTACTTGAACCTCGGATCAAGGAGGAACAATGCGGTTTTCGTCCTGGCCATGGAACAGTGGACCAGCTCCATACTCTTGCTAGGGTGCTCGAGGGTTCATGGCAGTTCGCCCATCCAGTCTGCATGTGTTTTGTGGACTTGGAGAAGGCGTTTGACCGTGTAAAGCTCTTGATTTACCGGTCAGTCTACCAGTTCCTACCCTCACCTATGGCCATGAGCTTTGGGTCATGACCGAAAGGACAAGGTCGCGGATACAAGCGGCCGAAATGAGTTTCCTCCGCAGAGTGGCTGGGCGCACCCTTAGCGATAGGGTGAGGGGAACGCCTCGGTGTTCCCCTTGAAGAGCTGGAGGAGGTGTCTAGGGAGAGGGAAGTCTGGGCATCTCTGCTTAAGCTGCTCCCCCCGCAGCCCGGCCACGGATAAGCGGAAGAAAATGAATGAATGAATGAATGAAAGATCGATCTGACTCACAGCTTTCAGGTTTTACTTTCCCAGCCAGCACCGATTCTGTCCTAGAAATTAATTAAATCAGACATAAACTTAAAAAATAAAATTCCGTCAACTAGGTAAAAACAGTTTGTCCAGCTGCTAACCCTTTGTCCTGCGGACGGACGCCCAGACCGCTGTTCTGACGATAGAGATAACTGAACAGAAGTTGGAGTGAATGAAAATCATAAAATGAATTTACTTCCATACATGATTTTTATTTATATAACATCAAATATTTTTTGGCTTAAATGGTAAGCATCAAAAGAAAGACAAAATTCATATGTTTCACCTGAGGAAGTTCTCCAGGTCTTCACGGCTGCAGGAGGACCAGGATAGGTCGCTGGGGTTTCTTCCCTTCACCCATTCACCAGACATGATGTGGGAGTGACCAGTGCACGTGGTGTGATCGTCATCATGACTCATTCCCATGCTGAAGACAAATAATAGACACTGTGTCAAAGAGTAGGAGAATCTGCTTTTCAAACAAAGAAGTCAACCTACAGTGTTCCTACTGAAATACTTAATTTGTGCGAGTACTTTCACAGGGTTAACAAGACATTTTTTGTTTGGAGTTCTCAGTACCCTGCTACAAATAACTAAATCAATGTCACCGTATTATCACTGTAAATGATCTGAATGAAAATGTATTTCTTATCCTTATATATAAAATAGGGTTTTAATTTATTGGAATTCTACACTTGTGCATGCAGAAAGTGAGGTGATATAGAAAAATTACCAGTGGCTGGAGAAAGACTAGAAAGGCTAGATTGAAAGACAGCACATAGACACTAATCATAGCAGCACAGCAACATGCTTTAAGTACAAGATCAATTGAGGTTGGGGTCTACAACATCAGGGAAGACCCTAAGTGCAAGCTGTCCAATGATGCCCCTGAGACAATCCAGCACATAACAGCAGGGTGCAAGATGCTAGCAGGCGCGGAACGGCGTGGAACACTATAACAAAATGGCTGGCAAGAGTACAGAGGTATGTGTGGGCTGGAAGTCAAAAGGTCAAAATACACCTTTGTGGGTATAACCAAGCTAAGATCCTGTGGGACGTCCAGATACAACCAAATGGACATAGTAGTTGTGAACAACAAACAGAGGCAGAAGGCTGTAGTGATATATGTGGTGATATACAATACCGCTCAAAAGTTTGGGATTAATTAGATATTTTATTGTTTTTTTAAAGAAACACACATGAAATTAGAAATAACACATAAGAAAATATAGCAAAAGAACAGGACATTCTGACATTGTCACAGTTAGAAATAATGATTTTGATGGAATTGATGACTGTACTTCAAACTTTGGCTTTATAAACAAAAACACCTTTTGCAGCAATTACAGTCTGGCAGACCTTAGGCATTCTAGCTGTCAATTTTGCTAATTTTCCTTCCTCAAGGTCCCATCCACTCTCCTATAGGTATTAAGCACTGTTCTAGCATCCTGTTAGCATTTTGTTCGAAGACCAAAGACAAACTTGGACTCATCTGTCCACAACACCTTCTTTCAGTCTTGGAATGTCCATTGTCTGCGCTCTTTAGCCCATCTCAGTCTTTTGTTTTTATTGGCCAGTCTGAAATACAGCTTTCTCTTGGCAAATCTGCCATGAAGTCTAGCATCCTGAAGTCAACTCTTTGTGGGCTGGTGTGAAAATAACCACCTGATCCTAATCCTAAGGAGCTGGTTCTTGACTTCAGGAGGTCCCCTCCACCACACTCACCGGTAAACATCCAGGGCTCAGACGTTGAGACTGTGGACACATTTAAATACCTGGGTGTTCACCTTAACAATAAACTGGACTGGTCTAGCAACACGGACACTCTGTACAAGAAGGGCCAGAGTCGCTTTCACCTGCTGAGGAGACTGAGGTCTTTTGGTGTGTGCAGACAGCTAAGGACTTTTTATGACACTGTGGTGGCCTCAGTAGTCCTTTATGGAGTTGTGTGCTGGCCAGGGGGCAATACAGGCAGAGACAGGAAGAGACTTGACAAACTGGTTAAGAAAGTCGGCTCTGTCCTGGGCTGCACACTGGAGTCCATCGAGGACGAGGTCAAACAAAAAATTTGAGTGTGTGACTTTTTTTTAGATGGGCAGTGTATATACCAGAATCAGAATCAGAATCAGCTTTATTGCCAAGTACACATACATACATACATACAAATATAGCCTGAGCTCAGTTTTACTTTTGGATTTTTTCTGTGTGAATTTGGCATTAGCTCTGTGTAGCTGGATTGTCAAAGGGGGCTTTATGTGCAGACCGCAAGTTTCCAGGTTTAACATCTTACTACTACTATTAGCTAGGTTGGCTCACATCTTTACAGTGGGTAATAACTGCAGCTTGAGATATAAGAGTATAAACTAGCTTTGCTTTTGCACAGGCACTTTTCATCATAGTAGAAGAGAAGACTAAGAGAAGTGGCCTAGGAAAATGTCAATGCAAAATGTATTGACTGAATCTTTTTGCAACAATTCTCTACAGCAAAAAAACAGGTTTGGTTTCACCCCACCCCTTGGCCTAAATAAGGCTTGTTAGGTGAAACAAAGGATGAGGAGGATGTGAAGGATGTAATAGTCACACCTCTGCCCAACCCCTTTTAACACCTAAAATGGGTCATTAAGTGTGTACAACCGGGCGCAGGTGTGAACTATTCCTGGTCTTTCATGGGATAGATGAAAGGGCAACATGATAAATAGAAGACAGGTTGTGTCTCAGTCCTCCACCTCTGTTGAGAGAAGGAGTGTTGATTTGCACATGCAAGGCTTCCCTCACCCCTCTCTCAAACCACTTGTCCTCTTTATCCAACATTTGAACGTCACAGTCCTTGAATGAGTGTTTCAGAGCATTCTTCACTGCACTGGACCGTATACAGTATACAGTATACAGTATATTGTTCATTTTGTTTTTTGGAGTCTGGTCTTTGGGATGGACAAGTTTCTGCCTATGTGTGTTGGTGGGTTTGAAGTAAACAGTTATGTTGTGTTTTCTGAAAATCATTTTCAGCTTCTCTGAAACCCCAGCGTGCTAACAGAAAACTATTGAGAAGCACTGCCCTAATCCATTGTATTTTCTGTTCTCATTGAGAGAAAATCTGGTGTTGGCTTCACACTCTACCAGACTTGTAACAAATTGGAATATTGTTACATTACCTACCATAGAGCAGCATTATAATTACATGATATATTATTGAAATACACCTTGTGTGAAACTTACTTGTGTCCCATCTCATGGGCAATGGTGAAAGCCAAATTGAGTCCATTGTCCTCTGCTAACACACACTTTCTCCTGGCACTACAGACACCACCCAGATAAGCAATACCTGTAACACAGTTACATGATATAACATGACATTAAATGAAAAACATGTTTTGTTTTTATCACTAAAAGTGATCATCAAGACAAATACGTTAAGCTCTGTTTAATGAGAGAACACCAGTTCATCACAGACACAGAATATTTTAAAACAAAAATAATAAGCCTCCTAAAAATTATGTTTGTACACTGCTAATTGCCAATAAGCCAAGTAATTATTTGTTAATTAATACATTTTACTTTACTAAACTAAACTAATTACTTTCTTAATTATTTTTTACAGATGCAAACAATTTTTACATAATATAAGCTAATGAACACCTGATACCTCCCCAAATTCGGGCATTGCCATAGATAATAAACAATTGTATAAGTATAAACTTGTATAACCAAGATTGCAAGCATACAATCAAAAGTCTGAAACAGTGAAAGTAATGCATCTGCAGTAAAATTTCCCTTGTGACTAAAGCATTATTGTAATCTTTGACAATTGAAGAAGATGCTTGAGGTAGTGCTGCAGTATGAGCCATTGGAATAAAAGATCCAACATCATAATTGTTTGATTCATGGACTGTGTCCTCATTAGGTGGTCAGATTATCTGTAATGACACTAGGTGCTAGCCTAGATCAAGCATTTAACATACTGCCCCTATACAATGTGAAAAAACTGAGTGCTGAAGCTTCACAGTAAGGTCAGCGCTGTGGCTGAGATTTTCTGCAGCATCAAAGATCCGTTGAAGCCAGCACTTCTGAGCTTAAAGCCTCCAGACAAAGGGCTGTGATCCAAAGTGCTGTGGTTATCAGTGCTGGTGTCAGAGGCTAGCTGTTTGATCAAACAGTGAAGTGTTGACTCACACAGCTAGCGGCACATCCAGCCAGACAGCTGCAAAAGAGCCACAAAGCTTCATCGGCCCTCTAGACTCACAACACGTTGCTGCCTACTACTAATTTCAGTTAAAAAAATTTTTGCGCTAATTACAACATGAAGAGTTTTCTATTGAGCCACTAAATATCGGGCAGGCAAAACCCCCAGTGCTGACAACACAGGTCTGACTCAGACTAGCAAAGATGCTTTGTTCACCCTCTGACATAAAAATGCACACATGCTTTTATATAAAACACATGCAAAAACATTTGACTGTCGCCCCTAGACTTTTGTCATACTAACCTTCCCCAGCTGTTGGGGCTGCACAATTGATTACAATCTAAATCATACTCTTGTATGATGTCATTCTTACAATAATTATGTCATGTTTGTTTTAGCAGGTACACAGGATACACACGATGACAGGCCTGAATTAGACCACGTAATCAAACTGTACTGTACACAGCAAAAAAGGGCAGGTCTGAAAACAAAACCTACCTGCAATAGCTGAAAGATGTGCAGGGTTTTCCAGTGTGTATTCCATAATTTCCCAAATTGTGACATTGTTTTTAACCAGTGAAATAAATTGAAATAAAACTGCGTTCTGTGGCTCATAGGTCAATCTCTTTCATGAAGACATATAATGTTTGTGTAGTATTATTTTAAACAGACTGTGTTCTTCTATTGTTGTGAGTTAGATGAAGATCAGAGCACATTTTATGACAAATTAATGCAGAAAACCATGAAATTCCAAAAGGTTCACAAAGTTTTTCTTGCCACTGTAAAACCAGAGAAGCACTGGGTCGCTGCATCAACTCATGCTGCCTTATTATCTGACTGAGTCTTGTCAATTGTGATTGAAGCAATTTGAACCTAAACATTGATCTTTATCTGGTCAAGTTGTGTAAAAACGCAGCCAGATCAAAATAATTATTTATTCAAACTATCATTTGTAACAGCTTTGGAAGACACTGATATACTAAATCATCCTGCTGACAGAGGCCTCATGTATGTGTTTTATTTTTGTATCATAAAATCCTACAGTTAGAGTTACAAAATGCATATATAAATTGTACTGTATTTGAAAAGTTGCTCTGCTGCTTAGTTTTCAACTCGTGTCTGAATAAGTGATGTCTGAAATAATGTCTTTAGCTTCACTGTACTGAGGTACTGCCTTAGCAGTCTGGTTCTCTTTTGGGAATTTTGGAGCTCCCTATAACCAGCCTAGTTGGGGAGTTTAAATATACTAAGGCTAAATTGATGATCCTGTCAATCCAGAGTTATACAGGTGCAGAGCACAGCAGAAACAGTCTTAGCAGGTAGAAAGTCAAGTTCTGGTAGGTTCACTTTGGTCCATTCTTTGTAATAACTGCCTCATTACTAATGAAATGTAAAGCACTGACAGTGTGATTTACAGTGTGTTAAAATAATTAAAATGTCAGCAGATAACTTGTGATAATGATTTCCTACCTTCTTGCCAAACTAATACCACCCCAAGCTTGGTTCTGCTGAAGGTTTCTTCCATTCGTTTTTTCAGTTGATAACAAGCTATACTCAAAATTTAAGTCACATTTTCAAAACCTGTCTCACAGTCAGCAAAATAGAAGTCCATGTGATGAAAATTAGGAATTACTTTACATTGCTTTCACACAAAATGCATTCAGTGACCATAGTTACTAAAATTAATTAACTCAATCTCAGTCAGAGCCCATCTCCTGCACTATACTATGCTTTTTTAAGTTAGTATTTTTCAAATGCTAACATACTTGGCTCAAAACTGTTAGAAATCCAACAAAACAGAATTCAGTTTAATTATATAGCACCAAATCACAAGTCATGTCAATGCACTTTACAGTGCCAGGTTTAAGACCTTACAAAAAAAAAAAAAAAAGCGAGGGGAGTAAGAGACAGAGGAAGGAAAAGTAAAATATATTACTGTACTCACCCACAGTATCACAAGGTTCGTCTTTATGGACACAGAAATCTGTCCTGAAAAAGTAACCAGACAAAGATTGAAGCATTGATTCAGCCAATGTGAAACCAAATACGAACAAGGCTCTGAATTACTGAGTATAACACTATATTTGGAGATAAATCATTTACACTCCCCTCCAAAAGTATTGACAATGATTGCTTTTACCCCTACTCTGTTGTTCACTTTAACTAGAAATGAAGTAACAGTGGCATTTCAGGTCTACATGCAGAGACAACTGGAGTCTCTATTGTCCATAATCAAGCGATTCACATAATTTGCTACTCTAGTATAAATACACTACACTGTAAGTAGACAGTGATTTACAGTGTTACATATATCAACCAAAGAATGTGCAAGTTGCCTTGGATACAGATGGTTCAAGCTTTACTTTTGGTCAGATTAAAAGACAAACATGTGAAATGTAAAACACATTGGAAAGGCTTGTGCAGCTAAACTATGGGCATTGTTATGGAACAATGCTCATATCCCGCAAATTTCACTAACTACTAGTGGAGGTTGCAAACTTAGCACAACCACTTGCCTTGTCCACCACAGGTGATGGTGCCCACTTTGGGGGCACTTTGCAGCCTGTCCACAGGAACTTGGGTTACAAGTTGGATTAATAAAGTATGAATTATTATTATCATATAGGATGTTTTAAAATAACAAAATATGCAACCTGGTTTCTGGTTACATCTGGTTTTATCTGCTGCTGGACACGGTGTTCTGTTAATACTTGCTTAAGCTTAACTTAGATAAAGCTAAGATGCTTTGCTGTCTTTCTAACAAACAGCTGCAGACTGAAAAGTGACAGCCTAATCCTTCACAGTGAAGAAGAAGGAAGTCAAGGAAGGAAGCTGAAATCAGATTTAATATCATTTGTAACAATTATTATTAATCATCCATATAAGGAAATTCCAGCTGGCTGCATACCTGGTAACCAGCACAGCAGTATCCACTGGGGGGGTGTCATCCCTTCCGCCAGAAACACGATTGGAGCCAAGGTATTGTGCCCCTCCAAACTCATGATATTGCCAATGACAGAAGCTCTCCAGAGACCGTTCTCCATGATGGCCCACCTTTAGCTTTTCCTAAAGATAAGACTTATTTTAGTCGTAGTCTTAAAATGTTTCTATAGCTTCTTATGTTTGAGTCACACAAATAGTTCAAATTTAAAAAAACATAGATGCTGAAATCTTGTACAATATGTATAACACTGCTGTTTCATTTCTGTCAACAAATATTTTCATATGTATTTGTTGACACAGGTTTATTGAACAACTAAATACAATGGCAATTAAATATATTTATTATATTATCACAAAAATTATGATAAAGTCTCTGTTCAGCATACCATGATGAAGACAGACAACATGAAATTAGCCACTTATAATTGGCAGACAATGAAAAATTTAAGCACTGAAGGTAATTTCTTTTTTAATCAGTTATTTGCATGGATCCATTTGAAAGTGCAAATCCTCTCTGTGTCCATTTGTTTTTCTCATTCAGATTGAGTTTTGCCAACCCACACCAACAAAGCTGGGTACGATACCTTGCTAACTTCAGCTAAGCACATCCACCAGTCAGCCACAATATTAACACTACCTGGCAGTTTTATTGTTGGAGTGGACCGGTGTTAACTCTAACAGGCATGTAGCTACACTGTCTCATACACAGCAGCTGATTTGCTATCATCTGTCCACATACAGTGCATCCAGAAGGTTTTCACAGCGCTTAACCCATTCTCCATTTGGTTATGTTAGTCTTTTTACATAATGGAAAAAATTCTGTATTTTCCCCAAGATTCTACAAAAAATACCCCATCATGTCAAAGTGAAAACATTTTTTGGAAATTTTTGCAATTTGATTTAAAATAAAAAAAAATCACATGTACATAAGTATTCACAGCTTTTCTCATCACACTCAAAAAACTGAGCCCCTCTGTTTCCACTGATCATCCTTGCGATGTTTCTACAACGTATTTGAAGTCCAGTGTAGGAAATTCAGCTCATTGAATATGATTTGGAAAGGCATCGCCTGTCTGTATAAGGTCCCACAGTTAACAGTGCATGTAAGACCACAAACCAAGCCATGAAGCCCAATGAATTGTCTGTAGACCTCTGAGAAAGGATTGTATTGAGGCACAGATTTGAGAAAATGCACATAAAAATTCTGTAGCATTGAAGGTCCCAATGAGCACAGTCACACCATCCATAAATGGAAGAAGTTTGGAAATACCAGGACTGAGCGATTGAGAGAGAAGGACCTTAGTGAGGGAGGTGACCAAAAAAACAATGGTCACTCTGAAAGTGCCCCAGCGTTTCTCTGAGGAATACTATCCCTACAGTGAATCATGGTGGTGGCAGCATCATGACCAAAAACCAGATCACTGAAAGAGCCCCAAGCTTTTAGTATCATACTCAAAAAGATTTGAGGCTGTAATTGGTGGTAAACGTCCTTCGACAAAGTACTGAGCTAAGGCTGTGAATACTTATGTACATGTGATTTTTTTTTTCATTTTTAATAATAATAAATATAAATAATAAATTTTACTTTTTTTTTTATTTCACTTTGACATTACGCAATATTTTGTGTAGAAAGACAAAAATAATGAAATTAATCCAATTTGGAATAAGGCTGTCACATAACAAAATGGAGGAAAAGTTCACTGCTGTGAACTTCTGGATGCACTGTATTCTGTTGCTCTCTATCAGTTGCATTCTCAGTAATGGAATGATAATTGGGCAAGATAAAATGTTACTAGAATTGCACTAAATTTATTTTGTTTTTATTTCTCATCTGTAATTTACCCAATATGGCTGTATTTAGTCACTTTTTACATGTGACCCTACTTGAATATTAAATATGAATAATTTATGTACCTATTACAAATTATTAAAGCCTCACAAAGTCCATAAAAGCATCATGAAATTTAACCAATAACTAAAACACTATTAAAACAGAGTTTTACTGACTTAATCTTAACTTTAAATTAAAATATGAAAGAAATAAACTATTTCAGTCACATTTTCAGAAAATGATCTTTGATCTTTTTCCTAATGATTTTAGCACAATTTACCTTGTGCATTAATGTAATGTGTAAATTTGTGAGGATACTTTACATAACATTATAAAATAATCTCCACTAATAACATAAAAATGGAGAAACATATTTTGTAAATCGTAAACATTTTCAGAGGAAAAATGCACATGGGTTCATGCTGCTGGTCAGTATGTCCTGAAAGACAAGTTGTAAGGTGAAGAGAGTTAAAGAGGGGTTAAGAAAAGTCAGACTTACTGGGCGGCTGTGAAGCAGCACCAGCTTTGTGACTTGAATGTTGATCTTGACTCCCAGACTCTGGTGGTGGAACATGTTATAAACCTGCAAGAGATGGGAGAGCTATACATTTCCAGGCACAACATTTGTGAATGAAAGACAAATGAACAGATATTCTGGTCTTGAGTTTCTGGTGCTCTTCAAGAATTCCTCAATTTATTCCCACCTGTCCTTGTTGCACCTGGTTAGACTAAACTCAGTCCTCTAGTTGGTTCTTAAATACCAGGAACTGAGTGGACCATTAAAGACTTTAGAGTTGGGTTATTGGTGTGTGACATTTATTACAATTTTCAACATTCAGTTTGATTGAGTAATTTGATTGACAATGTAATAATTTCTGGTTGTATCCTAAGTTCCTGTTCCTTCCTATCTTAAAAAATGTTTCATGGTGGATAGTTATTAAAACTACCCACAAAGTTGCACTTCTGTCCAGTTTCTCTGTTTTCCTCTCCTCTGAGCCTGAGCCAAGCTGGAAAGTTCCACTGTTGCAAATACTTAACAGGTTTTGTCAGTTGGTTGGTAAAGGCTGTTGTAATAGGGGCTGCATGGGTGAGAAAACAGGGATGTTGCCCTGGCTTATCTCTCTCATCTCCATCACTAGAAGACACCCTGCACCCAACAATGAGTACATTTACATGCAGGTAAACGCTGTATAAGTATTATGGTTGAAGCAGGCAAGTATCTGCATTAGATCTAGTCTTTCATCTTCCATATAATATAATCAATCTTTCATATAATATATACAATGAAAACAAAAGTTTAATTGTTAACAGAGTAAATATAAGTTTTTTTAATGTTCAGTAATTTAATAGGGATAGGGGAGATATAGGGAGCCACACAACGCAAAAAATGCACATACAAGGTTAAATAGGAGGTTTCAGCAGTTTGAGTTAGACACCTGAATTAGAATCTCCCAGAGTTACATTTTAAAACAAAATAATTTATTTGGGTTACAGTCCCTTCACAGCTAAGCAAAGAAACGCAAAGATAAAGTCACAGGACTGTGTTTGTTTTGGGATTATTACCATGTTCATGACTGTCAGCAGGAACCTTTGTGCTGCTTCTGCACCATGGTACTGCACCATATCTGAGTCTGCCACAACCACAGTCTCCACAGTGTATGTATCATGCAGGCGAATGCCATTTATCTTCCCACGACCCTCCTCTCCCGCTTTTGACCTCTTCTCCTTCTTCTTCCCTACTACAAGAAGGCAGACATTTAAGAAGACCAGGGTTAAAAACCATACATAAAAAGTAGCTGTGATCTTTTCTGTTGGTTGTGTGAGTTGGTGGGGTCAGAGGAGAGACCTAAATGTGTTTTGTGTCTTAAAGTGTCCATAATATGCTAAATCCACTTTTTGGTCATTTTGGTACATTTACTGTGTATGACTATATAGTGTATGTAATGTATGTAATATGTTAGCAGTGCACCCCTCCTTCTCTTTTTTCTTTTTTTTTTTAACATTACAGTCAAAATTTTTACTCAAAATGATGTATTGTCGAGTCTCAGGGACCCAATGCTAGTGTCTCTCAAACTCCAGAGCAGGATAAATTTTTGGTCTAATTTCACAACAGGACAATTGGGGTGTCCTAGAGACATTGTGTGAAGCTGGCCACATAACCAGTAACTGAAAGGGTCTGTTCATGCACATTTTCAGACTTGCTGCTCATTATGTTTTACACATTTTTTCAGCATAACAGGCCCATTTTTGAGACTTCTGGCACTGTTTTTAACCCCCAAAAGGGGCATGATATAGGCACTTTGCTAGCAGCAGGAAACCTGAGAAAGGGCTTGAATAAAAAGTGAGTATAGGTAAAAGAGTATAGGCACTGGTGGCTTACAGCAAGAAGTCCACAGATTGGCTGGGTGTCTGTCTGAATTAAAGAAATACATTGTAAAAAAATGACTTATTTAGAAGCCCACGGGGACTTTAGTTTCAGTCTTACTTAGATTTTGGATGGACTTGATTTAAAAACGAGGCACTGATCTCTCCTTTCATCCAGCCGCACTTGTCAGCTGATAATGATAGTGGCAAGTATCAGTAGTCTTTGTCCTTTAAATGTGCTCTTGAAGAAAAAACTGATTAGAAACTTGGTTACACATATAGATAGTAGAGACAAATCTGGTTACTTGTGTGTACATAAATGCACTGAGGCCCTGAGTAACTCAACTCCCAGATAGCGAGTAGTACATTAGAGGTGCAATCTTGAAAATTGCTAGTTTCATTTATGGAGTAGCTGCATGATTAACAAGAGAAGCAAACAACATGGAGGGGGCCATATTAAAATGAAGATTTTGCATGATATACTTGTGTCTGTCAAGAGTTTGGAGAAAGATCAACATAAACGCAAGAGCTATTAGTGGTAGAGCCTTATAATCACTTGATAAGCTACAGCAATGAAATCTCAGATTAAATGAAGAAACACTTGTTAAGTTCACCCCTATAACTCTCAGTAAACCAGCGACTGCATAAAAGTTGTATTTGGCCTGATTCAGTGTGTCCTGGGTGCACATAAAGTTTAAAGAGTCAGATCATATCAGGGGCATTAAGCATGCGAGCACCCACATATGTACATAGTCTCTCTTAGTTAAATGGAGATATGACTTATTCTTGTTGTAAAAGAGTCGGAATCCTCTTAAAAGCGGTGTAGTCTCTGTATTGTTTGGCCCATCTGGTGTCTGTTAAGCTTGTTTTCTTGAGTGTACAAAAGTGATTGTTTTCAGCTGTGACAGGCCTGTGACAATGAAGCAGAATAGTGGGGACTCCTTGTAAAATCTCAGTTTAGACTTAACCAATACCAAAAGCCAAAGAGGAAAGGGCTATACAGATGAAAGCTAGGGGCTATGTTAGGTATTTCTTCATGTCCTGCCAGCCTTAACTGAGGTCGACTGCAGTTAAGACTGTTTGTAAGGCGTGTGCTAGCTATTCTGCTGAGCCCATAGGGGAATTAGGTGACTAATCAAAGATTGATAAAGAAAAAATCATCAGCTCTCACATTTAAGCACATCCAGACTGGACTATTGTAATTCATTATTAATAGGATGTCCCAATAACTCATTAAAGAGCCTCCAGTTAATCCAAAATGCTGCAGCCAGAGTTCTGACTGGAATTAGCAAGAGAGATCATATTTCTCCAACGTTAGCTTCTCTCCATTGGCTCCCTGTTAAATCCAGAATTGAATTTAAAATTCTTCTCCTAACTTATAAATCCCTTAATAATCAGGCTCCATCTTATCTGAAAGACCTCATAGTTCCTTATCTTCCAAGCAGAACTCTCCGTTCTCAGACTGCAGGTTTACTTGTGGTTCCTAGAGTTTCCAAATGTAGAATGGGAGGCAGAGCCTTTAGCTACCAAGCCCCTCTCCTGTGGAACCAGCTCCCAGTTCAGGTTCGGGAGGCAGACACCGGCTCTACATTTAAGACTAGACTTAAAACTTTCCTTTTTTATAAAGCTTATAGTTAGAGATGGATCAGGTGACTCTGAACCATCTCTTAGTTATGCTGATATAGGTTATTCTGCTGGGGGACCTCTACTGATAAACTGAGCTCCTCTCCTCTCTCCTTTCTCCTGTATCAATGCAAATGCCACCATTGCATGTCATTAACTTTGTGTCTTCTCTCTCTTTTAGTTGTGTTTCCTCCTCTCTGTCTCCCTCTCTCTGTACTTTTCTGCAGGTATCCTCGGCCTGGAGCTGTACATCTCCAGAATCCAGTTCATCTGCCCAATGTTCTTGATGCTTGTTGTTGTCTTTATTGCTTGTTGTTGTCTTTATTGCCTGCTGTTCTTTTCTCTCTTCTCTTTCCACTCACCCCAACCGGTCGAGGCAGATGGCCGCCCACTATGAGCCTGGTTTTCGCTGGAGGTTTTTTCTTCCTCTTAAAGGGAGTTTTTCCTCTCCACTGTTGCCTAAAGCTTGCTCAAATGGATTGTTGGGTTTTCTCTAATATTTTGTATAATATTGTCTGTAAGGTCTTAAACCTTACACTGTAAAGTGCCTTGAGATAACTTCTGTTGTAAATTGGCGCTATACAAATAAAATTGAATTGAATTGAATTGAATTTTAAGTGTAGAGTAACAAAAATGTGTGCTTTTCATTTGAGTTTTATATAGATAAATAAATAATGCTTTTATTAATTTGAATGAGCACATTGTCAATGAACAGTAATAATTATTATACATTTATATTTACAATTACATTTAGTTATTTGGCAGATGCTGTTCTCCAAATCGACTTATAAGTTAGGAAAAAGCAAAATATCTATAAAGTAAAGTGTTCTAGGATGAGCTGTTTTTGCTGGGGAACATGGGGAAGTAAGATTTTTATGGTTCTGTTTTCAACAACTTTTTGAAAATTGAGAGTGAGGCAGCTGAGCCTGCAGATGTGGCTAGATCATTCCATCATTGTGGAACCACAGAGCTGAATAATTTTGCCTAGGATCTTTTCAGATGAGGTGACAGGACTACATGACATTGTTCGCTTGCAGAGCAGGGAGGGATTTTAGACCTGAATGAGGGAGTTCAGGTAGGCTAGTGCTATTGAGTTGACCACTTTGTAGGCAGGGGTCAGGGCTATGAACATGATTCTGGCAGCTACAGGAAGCCAGTGCAGAGATTTGAAAAGTCCTTTTTTGGTGAAAAAGGACGTGGTGCTGCATTTTGGGTCATCTGGAGGGATTTGATTCTGCTTGCTGGTAACCCCGCCATACATTGCAGTAGTCAAGCCGAGATATGACCTGCACAATGAGTTGTGTTGAATAGTCCAAAAGGTAGTGTCTGATCTGTCTGATGCTGAAATGGGAAAATCTACATGCCCTTGAGATGTGGTCGGTATAGCTCAGTTGATCATCAACGATCACCCCCAGGTTTCTACAGGGCCCTGCGGCACACAAGTACAGAGCAAGTGAAAGTTAGAAATCGCCCCCGCCAAGATAACTTGAAGGTACAACCAGACAAGTAGGAGCTGTACCAGTGATGCCCAAATCAGAAAGGACGATCTGGTGGTCGACTGTGTCAAAGGCTGCAGATAGATCAATTAGAATTAAGACAGAAGATTGAACCGCAGCTTTTGCTGCCTTCTAGAGTGCCATTTCTGTGGAGTGACCATTCTAAAAGCTGGACTGGTCAACATCTAGGAGGTTTCAAGAGTTGTATTTTAAGGAATGGGTTAAATTGGGCCAGCTTAAATTAGGTTGGAAATGTGCCTGTTGTGTGTGTTAATAATTTGTGTAAGAATGAGTGTGGATGCAGTTGTTTGAGGGAGAGTGGAGGGGGTAGGATCAAGAGAGCAGGTAGTTGGATGCTTTGAGGGGAGGAGAGTAGTTGGGGCGGCAGTAGCTCAGGTGGTAGAGAAGTCGCCACGAACCCCAGGGTGAGTGGTTCAATTCCTGGTTCCTCCTGGCTACTTGCTGAGGTGTCCTTGGACAAGACACCGAAACCCTGTATTGTAGTGCTGACATACCGTCTAGCAGTTATCCACCCACAATTTATAATGAAGATGGTAAATTTGACACTACTTTATCATAAAGTGTGTGTATTCACTTTATGATAAAGTATCACAATAACAGAAAACATGCCTGAAAGTTGCAGTTTTAAAAGACAGCAAAGAGCTAGTGGTCCCATAAAAGTTGCTACATATGCCACCCAGGCGGAAAAATGAGACTGCCCCATTAGGATTAGAGAGCCGCTCTATGTTTGGAGAGGAAAGCCTTATAATAAGAATGAAAGGAGAATGGGTATGAGTCAGGCAGAAACAAAATAACACAGTGCTTTGAACTGTGAAACCAACACCAGCAATGCAGTAGAACACTTACTGCTTGCTCAGCACTTTGTTGGAGAAAATTGCCTCATACAATAAACAAAGTTCTGCTGCTGCTCTACTTCAGGTCTGAAGTAGTTACTGCTGTTTAGAGATCCTCAGATGACTGCCACAAAGAAAGCTTCCACTAATGTAAGGGTATTTTCTTTTTCAACATTAAATCTCAGTCTTTAAAAAATGAATTAATTAATGTCTTACTAAATGGTCAATGTTTTGTTGTTCCTTATGATGTATGATTTGTGTTAAGCTGCATTTTGTTGTAAGTCAGTAAGTCGGTATAGAACAAATTTTAGGTGTCCATATTCTTTGTCAAGTTGAACCATGAGAATACTGATCATATTCGCTGCAGCTTTTTTCTTGGCCTGTAACCTGATACATTTTCCATCTCCACACTTCAACAATGAAATAAAAAACCAAAGTGCAGGACCAGTCACCAAAACGTTGCAGTAAACCAGCTGAGACCATTTGAAAAAACTATTAAATAAGCTCTGTGTCTCTTAAAACCTGTGATTCTTTGACATCAAAATATTTTGGGCAGGTTCAATGGGAGGGTAAAGTGCAGGTTCTGTTCTGTTCTGAGTTAAAGAACAATGGGCAAAATCCACTTTTTGGACAATTCAGTACATTTATATGAGTGCATGCAGACACATGATGACATTCTGACTGTTACCTAATCCTGGGTCTCATTACCAGTTTATGTTAGTTTACTGGGTTAGCCTGGAGAATGTGGTCATTGATACTAACATGGCTATTGTTAGCTAGTCAGATAGTCAGGATGTCCTAGAGATGTCATGTGAAACCTTTACAGCTACATTTATGGGACTGGTAGGTTGGATGGTATTAAAATGGCATGTTTATGTAACATTGTTATAATGTGGCGCTGTTTCTGCGGTTACCACAGAATCTGTGATCCACACAGACTCAGACAGGCCCTGACGGTACTCTGGGGACAGCAAAGCAACCCTTTGTTATTAATAAGAGTGACATTACTATTAAAAGGACAAAATGACTGTCTCAGTTTTTTTTCTTCACCACTAAGTTAGTTTCACACTGTGAAGCTGCAGTGACAGTGAGACAGTTCGTAAAGTGACGGTGACATTAGAATATTTTGATCAACAGATAATATCAGCTTTACTGTAGTACTGTTACTACTCACAGAATACTGCAGGACTGTTAGTACTGACAGAATACTGCGTGTCTGTCGTCATACTGCAGCTTCCTCTCATGTTGCTTTTCAAACAGCACTTACATCTCTGTTGGTAATTGTTACACTGGGAACTTTACAGAATGTAATAGATTGAAATTTTTCACAACACAAGTTCTGCTCAACATCAAATATTCTCTTAACTGTATTAGTGTGTTCAATCTAAAAATAAATGATTTTCTTTGCACTGATTGTTTCTGCATGTTGGAATAAACATCTGTTTGCCGTACAGGACAGCAAATAACATTTACCTGAACCAGTGGTGGTTACCTGCCAGACTGACCCAGCACTGCTACACTACTTACCTTTGATACTAAGCTGAAAAGGATCTCTGAGGAGTCTGTAGCCTAATAATTTACAGCCGCTTTCGGTAAACCTTTCAATAATTAGCTGTTGCACCCTATAAGAAAGCACTCTGATTCTGATTTAGCGGACCCACAAAGTTTCCTCCCTTATGTTCTTGTGTTCGGTTACTTAGATGTTTCAGCTCATGCTATTGTTACAGTGCTGAAACATGTTTTTTTTTTTGTTTTTCTAGAGTGCTGACTGAACAGACATACCTTTTCATATGATGGAGTTCAGAAGCAGTACAGCAGTGTATACATGACAGTTATAGTTATTCATTCAGTTAATGGTGTCTTACACAGTTACCACAAACACTGTCACTATAATACACACTTTTTTCTCTTTTTTAGTTTTTCATGTTGAACAAGATTATGACAAATAAAGGATCCTGAAGGAGGATGAACATTTTGCTCCCAACAAATGTGCAGGTACTTTAAGTGTTGTTCCGTTTATCTTAAGAAAATTATCTTTAGTTTGCTGTTAACATTAGTCCATCATGTATTACAATGACAATGTTCACTGACCACAAGCAAAACCACCAGCTGGAGACCCTTCCTTCACATACCAGGAAGAAAGAATGGTAAACCAAACCAATGGGTACTGAGCTGTAATTCCATTAGTTTCATATTTCTTTATTTTTCAACAGCAACACCTGGCGTGGTGCTTACTGTAACTACTGGACTTTGTGACACATTAACATTGTCTAAAACAGTTCCTGCATTTCTATGTGGAGAAACAACAATCTCTGCAGAACTCCATCAATCAGTCTTGTATGGTACAGTGGCCAGACGGAAACCACTCCTCGGTAAACGTTTGCCAAAATGAACCTAAAAGACTCTCAGACCATGAGAAACAAGATTCTCTGGTCTAATGAAACAAAGATTTAACATTTTGGTCTGAATGTTACATCTGGAGGAACCCAGGTACCGCTCAGCACCTGGCTAATGACGTCCCTACAGTGACCCATGGTGGTGGCAGCATAATGCTGTGGGGATATTTATCAGCAGCAGTAACTGGGAGACTCGCCAGGATTGAAGAAAAGATGAATGCGGCAATGTACAGAGACATCCTTGATGAAAACCCATTCCAGAGCGTTCTGGACCTCAGACTGGGGTGACAGTTTACATTTGAACATGGAAATGACCCTAAACACACAGCCAAGATAGCAAAGGAGTAGCTACAGGACAACTCTGTGAATGTCCTCGAGTAGCCCGGCCAGAGCCCAATTGAACATCTATGGAGAGACAACATCAGGGTCCCAGATCTGGACCAGGGCATCATTGAGCTCCTAGACAGGCTGAGGTACAACGTGGCCAAAACATAATGTCCCAGAGGTGCTCTATTGGACTTAGGTCAGGCGAGCGTGTGGGCCAGTCAATGGTATCAGTTGCTTTTTCATTAACTCTCACAGACGAAATGATCCCACCGTCTTCCCCTTCCTCTACCATACCCACCTCCCCTACCCATCTGTCAGTGACCACATTTTCCATTCAAGTTCTACAGTGTTTATTGTTGTTATTACTGTCTATACTGTATGTTATTCTTGTACTGTGTGTTTTGTGTATTGCCGTAGATTTTGTTACTTAATGTTCAAATGTTTTCTGTGTAATGGCTGCTGCAAAACCAAAGATTCCCCTTGGGGATCAATAAAGTATCTATCTATCTATCTTTCCATCTATCTATCATTACAGGAACTGCCTACATACTCTCATCACATGAGGCAGGGCATTGTCATGCACCAGGAAGAACTCAGGACCCACTTCACCGTAGGGTCTGACAATGGGCCCAAGGATTTCATCCCGATACCTTTTGGCACTCAGGGTGCCATTGTCTAGCTTGTAGAGGTCTGTGCATCCTTCCATGGATATCCCTCTCCAGACCATCAATGGCCCACCACCAAACTGGTTGGCTGGTACATTGGGCCACTCTGATGAAGTCTGTTTCTGATTGTCTGGTCAGAGACATTCACACCAGTGGGCAGCTGGAGGTTTTTCTGTAAAGTAGCAGAGAAAATGTTTGCATACACAGTCTGCATTTATCCTGCTGCTACCATCATAAGTTATATCATGAACAGTAGTGAATGAGTGATTAAAAGCCCTCAGATTCTTTACTTAACCAACACTACTTACTGGCAAACACTATACATGACATGAATATAAAGATGACATTTGAGAGGTTGACAGAAAAATTATTCACTTTAGATCTAAAAAATACCTAGGTCACAGACAAACAAGGCTTTTTTAGGACTGCATGTGAGTGAACATTGTGCAGCTAGAGAGCCAAAGTTCTGTTGTTTAGCTGGTTATTACTTCATGCTACGTAAAGCTATGGTGTAACATTTAAAGTAAGTGTTTAGTTACTCTTTGTCGGTGACCATTTGATGTAAGCTTTGTACCTCAACCAGGACACAACAGGCTAAGATTCTGTGTGAATTCTTCTTGCATGGTACATCAAGGGGGATGTCTGCAGAAGAGAGCGACACACATCTGAATTGACCTGACCAGTGTCAAGCTTCTTAATTAAGTCTCTCTGTCTAGCTGTTGGTCTGGGGATTAAAAAACATAAGACAGACAAGAGGTCCCCAGAAGCCTGCAGAAGCCAAACCAGAACTTAATAGTGAATTAGGGACCCCTGTCAGAAACAACGTTAAGGTTGGAGGCCATGTAAAGGGAAGACATGTTGGGTGAGCAACTTTGACTTCTTGGCTAAGGAAATTTTGAAAGAGGAATGAAACTGACCATTTATCTAGCAGCTAAGGTGCACTGCCTCCACCTTAGCTGGGTACATCTGAACCTCCCCTGCAGACAAGATGAACCCAAGGAAAGTCAACGAGCTTGAGTGGAACTATCACTTCTCTGCTTTAACAAAGGCAACCTGGAGCAACCTCTGCAACACTGGGTACATGATAAACATGCTTGGTCTCAGATTTGGAGAAAATCAAAATGTCATATAAGTTGACCAAGACAAATTTCTTAATCATGTCTTCCAAAACATCAATGACCAAGTTCTAAAACACATTAGGTGCATTGGTTAAACCGAAGGGCATAAACAGTTCCTAGTTATACCCTTCGGCATAAGGGGTATTGAATGCGGTCTTCCACTGATCTCCCACTTAGATCCTGATGCCCCCTCCGTACTGTTGAGCCTCGTCTTTTGCTAGGCAAAGGGAGATATGGTGCCCTGCACCTCCACAATAGAGGCAAAGATTCACCCTAAACCAGACAGCAAGAAAACCACAAAGGCCCCCTTAGACTTCTCAATGGACAGGGCAGAGGGCTGAAGTTTGAAGTGAAGAAAACATTGGAAAAGAAAAAAAGCTACCACTAGTGGGTTCCCCTAAAGAGTGTTCAGGTAGACAGAGGGCTTATGAGTGGGGGTAGAAGGCAAGGAGGTAGATCAGTCAGGTGAAGGGGCTGGAGAGTTTTTCAAAGGAAAAAGAAAGAGAAGTTACCTGATTTTCATAGGTGGCTAAAGCTACCTCCACCCCTCTATGAAGAGAGAATTAGCAGCAGGTCTGAGGGGCATGTGCAGCATGAACTGAAACAACACAATGTTATGAAACAGGACAGTGACCAGGAAGTGACCCGAAAATGGAAGACAGAGGTCGGACAAGGTGAGCTGGGAAATGGAGTCCGGAACCAGTGAGGGTATCACAGAGGGGTATAGAGTCAGGTGAGTACAGTAGAACACGTCTAGAGAGAACACTGAGATAGAGACTAGAGAGGTCTGAGAGTAGGTAATGAAAGCACAATCCACAAACACAGAAGTCAGACCTGAAAATGGAATAATACCAAAAATGCACTCAACTGACTTGAGTGGCTGGAGAGTGGCTTGAGGATGAAGCAGCACATACTGGCAAATGAGAAAGTGCTGCATAAAATTATATAATTATAGATAACCCTACCCCCTAACTCTCATAGGGCAGAGTTGCATTGGTAGAATCAGGGGTGTCAAACTCAAACTCGCAGTGGGCCAAATTAAAAACCGGAATGAAGTTGCGGGCCAAACTCAACATATATTAAATAATTCCAGTGGCACGAAAAACTTTGTGAACCTTTTGGAATTTCATGGTTTTCTGCATTAATTGGTCACAAAATGTGCTCTGATTTTCATCTAAGTCACAACAATACAAAAACACAGTCTGCTGAAAGTAATAGGACACAAACATTATATGTTTTCATGTTTTTATTGAACATAACATGTAAACATTCACAGTGCATGGTGGAAAAAGTATGTGACTTAATAACTGGTTGACCCGTCTTTGGCAGCAATAACCTCAACCAAACGTTTCTTGTAGTTGCAGATCAGACCTGCACAACGAACTGGAGTAATTTTGGACCACTCCTCTTCACAAAACTGTTTCAGTGTAGCAATATTCTTGGGATGTCTGGTATGAATGGCTCTCTTAAGGTCATGCCACAGCATTTCCATCAGGTTGATGTCAGGACTCTGACTGGGCCACTCCAGAAGGTGTATTTTGTTCTGTTGAAGCTATTCTTTTGTTGAATTACTTGTATGCTTTGGGTCATTGTCCCGTTGCGTCACCCATCCTCTGTAGAGCTTCAGTTGGGGACAGATGTTCTTATGTTTTCTTACAAAATGTCTTGATAAACTCTGGAATTCATTTTTCCATCAATGACAACAATCCGTCCAGGCCCTGAGGCAGCAAAGCAGCCCCAAACCATGATGCTCCCTCTGCCATGTTTTACAATGGGGATGAGGTTTTGATGTTGGTGTGCTTGTGTGTTTTTTCCAAACAACTCAATTTTGGTTTCTTCTGTCCACAGAATATTTTGCCAGTTGTGCTGTGGAACATCCAGGTGCTCTTTAGCAAACATCAAACATGCTGCAGATTTTCTTTTTGGACAGCTATTGCTTCCTCCATGGTGTCTTCCTTTGTACTCCATTCTTGTTTGATGTCTTCCTTACTGTAGATGTGTCAACAAAAATGTTAGCATGTGTGAGATTTTCTTTACCTCATTCAGCATTCTGCGCTGTGCTCTTGCAGTCATCTTTACAGGACAACCACGCCTAGGGAAAGTGGCAACAGTGCTGAACCTTCTCCATTTGTAGACAGTCTGTCTTACCGTGGACACATGAACATCAAGGCTTTTGGAGATACTTTTGTAAAAGCCTCTTTTATTTGGCCATTGGGGAGGGGTGTATTACGTTTGTCCAGTGTGACCTGTTGCATGGATGCTAATCATTGTCAACGGAAAAGGAGGGGGCGCTTGGCGTCCTCGACTGACGCACTAACAAAGCATTCTGGGATTTGTAGTATTAGCGGTGTATGTGCTGTAGACTGGAGGGGGCAGCTGTCATACACATTTGATATGAGCTCACGGGCCAAATATAATTACCGTATCTTCCGCACTATAAGGCGCACCTAAAAGCCTTAAATTTTCTCAAAAGCCGACGGTGCGCCTTACATATGGATCAATATTGAGTCAGTCACGCAGTAGAACACGGGAATAGACGTTTAACATTAACAATTCAATGGTGCAGAAGTGGAGGCAGCAACAAGATGGCCAAGTAAAGAAGACTAAACAGAGTTTCCGAGGGAACAATGCGAGATGGCTACAGTTGGAGGAAAAAACCCCTATCTTTTCTTTATGTAACTGAAAGAAACTAAATTAACAAATAATACACATTTCATATGTTACACTCGCACACGCTAGCTTGACTTGAATGAAGCTAATTACAATAACACGCACACGTAATTTATCACATGTAACAGGTAACAACTAACATACTTCTAATGACAATAAACATGTTAATACTTACAAAGACAAATGCTTTCCAAGGCACAAACGTATAAAGCACACTCAGGATAAACATTAACCAGTTCGTTTTACTGTGGAAACTAGCTAATTTACCGACGGAGAAAATACGAGAGTGGAAAGAGCACTCACTCTGCAACTAATTATCTTAACAAAGATCAACTAATATACACAACTCTCACTCTGATAAATTTTTTTTTAGATGCCTTTTATCACTACTTATTGTTATTCATTTATTACTTGAACTGAAAGGCATGATGGCAATCTATTAATAAAGTTTGACCAACCTCTCTGTGTGAGGATCCGCCGACTACATTTCAGGCTCACCTCTTATTTTGAAGGTCCCGTTTCCTGGCGGAATGGTGTTCATGCAGCAGCTTGACATTAGTTAAACCGATTGATTGCCCCTGTTTTGCACCGGAGGGGTTTTTACCTGCAGTGTTCCACAGACCTGTTGCCAAATCGTTTGTTGAATTAGAGGCAAGACCCAGACACTACTTTTGCTTCTCATGACAAACTAGTGTGGAGGACTTAAAGTACTCGATGGCTGAGCATTCTGCTACATGGATTATTGCTTTGGAGTATGGACTGTGATACTTTTTCCCGGTTTGTGTTTTGTTGAATGCCGGTGTTTTTCGTTGGATTATTTTGGATTTCCTACTGGAGCTACGGGTTTGGATTATCTATGTTTCAAGGACTTTGATTTCACCAGGTATTAATATTGACTCCTTTTGTGTTTTATAAAGAAAAGACTGCTCAGCTGATGCATGCGCTGTAGTTTTGTTTGTGTGCCGCAATAAACGCACTGAACTGAGTAGATTGCTTCGGCCTTATTATTGGTCCTACTAACTCCTGACACTCTGTTTTGTTTACATTCCCTTTATTGCAGCTCCATCTAATGTTGCATAACGTAACAACAGCATCTACTGTAGCGTCTATTCTATGCGCCTTATAATGCGGTGCGCCTTATATATGAAAAAAGTTTTAAAATGGGCAATTCATTGAAGGTGCGCCTTATAGTGCGGAAAATATGGTACACCTGGCCCACAGGCCTGAGTTTGACACCTCTGCTTTAAACTGTCTCATTCTCTACCATGTTGAGAGAAAAACATTTCCTTTACACATTTACACAACAAACTGGTTTATATGTCCAGTATTTTATCTGCTTTACCACTTGTATAGCACCATTGCGAGTGTTACAATTGTCTGAAGAGTAGAAGAGACAGACCCCATAAACTTATAGAATTCTTGAAAACATGGTTACAATAGAGGCCATCATATCTTCTGACTCTTTTTTGTACTACTAAACAAACTAAACTTGCTGGTAAAAATATGAAGTATGTTTGCCCTTCTCTCATCACCAACATGTTCTGATCTGCACTTCAGGTGTTACACAGTTACAATAAATAAAAAGCAGCAAAACTTACTAATAAACAAGAAATTGTTGAAATTGGCTGATTAGTTAGAAGGGTGATCTTAAAAGTGTGGTCTTAAAAAGGTGATCTTTTTAAAAAGTGAATATTCAGAACTCTGTCAGGCTGTGTTGACATAACAGGAATCTTCATCAGGACCTCTCAGTAATGAGATAAGTTTCGGAACATATTTATATGTTCAATGTTAAAGTATTTGTACTGAACTTGAGTATTTTCAATCTTCTTTGCTACTACATATTTCAACTTAACTACATTACAGAGGCAAATATGGCACAACACCACCATATTTGATAACTGTAGTTACTAGTTATTTTTTTGTTACTCGTGTTAAGTAAAAAAAAAAAAAAAGATACAATACAGCAATAAAACTTTATAGGCACCAGTGTGAAATTCACAAACTACCTAGCAGTAAGAAAAGTCTTTCAAATATAATTATTTTATTCTAAACATATGATCATCAATACAGCACAAAGGGTTAAAATAATCTCCATCATTACCAGCTAAAGCAAAGAAAGCATGCAACAATAATTATAATCCAGTAACAGCGACTCATGTGTGAAATGAAAGAGGAGAGGAGGTCTGCAGAAAAGGAGGAACAGAGAGAACTGGTGTAGTCAAGGGAGATGTGAATGTTGAGGAAAGAATTCACTGAAACATCTTCTTATTCAACTAACCTCAGGACACCGTTCACCTCTGCTGACTTTTCCCTCAAAGTAGGGTCACCCAAGCATGCCGATAGGAATGTCAGATATACCTGAAGGGCTTGCAAGAAGTCCGGGCAATCAATAAATAGCTTTATCTCACTAATGATTATTATTTTACATAATGTTTCATAAGGTTTTCATGATACATGCTGTATAGAAGTTCGAAATAAGTTCACATTTCACTGCTTTATTCTGTTAAAAGGAAGATTGCCGATTGATGCTGAATAATTTGTAACAGTTCATTTCTACAGTTTGTAACTGGCAGTCAGTCAGTCAGTAAAAACTAGCCAGCTAAAACTTATGCCAGGTAGAAACGGGCACTTTCTCATACAGCAGAATGTGAATGTACATATTGTGAAGTTAGTTGGAAGTAATGGAAAACATGGAAAAACCCTGCCATGACTGAAAACAGGGGATCTGCAGTTTTGCACATTCAGATCTACAGTTTTTTCCCTTTTAAAGAGAAGGTTTCAATTATTGTGTAAGCCCCAGTTATGAACATATGGAACAAATTTATTTATACAGGTTGTCAAAAGTGCTGGTGGTCTTTAGCTTGCATGGCGTTATGTAACTCTCGAGTTGCAGCTGAGTGTTCAAGGTCAAGCTGCTTCAGTTAATGACTGTGCACAGGGGAATCATGGGGAACATTTTAATTGTCTGTTAGCTAACAGAATGATAACATCAGGCAGATCATGCACTGCACAGTCACCATCTCTGCAGCTGAACAGCAATGGTTGTTCAGCTGTTTGTGTCTTTCTGCTTAGTGGAAAAGTGTGACAGAGATTTCTCCAATAGCAATGGTAGGTTCACAAGTGGCCTTTTGCTGTAATGACTGGCTCCATCTCATACTTACTGACACACAAATGCCTATATCCTGGGGTTCACAATGTCCCAGTGCAACCACAATCTGATCTGATGGCCACTGGGCTGGGTAAAGTTCAAGTGTAAAATAAAATTTTTTCAAGTTTGTTACTATTCACATCACATCTTCATGAGTAATGCTGTCTGCAAGTTTCCAACATTTGTCACTTTCTGACAATTGCCACTCACACAGTGATTGGCCAAGTGTGTGCAAGAGAGAAAGTAAGCAGGGTGTGGACAGGGTGTATAAAATAATGCTGCATGATTAATCTAATCTTCTTTTCTCTCTGCTTTTTCAACTCACCTAAACGAGTCGAGGCAGATGCCCACCCACCTTGAACCTGGTTCTGCAGGAAGTTTCTTCTGTTAAAGGGAGTTTTTCCTCTTCCATGTCACCTAGTGCTGCTCAAGTAGGATTGTTGGGTTTTGACATAATTCTGTATACAGTTATAATTTGTAACACCGTAAAGTGCCTTGAGATGGCTTTTGTTGTGATTTGGTGCTATATAAATACACTGAATTGAACTGAATTTAGTGATGTTTTAGTGCCAAATAAAAATGTAGTGCCAACAACTTGGCACTCCTACTACAGACACTAATTAGGTGTCTTCCCAGGTTACTTTCCAACCCAGTCATTAATGCTCCTGACTAGGTAGTCTGTTAAAAAATTTGCTACACTAGAAAACAAACGGCTGTCTTCCAAAAAATCTTCACTGTGAATTCCTATGACCGAAAAATGTCTATAATCTTAGGACAGAGACCCTAAGGGTTAGGAAAATATGCACATTAATGCTCTGTGTTTGATAGTCCTAACAGCAAGAGGCTCAGCCGGCTCCAACAAGAACTGCAGAAAGTAGATACAAATAAAAAAGGGGAAACATCTGCATTGCACACAGCCTCTCTTACAATTAACTGAAGCTGAATGAACATCAAAGCTTGGCAGACAGCAGTAAATGCTGTCTTGAAACATGATTTATTAGCACTGTTTCCCTGGGATGTTCAACTGGCCCATTTCAGCTAAGAGAGGCAGACACTACTTCATTCACACTGCTCACTATCAACAAATCACTGAAGAGAGATTTGAAAGATCTTTCAGGGTATTTGAGGTGATTGTATGATTCCGAATCACAAATCACAAAAATCTCATCCACTGTAATTTGACCCATCTGTATGGAGTAATTTCTCTGCCATGCACATTTACAAGCATGATGGTTCAAGTGGAGCAGTAAGAATTTCCACTCCTCACTGCTTTGAACTTCTGTCTTCCGCTCAAAGAAATTCTGGGTCAAACTTGCTTCAGGCTCACTATGTCAAGCGTTAGTGGCACAAAATTGGTGGGGGACATAGGGCAACACCCTCCTTTTTCCTTCAAAAAAAGCAGCTCTCTTAAACTCCTGCTCACATGCTCTGTCATGCACAATGTAACACAGACAGTAACATCATAAATACACACATAACAAGTGGTTGGTGTGTAAGTTATTTACTATGAGTGAAAAAGATACAAAGCTCCATTTTTGACCAATAAAACCAAAATAAGGTGAAAACAGTGCAGTGCACAAAAATTAGAGTCAGCATGACTATAGCGTGACAATTTTTTTGTATTTTTTTGCAAAGTGATAAAAGCTGGACATCCCTTTCGCTTGGCCTTCTGTTAGCAATTTTGTCTCCAAGGGATGCCATGGAACAAAGATCCTTCACATCACAGCATAGAGTTTTTGTACATATTTATTTTTTGTAAGAGGGATTTTAGCAATTAGCTGTTAGCCCTACAGAAGACTAACTAGGGTGAGTTTTACCCTGCTACTGTGACAATAAAATCTTATGTTATGTTATCTTATCTCATCTTATAAATGTACTATATAAACAATAAACAACAGATATGCAAGCAAGCAACAATCTACATTTATAAAATAAGTCTTTTGAGTCTTAATATTGAATTTTATTTAATACTTACCTTGTACAGTCTCACAGTAGTTAGGCAGTTCAGCACCCTGAGTTAAGTGGGGTTTGGCAGCACGTCGGTATCGCAGTAGCCTGTGTTTAACTGTGGTGAATGTCTCTAATGGGTCATTTTCACCAACTGGCTCGATGAACAGACTCTCTTCCCCAATCTGAACTATCCCAGTCTGTGAACAAAAAGGAGAAATGTGCTGAATGTGTTGTGATGATACTTGCTAATTATATGGTGAATATGGTGTGTAACATGTGTTACTTGTTTTTAAATGTAATGTATCCCAAGCTTGCAACATTATTAAATGTCTATGAAGATTCTCAGTTATCCAGGTCATGGTTCTCTCAAAAGTGCTGTTTAGTGGCAACTGGATTTGCTTTAAGCGCTGGATGTTTCACCTTCCACTTAGAAGGCATCACCAACCCACTGTCTCAGGTATAAAGTGACACACATGAAAGCCAGGTGGAACAGCAACCCACAGGTGACCATCTAGTGCTAACAACTCAGCAACTCATCGGGTTTATAGTGTGCTTGTCTAGACAGTCAGAACTGATGAAGTCTTCTGGATGGAAGGTGAAACATCTTCAAGAAGCCAGTTGCAACTGAACAGCAATTTTGGGATAAACATGATTAAAGTAACACAGATAATATACATCCTACAGATAATTCCATAACTATTTCCTTATAGTTACAAACTTTTACAAACAATTATTTGAACAGCATTTTTATTATTATGGTACTGTACCCAACCACATATAGGATAATATCACCATTACTTTAGTTCAGTTCAGTGTTAAAATTCAGTTCCAAATGGAACCCACAGACACCACCAGATGATGGGTTTCTTTCATAGTCAGTTACAATAACTAAAGCTCAACACTGTAGCTTATTCCAGGCAAAGCTCTGCTGTATGAACAAAGATGTATCTTTGACCAGGATAATGTGTAATAAATTCAAGATTCAGAAAAATTAAAATAACCCAGAGGGAAATTGTTTTGCCTTGTTACAGTTGCTCTCAACACAGACAGAAAGAAAGGAAACCACAACCAGGAAAGATCCAGACCAACACAAATACACAATAACATCAATACAGAGAACTCAATTTATATACAGAATGGTTGGGAGGGATTGTCCAGGATTGAGAGGAGTTTGGACAGCATCCTTCTCTCAGCTACAACATGTAGAGGGTCCAGCTCCACCCCCAGAACAGAGCCAGCCCTCCTAATCAGTTTGTTTAGTCTGTTAGTGTCTGCCACCTTCATGTTGCTGCCCCAGCAGACCACAGCATAGAAGATGACACAGGAACCACAGACTCATACATCTGCAGCATGGTGCTGCAGACGTTGAAGTACTCAATTTATACATCCGGCTCTGAGCCTTTTTGTACAGTGCTGATGAGTTTTTACCAGTTCGTTTTACTGTGGAAACTAAACTAGCTTAATTTACCGACGGAGAAAATAAGTCAAAGCTGTACTATTGAACAGAGAGTGGAAAGAGCGCTCACTCTGCAACTAATTATCTTAACAAAGATCAACTAAAATACACAACTCTCACTCTGACAAACAATACTATAATACTTTTTAGAATTTATCACTTGAACTGAAAGGCATGACACGGCCAGAGCACATCATCAATATGGACAAAGATAAACTGTGTCACAGAAATTCTACGTCACTGACTTTACCTCGGGGAAAATAATAAAACAGCTGTTTATTCATTTTGGGAGTGAACGGAGTTGTCAGAACGCTGGTTTGTAATCTATTAATAACGTTTGACAAACCTATCTGACTGTTTTGTTTACATTCCCTTTAGCGCAGCTCCATCTAATGTTGCATAACGTTACCCCAGCCTCTACTGTAGCGTCTATTCTATGCGCCTCATAATGCGGTGCGCCTTATATATGACAAAGGTTTTAAGATAGGCCATTCATTGAAGGTGCGCCTTATAATGCGGTGTGCCTTATAGTGCGGAAAATACGGTAAGTCTAAGGCATATAGAAAAATAAACAGGAAAGATTAACAACACCTGATCCAGCTTAAGACTGCCTGCTATGTATGTGTATTGTGACAGCTGTTTGCCACGAAAAATGGTATATTGTTGAGGTTTGTTTAAATTGTGGACTGTCGTCCAGGTTAGGGTCAGGTTAAGCTCAGCTACCATTGCCCACAATAATAAGCTTTTCTTTACACAGTGAGGTGGAGCAGAAATCAAGTCTTGATACGAACACAGATTCCCACGATCCTTCACTCAACCCGTCCTCAGTTTCCTGCATAAACTCTGGAAATGACTCAGCATTTCAGGAACTTCCATTGGCACTGGCACAGATTTTCTTTGTAACATAACCCAGTCTGGTTAATTTGCTAGTTATCTTTTAAATGTAAATTTTCCAAATGACGTAGAAAGCAATCTATACCCATTCATTTCCAAACAATATATTACTGAGATTCCTTCACATTATTTACAGTAGATCCACAGATATGCCAGGCACGACTCAGCTGGTGAGCCAGAAAAACTCTCTCTACCAGCCACTTGATCAACTTAGCAATCAATCAAGCATTAATTGGAAAAGAAAATTTGTTTTTTCTATGTCAGCTGAAGTTAAATTGGTTAATATTAATGCTAAATGCATTTTTGTTGTAAATATGCATTAGTTAGTGTTTTGGGGCTGTCTGGCTCACTTTTTGCTCATTAGAAAATTTAGTTTCCATTCAGATTGATCTTGCATGTGCTGTCTTTTTAGTTTACTCATATACTGCACACATTCACACTTCAACATCAGGAGTGAGTTAGTACAAAAAAATCAGCTTAGAGACCAAGTTGGAAACTCAAGCTTCCTGCCTCAGGCTTATAATCTTGTGTCTGATCACTTCCACAGACATGTTCTGATTCTCTCCTGTGGGTAAGTGTTCACTGCTTCGCTCTCTTTCTCACTTAGACACACATAACATTGTCATCAATCCAGCAAGGGCTTTTTTATTTGTGCCTTTTGTTTGTTCTACACATTGTATTGAACAGTGCATCCAGAAAGTATTGACAGCCCCTAATTTTTTCCTCACATTACATGTTACAGCTTTATCGCAAAGTGGATAAAATGTAATATTTTCTGTTTCAGTGTAGCAATATTCTTGGGATATCTGGTGTGAATGACTCTCTTAAGGTCATACCACAGCATTTCAATCCGGTTGAGGTCAGGACTGTGACTGGGCCACTCCAGAAGGTGTATTTTGTTCTGTTGAAGCTATTCTTTTGTTGAATTACTTGTATGCTTTGGGTCATTGTCCTGTTGCGTCACCCATCCTCTGTGGAGCTTCAGTTGGGGACAGATGGTCTTACGTTTTCTTACAAAATGTCTTGATAAACTCTGGAATTCATTTTTTCATCAATGACAACAATCCAATCCGTCCAGGCCCTGAGGCAGCAAAGCAGCCCCAAACCATGATGCTCCTTCCACCATATTTTACAGTGGGGATGAGGTTTTGATGTTGGTGTGCTGTGCCTTATTTTCTCCACACATAGTGTTGTATGTTTTTCCAAACAACTCAATTTTGGTTTCATCTCATCACTCCTGGCTCCAATCAGCTCTTAGAGAAGTCATTAGTCTAGGGGTTCACATACTTTTTCTGCCCTGCACTGTGAATGTTTACATGTTATGTTCAATAAAAACTTGAAAACATATAATGTTTGTGAACTATTATTTTAAGCAGACTGTGTTTTTCTATTGTTGTGACTTAGATGAAGATCAGAGCACATTTTATGACAAATTAATGCAGAAAACCATGAAATTCCAAAAGGTTCACAGTTTTTCTTGCCACTGTATATTTTTTTTTTGAATTTTTGCAATTTTATTTAAAATAAAAACTGAAGGCCTGTATGGTAGAGTGGCCAGATGGAAACGTCGCCTAAGTAAAAGTTAGCCAAACTGCACCTGAAAGACTCTCAGACCATGAGAAACTCTGGTCTGATGAACAAAGATTGAACAAGATTGTGAAGTGTCACATCTGGAGGAGCCCAGGTACTACTCAGCAACTTGCCAATACCATCCCTTCAGTAAAGCATGGTGGTGTCAGCATCATGTTGTGGGGGTATTTGTTAGTGGCAAGAATTGGGACACTAGTCAGGATTGAAGGAAAGATGCATGCAGCAATGTACAGAGACATCCTTGATCCTTGATGAAAACCTCTTGCAGAGCACTCTAGACCTCAGAATGGGGCAATGGTTCATCTTTCAGCAAGACAATGACCCTAAGCACACAGTCAAGATAACAAAGGAGTGGACTACAGGACAACTCTTTGAATGTCCTTGAGTGGCCCAGCTAGAGTCCAGACTTGAACCAAATTGAACATCTCTAGAGAGATCTGAAAATGGCTGTGCCCTGACATTCCCCATCCAACCTGAAGTTTGAGGTTGGAGGTACTGCAAAGAAGAATGCCCAAAAAATACATGCTACACTTAGCACATACCCAATATTACGTGAGGCTCTAATTGCTGTTAAAGGTTCTTCAACAAAATACTAAGCAAAAGCTGTGAATACTTATGTACATGTGATTTTTCTTTATTTATTTTTAATACATTTGCAAACATTATTATTATTTTTATGACCTTGACATTTTGAGTTATTTTTTGTTGAGTAAAATAATGAATTGAATCAATTTTGGAATAAGGCAGACACATAACAAGATTTCTGTATGTAGACTATATGGTTAAAATGTTTTGTGTATAAATGTATTTTTTGTTATTAGAGAGAGGAAAGACAGCAGACAACAAAATAACAACATCTAGGAGCAAAAACACTGGGCAGGCTGGTAGGATCAGGAACTGCACACTGGAAACATACAGCTCCAAGGCTGGGGACGCCTGCAGACAAATTTAGAGAGAGGGAGAGAGAGACAAAGAAGTACAACTACAGGAGAGAGAAGACAGGCTCAATGTATCAGTAGAGTCTGTTGCAAAAAGGAAGGTTTTAAGCAAAATAAAGATGGTAGTAGCCTCCCAAATCTGAACTGGGAGCTGGTCCTGGCTACTAACTGAGGTGTCCTTGGACAAGACACCAAAACCCCGTAGTAGTGTCGACTCAGTCTAGCAGCTGTGCAAAACGAATTTCCCCAAGGGGATCAATAAAGTATACATTAATTATCATTAATATATAATATGGAACTCTGAGGGCTTTAAGATATGCTTGATTATTAAGCAGAGCAAGTAACTGTCCAAATAATTTACAGCAAGCATGTCCATGTTCATTCAATCCTCTCAACACAACACCAGAAAGCATAAAAGAAATGACCATGCTTACTGGTGCTGTACTTCCAGGAAGGCAATTAAGTAGGGTGGAGGTAGCTCAGGCTCCTCCTGGCAACATGTCAAGGTATTGTTGGACAAGACACTAAAACCCTATAGTAGTGCCATTATCTGCTGCCTGGCAGGTGTCCAACCAAAACACAATAGAGTATGTCATCATCATTATTATTAGAACTCATGGTTTCTAATCCTGCTGGCACTGCTTTGATTTGATGTAAAGAGCAAAGCAGAAATTCCTGGCATAACTTCTTCTTCTGCCAAGATGCATGGATGAGAAGAAACAGACTGAAAAGATCAAATCTCGAGTTTGCAGATCATCGAACAACTTTATTATTAGTCCAATATATTTCACCTTGATCCATGATCTTCACCAGGGTCAGTTAAAGAACATTTAAATAGAATAGGTGTTAAAAAAATAAACATACCAGCCAATAGGGATGATTTAACTGATGATTGACATTTACATGGACAAATCCTCCCTATTGGTTCCCTATCAGCATATGTACTGTATGTGTCTTTATGCGATTGTTTTGTTACTGTTTGATAACATAAAAACAAACATAGATCAGACACTGTCTAAAGTTCATACTGGATGTGAAAATGGCTATTGGCCTGAGTGGATGTTCTGGCAACAGATACTAGTGGATGTGGCCCACATTTCTGCTATTAGGGAGGAAAGTGCAGGATAATGTGTGTTCATAACCTTTGTGTTTTGTCTCATAATGTCGTTTGACATTGGCACTTTTAATAAGAGACACAGTTTCTGATCATACGAGACACACTGAATGTCTCCTCTCTTTCTCTCTGTTATCACCGTCTTTCTTAATTAATTCCTTTCCAACTTCGAACTTTCTCTCATCTACTGTTGGGTCGCAACTTTTATCGCCTGTGATCCACACAATCGATTGGCTAAGTGAAGTCACGTGGGATGGCTTAATTCGCATTCAATTGGCCAATTAATTACCGTAAAGACTGAAATAGCTGCGCCTATTAAAATTAAGGTGTCCCGCTTTGTCCGCCTTGTTAATGACCCCTGATATATAGGCTACTGTACACTGGCACCAAGACAACCTGCAATATTCCTCAAGTAAAGAAAAACTCAAAAGAGCATATTAAAGTCAAGTGCAAAGAGATAAAATACCATTTAGCAGTAGTGCAGGCACAAGAGCAGATTGCATGTTTGTCTGATGGACAGCAGACTCCAAACAGGTTGCTTAAAATAATTAGGTACAACTAACCCAGCTGATCACCAATCTGCACAAGCATACTTGCTGCTTTCACAAATAACATATAATCCAGAAATGTGGCTATTCTAAAAATTCAAAATTGTAAAAAATAACAAAGTGTAGCAACAATGAAGATTTTCAAATCTATAAACCAGACAGTTTTCCAGTGGACAAGTCAATGATCTGAATCAATCAAAGTGATCATGCCTCTCGTTGTTAAAAATTAAACTTTGGAGAGCAAATCGCAAAACAAACAAGAGCTAAAGATGGCTCCAGGATAGCCCTGACAGAGCATCACCTGAGAGATTACCCAGCAACGGTGATGTCCATGAATGGGAGACTACAGTTCAGTCAAATATTAAATTGACTCCTCTACTAACAGTATATAACATTGTTGTGTTCCAAACACTCTGGTAACTTAAATTCTTATAAACGCTGCTGTCATTTTTACATGGCAAAACTAAACTATAGGGCCATTAAATAAAATGTGAGAACTGTAGACAGCATTACTAGGACAGTAATCAAATTTAAGCAAATCTGTGTCATTGACCATGTTAACAAACTTGTACCAAAAGCAAGGTCTCCTTGAGTAACCACTGAAGGAAGATTTCAAATTAAATTCTTTTAGGAGGTAATTATTCCAAAGGTTCACATTGTTTTTTCACTAGCACCTTGAGGTTCTCAATAAATACATAAAAGATCATAGATGCAATAGATAGAATGTGCACCATAGCGCAGTACTAATAATCGTGGAGACATTTTTATCTTTCACAATATAATATCATATTATCCCATTTCCTTAGTGTATATACTAAAATGTTACATAATACTTGTCAAAAATGTCAGCTATGCTGATGGATCATTTAGGTTCTATTTGTGAATACGGTGTCACACTATTATTGACAGGAAAGGGAAACTAATTACAAAAAATAGTAAAAGTAAGGAAAAATAATAAGTAAAAACTTTAATTTTCTTTTAGAAATACCAACAAAATCCATGTTTCCACACAATGCAATGAACAACACAAGTAATGAAGTTACTCACAGCTGGAAAACTATTCAAGAAACAGTTGAGAGAGGTGTGAGAACTCATGGTAGCCCTCACAAGCAAAGGAAAGAATCTAAACACATAAACAGTGAGCGTTGAAATCTGGTATGTACAAGTTACGGGTTTATTGACATTGTGCCTTGTATGAATTCCCATTTGATGCCCACAGCACTAAAATTTCTGTTACAAAAGGGCACTGCAAACATACTATAAAAATACTTACTACTGTATGTTTGTTTCATGATATGCCCACTATTTGTCTAACAGTGTTTATACGCTTCTGATCTGTAGGTAAGCTGAATGTTTCAACTGTCACTGAAGCTATACAGAGGAAACAAAGGAACAGAGAGCACTTTAAGGTTGGCTTTAAGCCTGTTTCTGGTAAACAGTCCAGGACTGAGCCTCAACCCCTACCTGCACACTCACTTTATGTAACAACATGCAAAATGCCTCAGCTCAGCTCCACTGCTTACATTGGGAACAATCGGATTTTCTTTAACCCTTCCTGCATACTAAGGCTGTTCCCTAGGTCAGAGGTCCTAGGAAATAGCCCAACTACAGAAGGTGAGTGTGGCTGTGCTAGTAGACTATCTAGGTTTAAACCTTGGGTTAAGATGACTCTGTGCAGATTATGACCTCTAAAATCCCCCTCAACCCCCAGGCCCCCAAGCAGCTGTACGTTTGGAACACATATCCATCCTACTCTGATACATATACAGTGGCTTAGTATTCATACCCCTTGAACTTTCTCACATTATGATTACAAACATAAATATATTTTATTGGAATGTTATGTGAAAGACCAACACAGAGTGGCAGACAATTGTGAAGTAAAAAGAAAATGACACATGAGTTTATTTATTTTTTACAAATAAAAAACTGAAAAGTGCAGTGTGCAAAAGTATTCAGCCCCCTTTTCTCTGAGTGCATCCAGTTGCCTGCAGAAGTTGCCTAATGGTTGATGACTGATTGAATGTTGACCTAATGACTGAATAGAGACCACCTGTGTGTAATTTAATCTCAGTACAAATACAGCTTTTCTGTCACAGTCTGTGTGGTTTGTTAAGTGAATATTGGGGAGCAAACAGCATCATGAAGTCCAAGGAAGACACCAGACAGGTTAGGGATAAAGTTGTGGAGAAATTGAAAGCAGGGTTAGGCTATAAAAAGATTTCCGAAGCTTTGAACATCTCACGGACCACTGTTCAGTCCATCATCCGCAAATGGAAAGAGTATGGCACAACTGCAAACCTACCGAGACATGGTGGTCCACCGAAACTAACAGGCCGAACAAGGAGAGCACTGATCAGAGATTTAGCCAAGATGCCCATGGTGACTCAGGATGAACTGTCAAACATGGTGCTGGCAGCATCATGCTCTGGGGCTGCTTCTCTTCAGCAGGGACAGAGAAGCTGGGCAGAGTTGATGGGAAGATGGATGGAGCCAAATACAGGGGAATCTTGGAGGAAAACCTGTTGGAGTCTGCAAAACACTTCTAATCTGACTTAGCTTGAATTGTTTTGCAAGGAACAATGGGCAAAGATTTCAGTCTCTAGATGCGCAAAGCTGGGGGAGACATACCCCAAAAGACTTGCAGCTGTAATTGCAGCAAAAGGGGGTTCCACAAAGTATTGACTCAGGGGGGCTGAATACTTTTGCACACTGCACTTTTCAGTTTTTTATTTGTAAAAACAGTTAAACTCATGTATAATTTTCTTTCTACTTCACAATTGTATGCCACTGTGTGTTGGTCTTTCACATAACATTCCAATAAAATATATTTATGTTTGTGGTCATAATGTGAGAAAATGTGGAAAAGTTCAAGGAGTATGAATACTTTTACAAACCTTTCAAAGTGCCAAAGGAGAAGTTATATTTACCAGACCACCACATGTGCTGATTGATGCCAAAGAGTCCGTGTGGTTGACGATGGATCCGGAATAAAAGCAGAGCTGCTTCGTGGATAAGCGGCTGACAGCTGCGATGTGGTCGCTGCGCCTCTCCTCAACCACAAACCCCCCCGACAGAAACATGTTGTCTCTCGTCAGATTTAAGTGCAGGTTTCTTCCAAAGGCGGGCAGCGACAGAAGGATGTTGTCCGGATAAGAAGGTCCTGTCCCGGGGGAGTCCAGAGACCGAAGACGGCGGCGAGCAGTGTTTTCGTCTGACAGGTGCGACTCCAGCCTGGACAGCAGCACCGGAACCACGACATCTGTCTCCAGCTCAGACTGGACTGTGGGGAGGGACAGTCTCCATCAAACCCAAGTCTGGACTCGGAGAACTCACTAAACATTTGAATGTGGAGCTACCATCAACCTGAGAGTTCAGCTAACGGTTAGAGAAATCTGGTGCCACTAAGATGAATATTCATTATACAGAGAAGACAAGAGTGGACCTGTTAGGACAGAAGACACTGACTGACCTACATATAAAGACAACACTTTATATGTGTACCAGTACTCACCAGTGGAGCCGAAGCAGAGAAGAGTGAGCAGCAGACGAACAGTGTGGCCGTGATGCATGATAATGCAGAGCAGGCTAAAGCAACCATGGACTTGTGGAGCTGGACTTTATGAGTGTGAGGCGCTTTTTAAAAGCACTTAGTGGACTGAACAACTTCCTGGAGCTGGAGAAGTTGTACGAGTCGAGGTTGGGGGGACTTTGCAAAGCAGGGCACGCCCACGCAGTCTAGGCCTGCCTCCACTGACATCTGATTGGTCCTTTGAAATTCTGAACCGAGATATCCTGTTGTCTCGTTGTTCGGTGAAGCTGTCGATCACTTCCTGTGGTTTCAAGTAGAGAAAAAAGTGCAGTGTGTGTGTGTGTGTGTGTGTGTGTGTGTGTGTGTGTGTGTGTGTGGAGTTTAACCATATACTTTCTTGTGGATAAACTCCATTCATACAGTATTTACATAAAGATTCAAGTTGTTACATTAATAAACGACTAAACTACAAACAGTTTCGAGTGACAAAAGTAAAATAAGCTTTTTCTATTTTCTTCTCTAATAGAAAATTGTTAAGATTACAGCCTGATTTTGTGAACAACAGCTCACTTTTTTCAACCAAAGTCAGTGAAAATCTCTATTCTCACCGTTGAGACATGCACATATTTGAATAGTATCACCACTTCCAGTGGCAATATTCATTTCCAGTACCTTAGTATGTTTTGTAGATGTTACTATGTTGTGTGAATGGGCATTTACTTACATATCATTGATCCTGTTGTTACCTGGTGCTATATGTTCACGCTCCATCACGACAGCTTACTGTAACCCTACCACATGTGATATGCACCACATTCTGGAAGCTGGTCTTAGACTAACACCAAGAGAATTTCTTTTGGGGTAGCACAGTGTCAGAATGGTTAGTGCTATGAGGTGTGACTCATTGTGTTTACAGTTATCTCTTTCAAGTAAGCCAATTAAGTAACTGGTATTAACTACTCCTGGAATTATGGTAGGGGACATGAGAATCCCAGGCAGATTTATCCTGGAGAATGCTGATTACTCTGTCGTGTATACAGCATGTCTAATGAGCTTTTACAAGAACATGTAAAAGAGTTCTTTTACATGAGTGGCAGGATGAAGGACAGGTCGAAACATAGAGTCATGCCTCCTTATTTCTTAAATCAAAGTCTGCCAAGAGTCTGACAAAAACACAGACACATAATTGTTGAGAATTTAGACATAGTAAATGTAAAAAGTAGCTTTTACACACACCAAAAACAGGACATGTACATAAGTATTCACAGTCTTTCCTCAGTACTTTGTTGAAGCACCTTTAGCACCAATTACAGCCACAGGTCTTTTGGAGTATGATGCTACAAGCTTGGCACACCTATTTTTTGAGCAGTTTCTCCAAAGATGTCCAGTCAGGTTCAAATCCGGGCTCTGGACCACTGAAGGACATTGTGGGTATTTTGTGGATGCACTGTACATATATATATATGTATTGCCAGTAACCAGGTTACCTATGTGCATGTAAACTTGTTCCGCAATTACCCATGTTACCTGATTTCTCTGGCTAACCTAGTTACCTTGAGTGCCTTTAAGTGCAATCAATGTAAGAGCAAATGGTTGATTGTTTCACTGTGTCAGCCCTGTGATACATTGGCCAGTAAAAGCAATTTCTGCATAAAGTGGTCATAAAATGTGATCTGATCTTCATCAAGGAAACTAAGTTGTAATGTCTTCATTAAACACATGCATGAAACATGCAAAGCGATGGTTGAAAAAGTATCAACTAGATCTGATGTTACCTAATACCAACAGGTGTTAGCAAACCTGGCATCCAGTCAATTAAACAAGAATATAGGTGTGGTTTTGAGCTACATTGACTTATGAAAATAGTGTCAGCATGCTATTCCGCAGCATCCATACCTCACAAAATACAGAATTCCTACAATCAGACACCTTCAACTTAACATTTCCAAGACTGAAGTCCTAGTCTTCCCTGCCAGACCTTCGACACAACACAACATCAGCATTAACATTGGATCTGCAGTGATAGTCCTAAGATGACCAGAAACCTGGGGGTCATCATTGATGACCAACTGACCTTCACGGAACACATCGCCACAGTCTCTAGGTCAAGTAGATATGCCCTCCACGACCTCAGAAAGATCAGATCTTACCTGATGGAATACACGACCCAACTCATTGTACAGGCGTTGATCATATCGTCATATCTCGTCTTGACTACTGCAATACACTGCATCCACAACCAAACCCGTACAGATGATCCAAAATGCAGCAGCACGCCTGATGGTGGAATGAGCTGCCTATCTCTGCACGCTCAGTCACCTTACTTTAATATTTAAAAAACCTCACATCTCTTGAAACAGAAACACTTCTTTGATAGCACTTTGCTTTGATGTTTTTGCTCCTTGACTTAGATTTTGTTTGCTTGCCTTGTTCCTCACTTGTAAGTCGCTTTGGATAAAAGCGTCTGCTAAATGACTAAATGTACATGTAAATGTAAATCAGGAGTTGTTGATTTGCATGTAGCTGGAAGGAGTTACAGAGAAATCTCAAAGAGTAAAATTCATGAGTCTACAGTTAGACTAATTGTCTAAAAATGGAAACCATTTGGTAATTTGGCTACTCTCCATAGAGGTAGGCACCAAGCCAATTTCAAAAAATGTCTAATGTCTAAGGTCTGCTGGTTCTCTGTTCATGAGTCAGCGATACCCAAAACAGTTAACAGGCCTGGTATCCATGGCAGGACACTACAAAGGAAACCACTGCTCTCCAAGAAAAACATTGCAGCACGTCTGAAGTTAGAGTCCAGACTTCAACAAAATGGAGACATTTGCAAACAGTTCACTAACTGTTTCTTCCCACTGTAAATTGGTGACCTTTTCCCCAGTGACTGCCAGGGTAGTACCTCCAGTATCTATGTTTCGGCAGATAGATTGATTTAACTTAGCTTTTTCCTTTGATTTGTTACTCTTATTCTCAAAGCCATTTCAAATTAATTCAGAATAGTGAATAGATTAATTGTTTGCCCAATGAGCCTTTGTTAGCATTGTGAGAAAGTCCCTTAGACACCTGCAGGCTTATGTCGCTCTCTACTGGTGACATAGCACAATGTCAGGAAATAACGACTACACCCGTGGTGCAGTGGAGGAGCTAGTACTGGACATGTGCTCTTGATGATCCCACATGCGTGAATGGCATTACGTGAGTAACAACCAGCACTTATTCAGTAATTTGTGATCTAAACTCTATGCAGCATTGGATGTACTATAAATCATTTTCATTTCTTGTTTATTATTGCCTGAATGGCTTTTATGTTCAGATACAGTGCCTATAAAAAGTATTCAGCTCCTTGGATGTTTCATCCATTTATTGACATTACAAATCAATCATGGTCAATAAAAGTTGGCAACTTTGATTAAAACATGTCAGAAAAATACCTCATCATCTATCGTCACTAAGAAATTTGCCACTTGTTTGAAATACAGGGCAACCAGTCTGACATCTGACCTTTTCTGATACATGGGTCACCATGCATGCACATACAACTGCGCCAAAAACTCTATCAAGTTACCAAGGAACTAAAATCCCACTTCTCCGGACAGCAATCATTTTTCTCACAGCTGACCACAAAAGTGAAGGCAGCCACCAAAGCATCATTCCGGGTTAGGCACTTCGTCGTTAAGCACAAGAAGTCCATCCAAGACGCAGAGATGGTAAAAGAGGCATTCGCTGAAGCAGCTGACTCATTGTTGCACAATATGGGTTCATGCAGTAATGCAAGATACATCAACATATATTGTACAAATACGACAAGTGTGAATACTCAATATATTTATAAATATATGTATACATTTATAAATATATGTTTAGCATTTTTATAGTAGGTAGATCATTTTGACTTGGTCATTTTATAAGTAGCTCGCATGCTGAGAAAGTGTGGGCACCCGTGCTCTAGAACAATTTTTGACGCCTATCTACATGCATTAAAAACTCAGAATTTTGATGTATAAAAATAGGCCATAGCAAACAACCAAAACAAGTATCATATATGGAAATATTCTGTTGATACAGTAATCATAATATTGTTGTATGTAAGGAATATTTCTGGAGGTCAGTAGACACCCTAATAGTAAACTCTAAATGATACTGTCAGATGAGGAACAGTTTTGGATCCCTGCTAACAAAGGGTACATCATGGTATCAACATCGTTATTCTGGAACCATATTATTTTATTAGTTTTTGCAATATCTTTTCAAGACATCTTGACATTAAACATCACGTTTACATTTAGTAATTTTTCAAATGCTAAATGTTATTATTTAACAGTCACAGTGGTGCCATACTGCTGTAGTTTAGTTATAGTGTTTGGGTGTTAGTCAAATGGCTGTTGACTGCTGGCTTTGGTTTTGACTATAAAAAAAAAGAATAAAAAAACAGCATTTTGTTTAATGCTTTGCAAGTTTAATGACAATAATAAAAGTCTTAGAGTGGTTTTCTCTGATGGTTTCAATCTGACTGCAGATGTATAGCATGTTTGCATTGTGTCACTTAGAAAATTTCTTGTTTTAAAAAGAAAAACTCACTTTATTACAGTAAACTCATCGGAAATACAGACCTTCATCATTATGTCAGCACAGCTGACAACTGTTCCTAAACCTTTGAACAGTTGTGTATATATTCAAGAACAATTTATATTGTGCTGGCATGCTTTCAGTTCTACTGTATAGAGGGAATCAGCAGACTGATGAGCACCTTCTTCTGATCAAAACTGGAATTACAACTGAAGAGGACAAATTCTCAACATTAATAATATGAGTAAACTTCGAAACATATGCTGGACCTAACAGGACTACTTTTACTAAAACGTACAAGAAATTATTCATGCATTTCTTTGACACAACAACTTCAACTATTTCTTTAATGCTTTAGTGATGTTTTTTATATTCGACAATTTATCTTCTGCAGTTAAGCTGTATACAGTATGTGTGTCTCTTACAGTTTACTTCTGAGGAGAGCCCTATGGTTTGTGCCAAAGTTGTGTGTTGGTAGACTGTTGCATCAGTAGATGTAACACCCCAAGAGCACCAGGGCAAACTTAACTACTGTACATGACTTAATTGCTTTTTTTTTTATGCCACTATATTTATCTGACACCTTTGGTTGTTATTTTATTCACTAACATTCATTAACATTTTTCATACAAAATAAATTATGATCTGATAGAATATGATGCGGTACTATGGATTACACTACTCAAAATATATATAGTGTCAAGAAAAAGTATGTGAAATGTGGTTTTCTACATTAATTTATCATAAAACTGATTTAATCAAGACTTAACAGATATGATGTGCCTAAAATAAGAACACAAAAATATTTTGATCTTTCATGTCTTTATTGCGAACAACCATAAAGACCTCCGAGGGCAAGTGGAAAAATTATGTGAACCCTTGAAATATTGGCCTCAAAAAAGTGGACTCTTGTTAAGAAAATTAGTTTGGAGGTATGGACTACAGCTACTTTGATTGACAAAAACACACTGAGTTTTGTGAGCCATGCCTGGTCAAAAGAAGCTTATAGAAGATCTACAATCATCAATGAGGTAAAGAAACAACCCAGAGTGACAGCCAAAGATTCGAAGGCATCATTGGAACTTGCTAACTTCTGTGTTAATGAGTCTACAGTATGTAAAATATGCAACAAGCAGGGTGTCTATGGCAGGACACCACAAAGGAAGCTGTTCACTAAAAAGAACATTGCGCCACTCCTGAAGTTTGCCAAAGAGTACATTGACACTGCACAGCAATATTGGCAAAATGTTTGGTGATCTGATGAAACTAAACTAAATAAACTATTTAAAAAGAACACACAGCACTATAGTGAAAAGAGCACTGTATATCATGATGAAAACATCAGCCCAATCGTAAAGTATAATGGAGGAAGCATCATAACTTTGGGCCTGCTTTGCTGCATCAGGGCCTGGTCACCTTGCAGTGATTGAGGGGAAGATGAAATCCCAAGTGTATTAAAAATTCTTCAGGATAATGTGAGTATGTCTGTACGTCAGCTGAAACTCTGTTAAATGATGCTACAGGACAATGACCCAAAACACACAACAGAATGGCTTCAGAAAAACTGATTTGAAGTGACCAATTCAGAGACCAGACCTCAACCCAATAGAAATGCTTTGGAACAACAATGAGCCCCACACATGAGACATCCAAAGAATAATGTTATTATTTTAGGCATATTATATTTGTTAATACTTTTGATTTAGATGAGGATCAGATTGTGTTTTATGACAAATTAATGCAGAAAACGGCACAATTTGCTAATATGCTGATTATATGACATAGAATGCTGAAGAGACTGCCTGGGAGATTTGGGCCTCACTAAGTTAGTTTGTGCATGTTAGACTGTTTGAGGAGATTATTCCTGATTAATGCTGTTTGAATTAACTCGCTGCTGAAGTTTGATTGAGTTACACAACTTAAAGTATCTAGTGCTATAGCATAGCATTTCTACTTCTACTTTTCAGTGTCATTGATACATACCAGTTGGTAGACTTTTGTTTATTTACTGTAAAAGTACACACGTTTCCCAAACATAGCAAAGTACGTTAAAACACTATTGATTAAAACACTTGGGTGTGGTTTGAAAGGTGTGCAACACTGCATACTAAAACATTAAAAGTACTACCAAGGTAAAACTTACATTTAAACCTTCTAACCCTACTAACAGGTTATGAAATGTCAGTGTCACAGGGAGGAGAAAATGCAAATACATATGCAATAGAATTTATCAGGCTTGAAAGCAATTTAAACAATTTATGAAAGAATTTAACACCTTTGAAAGGTAGGTGCACAGAAGAAGAATGATGTTATTTAAAGGAGTAGGATTCACATTAGAAATGAAACAATGCATCCAAAACACATGTTTACTACTTGTGTAAATATATTTGGAATAATTAAGTAACCCCCCAAAGGAGTTACTTTGATGCAGTTGCTGATTTCCCAAGAGTTATAGGAGGAATCTTTCCATAAAGCATGCACAATTGCACAATTTTTAAGATTGTGCACACAATTTAGTACTCGCTCTTTGTAACCATAGTAAATCAGGCCCTACATTTGTACCATTATGAAAGGGTGAGTACTTAATGTAAGTTGTATTCACACAGCAGTGGGGGTGGGTGGGTTACACTGGCTTTATAAGCAAATTTGGTCCCAATGTGGGCTTTGTAATGTATGTGTGTTATAGAGTCATTGCCCAGAAAAAATATAGTTAGGTCTCCTCTTCACAGTAAACACCACAAATGTGGATGAAAGACTGTAACATGAAACTCTACAGTCTGCGAGCTAGAGTAAATACCCTGCCCTACCCCTGCCCTCTTCCTGCTGTACTGTGGTCAGCGCTACATTATACTTAATAATAATAAGTCTACCACAGCAAAAGGTGTAGTGAGTATATAGGTGTATGCACCACCAAACCTTTGGGCATGGAAAAAGTTGAGTTTGGTTTATGGAAAGATTATGTTTTGGGTTAAAATAAAGACCAAGGCTGTTTACAGCCAAAACATTAATACCACCTGGTAAATTTCAGCTTGCCATGTATGGGACTACATAGCTGTGAGTGCTATGTACTAGCTATCTGCTAGTCATTGTGCTAATTTTAGCAACATGTTAGGAACTATCTGCAAATAAATGCTAATTCTGTCTTATAGAGGCTTGGTTTGAATGGAAGGTTTGAATTCTTGTAGACTTGTGCACAAAGTGCTGACACTGAGCAGCAAACTGGAGGAAGGAAATACCTTACATCACTGTTTATACAGTCATCGATACTGATTCATGTCTTTTTCTTGATCAAGTTTTCTCATTTACACAAACTGTGTTAAACTAGTGATTGTCGGTCATCCAGGTCATTGTGTTGCTAATGCATTTAGAAACCTTCAGTCCAGCTGTATTGTGAGAATATAATGATACCACATCCTGCTATTTTCCCTGTAACCTAAATAAGCAGTCTAAGTCAACAAAGTCTTGTCTTGATGGATGAAATAATGAGGCATGTTTTACAGTGCACATGCTCTGCACTTTACTGGGAATATTTAACTAATTAGATGCAATGGTGAGTATGTAGTGGGGTATGTATTTTGTTTGCTTGTTTGCTTCACAAGTTTGTCAGTAAGTTTTCTTGGTGCAGGTGTGCTATTGAAAGAACTGCAAGAACCGTAAGGCTTTTTTGTTTCGTATGTGTTAGGGGGAATAAATATGTTATTTTTATTTTATTATTTTTATTTGTTGTTCCATATTGCATGAAATGTATTTTGCATTGTTCCGTTTCTCACATCTTCAGCTTTACTGATCATACTGAACCTGACTCACTGCACAGTCTTAGGCCGACTGAAGTATTCTTGTGGAGACAAGTAGCCGTTCTTGTTCTTCTCATCAACTGCTAATCCATTTCCAAGCTTGTGCTTTTCTGCACCTTCATCCTCTGTTGAGGTGCTTTCTTCCTCTTCTTCCACATCATTGTCACTTCTCTCATCCCTAGTCAGCTGTGACAAAAGAAATAGAGAAGCACATTAACTATAAAGAAAGTAGATATGAGAGGAAGGGTGGGAAATGGGGAAATAATGGGAGAAACAGGGTTTGTGCTGAGTAAAAACAACCAATAATTAGTGGAGACAGCAGTCAATGACAAAGGGACAAAACAACTTGAAAGGAGATTTAAAACATGAGCTGTGGCACACATCATTGAGCTAGAGCTCTGGTTTCCTGGGAGTGAAAACAGTAAGGCTCTTTATTAACTGCTTTTCTCTCTAACAGGTTTCTTTATGATCAGATGGCATTATACCTGTTGAACATTTGTGATTTGTCCTGGTAGTTAAGTTTCTAAAAGAGCAGCTCATAGAGCAGAGACAGGCAGTGTACAGATCAACATGATGAGGTCAGTCAGCTGTCTGTCAGTGACTGTTTATTGAAAACACAGCTGGCAGGTGAAGCTGCTGTAGTGGTCATACTAACATTCATCACCGATCAGGCATAACATTTTGAACACCTGCCTAAAATTGTGTTGGTCCCCTTTTTGCTGCATAAAGAGCCCTGACCCATTGAGGCTGAAGCTGTGCCGTGATAGCTGGCACATCAAGACGTTAGTAGTAGCAGTAAGTTGTGAGGTGGGGCCTCCATGCATCTGACTTGTTTATTCTGCACATACCACAGATGCTCACCTGGATTGAGATCTGGGGAATTTGGAAGCCAATCTAACACCTAAAATCATTACTGAACCATTTTTGCTTTATGGGAGGGTACATAATCTTGTTGAAATAGGCTACAGCCATTAGTGAACATTGTTTCCATGGTATACTTGGTCTGCAACAATGTTTAAGTAGGTGATATGTGTCAAAGTGACATTTCTGTCAGAACCAGCATTAACTTCTTCAACAATTTGAACTACAGTAACTTGTCTGTTGGATCAGACCACGAGTGCCAGCCTTCTCTTCCCAAGTGCATTGACGAGCATTAACTACCCATGACACTGTCACCAGTTCACCCCTGTTCCTTGCTTGGACCACTTTTCATAGATGCCGACCCTACAAGACCTGCAGTTTTGGAAATGCTCTAACCCAGTCACCTAGCCATCACAGTTTGGCCCTTTCTAAAACTCGCTCAAATCTTCACACTTCCCCATTTTTCCTGCTTTGTTTAATTTGTCAGAAAATGTGATCTGATCTTCATTTAAGTAAGAGTATTAAATACAGCTAAAGTATGTAGTAATGTCTTTATTAAGAACAACCATTAAAAATCTCAGTGTGAATGGAAAAATTATGTGAACCCCTTTGAATAATGATGATATGATGAAGAATATGCTTATGTAAGCCCATGCCTAGTTAGAGGAGCTTTCAGAAGATCTACAATCAAGAATTGTTGATTTACAAAAAGCTGAAAAGTGTTACGAAGTGATGTCAAAGACTTAAAGTGGTGACCAGGTATTAGTTCCAAGGGTTTACATACTTTTTTCACTAGCACTATGAGGTTTTTATAGTTGCTCTCAATAAAGATATGAAAGATCTGTTTTTTTTTTGGTGTTATCATTTTACGCACATCATATTTGTTAATACTCTTGACTTAGATGAAGATCAGATCATGTTTTATGACAAATTAATGCAGAAAAGCACAAAATTCCAAAAGGTTTACATACTTTTTCTTATCACTGTATTCCCCTGGTATTAAAAATAGCAGTGCTGTCATGACTCATGTTCATGAACCCCAGACCAAATGCAGCTTAATTTGATGGATGGATTGAATGAGCATGTTTACTATGTTAATTATTAATATTTGTAACTGTAATAGGCAGGGCTATTGTTGTTCAACAACAGACAGAGTAGAGATGGACAGATATGTGTCTGCAGATAGCAGAGATGGCATTAACGTTGGAGGTTCTCTCAAACCTTACCAAACATAATGTTTTGATAGTGATAGACATTGTCAAGAGTGAAAATAACATGTTTGAAAATGACAAACATAATCATATATATATATATCATAATATATATATAATTATATATATAATCATATATAATCAAACGATCATATTCTGAGGGGCAGACATTTAACAAAGTCATTACATCAAGCTTCTGCTAACACTGAATCACTTAATCAGTGTAGATGAACACAGTGACTGAATGGCAGAAGTCCACTATTCATTAATGAGATGGGGCATTATGAATCACATGGATGTCCAGTCAGTGTACAAACCACTGTTTCTGACATAGTGTGTACCGATCAAACAAAAAATGGAAATATTGATAAATGACAAGGTTCTTATTGAGTGGACCTACAGTGCCAAACATGAATTTCCTGATCATGCGGAGAATAAGGTAGGCCCAGAATATGTGCAGACAGAGGAGGACCACCAGCATTGCATTGAAGAAGTAGTAGCCAAAGAAGGGTGGGTAGTGGTGAAGGGGGTAAACCCAGGTACAGTGGATAAGCCTGAAATACAGACAGAAGACAAATGAGTTCAAATCTGTAAGGTCTATGCAGATTCTCATTCAGGTCATGATTATCACCTTCACAGTGCCCCATCTTTCATCTAAGAGTCTTTCAGATGAAACATGAAATGTCTTCAAGAACTTAAAGCAAGTTTAGTTGCCACTGAGCAGCATCTTTGGTTTAAAATCTGTAATGTCACATGGGAGACTCTGAAGTCAGCTCAAAGAAGATTCTATGTTCTGATGATACAGTAGAACCAGAGGAGCAACTATTAAATTCCAGGAGTGGTAAGTAACAAAGTACATTAAAATACAATTTGTGGGTACTTCAATGGAGTACTTCTATTTTATGTTACTTTGCAGATTCTTGATCCAAAATATAACTAACTATAATTATAATATACGAAATACTATCATCTTGTTATTGATTGTGGATGATTAAACTCAATCTTTAACTTTTCTAACTAAAGGGTCAGTTTGTGAAAAGAAGAAATTAATATTGATGATTGTTTGATGACTGCTTTACGAAGCATATATGTAATCTGTACTAGACTCAAACATCCATTTTATCAACAGCATTAAGTTCAATATTGTTTAAAATACTTATTTGTAGAGACTGTACACTTAGGACTCCAACTTGAGTAACGGATTTACTTTCTCTTTTGAGCAAGTACTTGTACTCTTGCTTGGGTGTCAAATTGGCATATTTCTGCCACCCCTCATAAATACTGAATTGAAGTGGATGAATTCTCATGTGATTAATTATTTTAGAGTTGTAGATAATTTTTTCAATTCTTTTTGAAAACAATTGAAAAACTGCTATCGTGACCAATTTTGGTCATAATAGTTCTTTTGTTAAACCCGCACAACTATCCACAACAGATACAGTGTGGGTTTCAAAATAATCAGAACTTTACAGTCAGTGTAGACATTTGACTTTTTCAGTGTTTAACTTTTTTAGTTTGCCCAGGTGCTCACAGTGTGAGGAGCTGTGTTACTAGTATCAGCAGACACAGTCATAAGCTGAACTAGCTGAATGTTTCGTAATAGTAAGTATAGGAACTGTATGATGTCTTGTCTTTAGTGTAGGATCAGCAAACCTAATAGCACAAATTGTAAGTATTAGTTTATAACCCTAACCCTATCCTACAGAATGTATGTAAAGGAATATATGCACAAATAATGTAAATGCTTGCAGATTCACACACATTTGTCAGCTTACCAAAATGGAAAGATGATCAGTCGTGTTACCAAAAACACTATGGCGAACAGAATAAAAAGAGTTTGGCAGGTTCCCTCCCATTTGGCATAGTTGAATAATTTAGCAGACTAAAAGAAAAAAAAGTTGGACTGTTGAAAGACCACATTCAAAAACACAGTAAGTTTCACATGAATTACAGCCTTCATCCACAGTATATCATGCTCAATGATCAACCTAAACCCTTAATTGTATAATTTAAACAGCCATGCATATGACAACATATGCAAACATGCAACATGCACAAGCAAAAACACATATGCTAAAGCTTCAGTAATGTTTGCTGTTTATCTAGGTCCTATGTACAGTATGTCTACTGTTGTCATTACTATATGGGCTGGTTATATACAGCAGAGGTGTTATTGATAAATTAAATAAGGTTTTGGAATCATCCATTTAATGTGATATAGGGGTAATTTGAAATTCTACATTTGTTCTGCTGTTTCTACTAATTAAGCTATTACTACTGACAGACAACAGGCTCCACCTCTCTACTATTATCCAAAATTGTCAAGGTCTATGCACTGGAATGTCTGCCATTTAATTATCATCTTACCTAAAGAACATTTAAATCCTCGTATTGTCTCTTTCTTCTTTGAGAAAAAAATTAATTAATGTTTGATGAACATGGCCTGTATATTGTAGCCTCATTGTAGCCTTACTCCTCCACCACCCTAATTAGGGCTTCAGTGTCGAAACTGGCTGTTAATCATAGAGCTTCATCATCATACTTGTCGGTGGTTCTGTCTCAGGTTACATAGCCGTTTAAACAAATGTGTGGCAGTGACTGACCTCCAGTAAAACATCAGAGGCATCATGGACAAGCATGACAAGTGTTCCTATCCGAATGTAGTTGACACACCATGAAAATGATAAGAGGGTCAAAGTGGCCAAGTGGTGGATGATTTGCTCCTTAAAGTCCTAATGGAGGAAAAACATCAGGTAGTTAATATGGGGAACACAGTCTTTATCACATGATTAAAGTCCTGCTTCCGCAATTTACAGTAACCTTCAACGTTGCAGATTTAACATCCACCAGCATAAAACTAATATACCACCTCATGTGGTACCACAAGAGTCATTCAGGCACAGTATTGCCTATTACACTATTATCACTGTATTATAGTTACTCACTAACAGTCAAACCCATGTTTACATCAATAGGATTCAATAAAATAATAATATTACTGTTCCATACCACAGTAATGAGACAACTTGAAAAGTATTCTGCACAACTGTGAGACAAATAAAATGTCACTTTTATCAATGAATACAAGGTTCTCAAGGCAATTGCTATATAGACAGTGTTGTAGAGTACTGTTATGTACTATGTGACAGAAGAGACACTTTGGCCGAAGTGATGAACAAATGACACAAATGACTTGCAGGTGACAAACTTAGCAGAATTCCATTCTTAATATTAAGTTATTGTTATTAGAATACTGAAATTATGGCATTAACGTCTAGCTCCTGTAGTGCTGAATAACAGAGCACACGTGACTAACAACCTTCAGAAAATCAGCTAGTGATTGTTACCAATCTGCATTACTATTGAACTGACAATCTGGTACCAGTAATTATTTTTATCATTAAAAACCTATCAGGGGCAGCCAGATGACAACTGATGACTGGATCTGTTTTGTTTTGTTTTGTTTTTGTTTTTGTATTTCCAAATGCCTGAACATGCTGTATTAAAACTTTATTTTAATATGAGAATAAAAGAAAAAAAATGTAAAACCAGGATTACAGAAGTGTTCAAGGAATTTAAACGTAAGAAGTGTAGGAGAACCATGTTTTGGCCTCTAATAATTACTACTCACCTTTCTCTTGACATCAAAGGCAACACTGAAAAGAAGTGAGCCATAGAAGCTCATCTCCAGGATGTAATACCAGTACTGAGAATCCAGCAAGGACTGCATACAGAGGAAGTCACAGACAGAGTCAGAAGGAGATGGACATCGTGTAACATGAAGCTAGGGTGAATGTCAGTAACACAGACAAAAGCTTCGTCCTGTGAGGCTGTGCCATTTCCCTGAGCCCTTTTAGCTAGAAGCAGCAAATCTAGAAGAAAGGACTGCATTGTTCCCTCTCAGACATAATCTCCCTCTCAACTCCAATCGATAACAATAACTCAGTGTTTAAGAACTGAACTGATAAGAGTTGCATGAATGATACAGATGCTCCAAAGCTTGTTTAACTTAGTAAGTCAGAGCTTGTGTACATAACTGAATGAGATTTTTTTTTGATTTTGTAGCTACTATAGGCAGAGTGGAATAAAAATCATTGACAAAGAAGGTGATTTTATTTATTCTGCCAATCAACTGATTACTCAGCAAGCTTAGCAGAAACCTTGCATTAAATGAGTCATTACTCCATGGTCAAGGGTAAAGTATGACTATTGGATGAGCTAGTGTGGTTATAATAATCTTAATCTATTAGCAAGTTACATATTATGGCATTATGTTGAATAGTATAGGTATACAAACCTGCTTTGGAAAACCTCTCCATACTTCCAAAGTGTCATAAAACCATTCTTTCTGCAACAAAATTGTGAGAAAATGTTTTTATGTTGTTAGTGAATTAAACATTTAAGCACAACTGCATTGGCTTGTTCTTTACAGTAAAAAGCTTTTCCAATCATATATAATAAGCTACTCACTTCGTATAATGCAACTACTCCTCCTATAAACGCACATAGGTAGAACACGAACCTCCAACTGTAGGAAGCAGAAGAAAGACACAGACTATTGCTCTTGAAGGTATTGCATTACTGTTATCATAAACACATCTGCGCACACACACACATGCACATGCATGCACACACATTTTTTTATGGTAGTCATTGTGAGGACACTCATTCACATAATGCATTCCCTAACCACCTACTGTTACGTAGGCCATTTTAATATACTCTGTATAGATTTTTAATTTATCACATGTACTCCCTTACCCTAATCCTAACCATCACATCCAACTCTATGTGATGGTTAAACTCTACCCTAACCAAAACCTAATTCTAACCATAACTCTAAAACCTAGTCTTAACATCAAAATTGCTCTTTAAACACCCCTATTATTGTGAGGACCAGCTAAAATGGCCCTTGTAAAATTGTCCAGTTCAATGGTTAAAAAATCATGCTGGTCTACACACAGACCCATACACCCACACACCCACACCCACACCCGACCTGGACTCTCTGAACTTCTTCAGGACTCCAGGGCGGTCCTGGCTGCGTCTTCTTCTGAACCAGCGTTCTACTTGTCTGACTGACAAACTGCTTTTCTTAGACAGTCCATCAAGGTCTGACTAGAAGGGAGTGAAGACAATTCAATAAAGTTTATTTATATAGCGCCAAATCACAACAAAAGTAACCTCAAGGCACTTTACAGTGTAAGGTTCTATGTAAGGTTAGTGTAAGGTTATACAGAATTATATAGAAAATCCACCAATCCTGTTTGATCAAGCTGGAGAGGAAAAACTCCTTTTAATAGAAAAAATCTCCAGCAGAACCTGACAATATAACTTCCATGCAGGCCCCTACTGTCACACTTCATAGAGGTGTCTGTGACACCAGACTGTTACACCAGTTTCAGAGAATGAAATGCTTGTTTTTTAGTTACAAAACTTTGATTATTGAAATTATAAATAAAAAGCTATAAATCAAGTCTTAATTTGTTGACATTGCCATTGTTTACATTCTTTTTATCTCTGGATTGTTACAAATTGACAAAAGTAGGCAAACAAGTACAGGAGAAAAAAAGGGTTTATTATCACCCGGCCCAAAAAACAGGGGACTTGGGGAACAAACTAGATAAGGGGAAAAACCAAACAAGCAGGAATATAATGAAACAAAGTAACAGTAAGAGACCCACACAGTAGAGAACAAAAGTAACAAAGCATGAACATAGTGACAACATAAATCCAACAAACAAAGGCAAAGTCCAGAGAGAACAAAACAACAAACAAACAAACTAATCAGGTGTGGAGGTGTAGAGGAGAGTAATCCTGTGGAATAAAGTCCAGAGAAAATCCGAGAAGTGAACAAACAGACGTGAAGTGAAGTCTAGGGTAATCTGAAAACCAAATGACAGACCGACGAACGAACAAGTGGCAAAGTTCAAAGTGACAAACCAGCAATGAACAAAAGACTGAGTGGAGCTTATAAAGGGACACACAGGTAAAATGAATCCATAATTAATGAGCCGGCGAGTGAAAGGAGAGGAAGTCCAGATACTGGCAAAAAGTTAGAGACTGGGGAGTGAGGTGAGACCAGGTGACAAAAACAAAACCAACAGACAAGGTCGTAGGGAGGAATCCTAACATGGAATTAAAAAATAAAAATAAATGATACTTAGTTTTCAATGTGTCAATTTTGTTTCTAAAGGCAAACCTCTACTACACAAAGAAGGACAAATTGCACCTTCAAATAATACATGATTTGTGAACTCTTTTTATAGTTTTCATGGTTATGATAAAAAATTCACTGCATTACAGTAGCAAATAATTCGACAACCGATGATTTAAAATAAAATGTTGAATCCAGTTAGTGAAACCCAAGGACAATGCCAAAGGTTTCTTGTATTGTGTCCTTCCACTGCACTGGACAACTGTTGGGGCTCCACAACTGAATGTTTGGTTTTCACTTCCTAAAAGGTGTTCGAGTAAATACTATATATTTAGGGTCAGGGGTGTATTTGATGTGATTCGGGAGATCCGGACAAATCCTGATTAGGTCATGGCTACAATCATTTAAGTCAATTACACAATTTGCATTTACATACCGTATATGGAAAGATTATCTGTATTGTTGCCTGTCCTGTTATGTTAGTATGGTCACTTTCTGGTTTGCATGGTGATAAAGCAATGTATCATATTATCTTAATACAAACATAGCTCATTATAACATGATGTGCATAAAATATAGTCATTTAAACATTAGGGCCCCAATCAGAAAGAACACTTTTTGCCAGTTTTTATTACTAATTGTTCTAATAGTACTACAATTACTATTACAAAAAGCCTCCCAGGCTGCTTAAAATGGGCTTTCTCTAACTGGGGCCTTAGTTGTAAAAACTGGTTTGCTGTTCTGCAACTGATTGACAGATTTCTTTTAAAGTATGTCATAAGGCCAATGGAACTAATATGTCTACTTAACTAAAGTTAGGGAGTAAGAAGTCACGATCCTCATACTCTTCACAATGCACTTGTTGTGATACATACTGAAAATTTAACTGAGCCATAGTTTGATAGAAACAGCCATTAAAACTACCCTTAAAAACTTAGTATCAAAATGTTCCCCATATGTTCAGAGTACACATACCTCAGTTTTTAATCAAAAAACATAACATCATATTATTGTGAGAGAAATGGAAACACATAAGGCATTTGTTTTTATCAATTCATGCAATGGCAGCATTTTTTGACAAGACAGAAGAGATCATCACAACACTGTTACAGTAAGTACATAGCACTATCTGGCAAATGTGTTTACATTTGGTGTGCAGTCACTTTGGTATGTTTATGAAGCAGTCCATTCACCTAAAGCATGCTGGGGTGGTGGGAGAGAGATCTCATCTCATGTTTTGACATGTTGCCACTTACTGTAAATTATAGGCTAAGTATGTCTATAAATGAGAAATGATTTTGGTATGTATTTATCAAAACATCACATTATATTTCTGCTAACTAATGCTCCTCTAAGTTGAGAGTTCCAGGCAATTGCTCACCTTTACCTAATGGTAAAGTCCACTTTTGTTTAAACTTCATGGTTCATTTGGTTGCCCTGTCATCTGCGTCATAAAACTATGTCTAGCAGAGAACATCAGTAAAGCTAAGAGTTCAATAATAATAATTTAATACTACCATTGAATGCTACAAACATAAGAGCCAGACTGTATTCATTTTGGCTAACATACCAGTTTAATGTTTGCCTGCTTCTATTTGTAGAACTGAAATGTACATAGAGCAGTTTAATGGTTTGTTTGGCTATTTAAATTGTCTCATTAGTCACCAGAAAGGGCGATATTAGGGTGGGACTTTGTTTACCTGAGGAGGATTTCTACTTTGAGTTGTGTAGTAGTATTCCAGGATGTAGTTGTCTTCTGCCTTCAGTTGAACTCTCTCCCTGATCCCAAAGGAGAGTGCAAGTGGTGTTGCTATCCACCTGAAATGCAGTAAAAAGACACACAGGCTTCTATTCTAACAATGCCAATGTCGATAGACAACATCCAGAAAATTAATTACTGTATACAAATTAGCCTGTAAAGTGTTGCATGGTATTAATACTCTTACTAATATTACTAGCATTAAATAAATAGTAATACAAGTTTCTGTGACACATATTTGCAAAGATTTGCAAAGAAGGATTAAAACTAAGCAGTATGCTTGCACATTTTAAAAATCTGGAATATTTTTACTTCCACACCAGACAGGTATCCAATTTCAAACCAATTTGCACTTTAGCTGCATTAAGCTATATTACGTGGCAAAGTTAATCTCACCTTGCCAATAATTATTGCACAATGAAGCCAGTGTTAAGACTTTGACAGATTAGTCATAGTTGAATAATTGCAAACCCATAATTGTATGTAGAAATAATTACCTTTATTCACAAATAAAGAAATAAAGATAAATAAAATCTACTGGATTTCTAGTACTGGTGTTAATTTCTGCAGCCACATGTAAATTGTTAAAGGTAAGCGATTGAAAATAAGAACAAATATTTTGTTAATGGCATCTAAGTCAAATGTAGTGATTTAGTGTACAAAATGTAGAACTTCTAGGGTTCCTCTCTTGTATCTTACATATTGCTAGGTCCATTTTCCTCTTATGGCTATGTCCTGAGAGATTGTCTACAGTCTCATGGACCTTAAACTTCAGAATAAGTTTCATTTCTAATATCCTGAGACAACTCTCTCCTTAGCTTTATGTGGTTCATTGGTAAATGTGGTACACACCACGAACAGCACAGTGACCACTTTTTACCCTTTAAATAGAAAGAGTGACTGATGACTATATGACCTATAGTTGCCATGGACAAAAATCTTGTGAAAAAATTAAATAGGTTTATAGTGAACATTCACGAACAACAAGTCAACAAATCTCATTAAAAGACACAAACCAAAAAGTTGTTTAATATAAGGTATTTAAAACAGTTTATAATATACACATGGGGACATAATTGTTGGTACCCTTCCGTTAAAGAAAGAAAAACTCACAAAGGCCAATAAAATAACTTGAAACTGACAAAAGTAATAATAATAAAGATTTACTAAAAATTACTCATGAAAAGGAGACATTGCTTTTGAGTTGTGGTTTAATAAACCTTCTTAAAAAAAAAAGACTAATGAAACTGGACTGGACAAAAATGATGGTCCCCTTAACTTAATATTTAGTTACACAACCTTTTGAAGCAATGACTGCAAGCAAGCAACTTCTGTAACTGTGAAAGAGACTTCTGCACCTGTCGACAGGTATTTTTGTCTCAGGTTTGAAGAGCGCCTTCTCCAGACTGCATGTTTTAGCTCTTTCCTCAGATGTTCAATGTGATTTAGATCAGGAATCATAGAAGGCCACTTCAGAATAGTCCAGTGATTTGTTCTTAGCTGTTCTTGGGTGTTTTAGCTGTGTTTTGGGTTATTAACCTGTTGGAGGACTATGACCTGTGACTAAGCAGCACATTTTGCTCCAGAATGCCTTGTGTTGAGATTTCATTGTACCCTGCACAGATAGGGGTGGCTGTAGCTCAATAGGTAGAGCAGTTGTCTGCCAATCACAGAATTCTCAGCTGCCATGTCACATGCTACAGTGTCCTTGGGCAAGATACTTAACCCCAAGTTGCCCCCGCATAGCAGCTCTTCCATCAGTGTGTGTATGGGTGAATGAGATGCAGTGCTTTCAGTATCAGTTAGGTAGAAAAGTGTTATATAAGTGCAGACCATTTGTCAATATGCATTTTCTATTTTTTTTTTTTTTTTTACGATTTCCTTTCATCAGTGGAGTCCGCCTCAGTTGTCTTCTATTAATTCTACTTTGGCTTAAACAGTGATTGATGGTGTTATCTGACTCTGATGTACCTTGACCTTGGATTTTACCTCTAATGTCTATGGAAGTTGTTCTGGGTTTTTTAGTTACCATTTGTACTTTCTGTCTTATCAATTTTCCTCTTATGGCTATGTCCTGAGAGATTGTCTACAGTCCCATGGACCTTAAACTTCTGAATAAGCTTCATTTCTAATATCCTGAGACAACTCTCTCCTTAGCTTTCTGTGGTTCATGTCGAGTGTGGTACATACCACAAACAGCACAGTGACCACTTTTCACCCTTTAAATAGAAAGGGTGACTGATTACAAGTGTGATGTTATTTACAGGACACATTTTAGTTCAAATATTTTCTAGGGGTACCATAATGTTTGTCCAGGCCAGTTTCATTAGTTTGTTTTTTAAAAAACTTCTTCAAAAGCAATGTCTGATTTAATTTTTAGTAAATTTTTATTTATTCTTACTTTTGTCAGTTTAAATTTATTTCAGTGACCTTTGTGGGTTTTTCATTCTTTAATGGAAGGGTGCCAACAATTTTGTCCACGTGTAGTTTCACTGCTCAGTAATGTACTGTATGTAAATAATAAAACTGAGTACTGTAGGTTTAGACAATCAGTATACAAGTATGGTCTAGTGACAGGACACGATATGGAAATAAACACATTTATTATTTTCATGGTTATGATTACCAAAGTTTCACGGTTTCACAGGGTGATGCAGTATCAGTTTATGGACGCACATACAACATGTGTGATGTATTATTGGTACCGTATATCCATATGGATAGGTGTAGAGTAGTTGCCCAGAGAGTAGATCTTACCTTTCAAACAGGTATCGGATAAGTAAAAAGGTGAAGGTATAAGGTACAGTGACATAAAGATGTGAAGCCTTGGCATAGACTCGGCCATCCTTGTCTTCCAGGTCAGCCCATGTCAGGTTCACTGGCAGCCAGATTCTGTCCCACCAGAACCACTCATACAGTGTATCAAACATCTCTCCACCTTAACAGAACCAGGCAAAAACAAGGACTATGTTAAGTAGGGTTAGAGTAACTATTAGTTAACGTGAAACCATATAGAACTTACCTATGCTGCTCTAAAAAAAAAAAAAAATTAAGAAACACTTAAATTCATCTGCTCTCAGTGGGAAGAAAAATCATGCTGGATATCTGTACTGATATGGACTGGGTAATATGTTGGGAAACAAATCTAAGTGAAATTAAATCAAAGTATGGCCCCCATGTGCTTGTATGCCTGACAATGTCAGGGCATGCTCCTGATGAGATAACAAATGGTGTCCTGGAGTGCCTCCTCCCAGATCTGGACCAGGACATCACTGAGCAGTCTGAGGTGCAACCTGGATGCATCAGATGGACCAAAACATAATGTCCCAAAGGTGTTTTATTTTTATTTATCTTGAGACTGTGCTGGAAGCAGCATAGCCATACTGGATGAGTTGGACTGCCCGTGCAACCTCTAGCCAAGTGCAAAACTAGTGAAAAACTTTCAGTGACCCCCACCTGGAAAATCATTTCCATTTTGGTAATGTTTCATTGTTGCCCCTCTGGTGCACCTCTTATTAATAACACCAAAGCAGCTAAAACTGATGAAAAACCCTTCTGCTGCTTATGTTTAATTCTAATTTGAACAGTGTACATCATACCATACAACATCATATCAACTATATTATACACATTTTTCTTTGGCAGTTATTGTGAGGACACTCATTGACATAATGCATTCACTAGCCCCCTACTGTCTCAAAGGTGATGTTAATCTATTCTGTATCAATTTTTTTATTTATCACAAGTACTGCCTTACCCTAACCCTAAACATAACAACTAACTGGCTCACCCTAAATTTACCATAACCCTAACTAAAACCTCATTTCTAACCCTAATCCTCACACCTAGCCTTAACACCAAAATTGCTCTTTGAACACCCTTCTCATTGTGAAAAATGTTGTCACTTTGGAAACATGTCCTCGGTCCAAAGGTTAAAAATTCATGCTGGTCCACACAATGATAGCCATACAAACACACACAAACACAGATGGTGAGAGTGGGAAAGGAGAAGAAGAAAGTATTGGATAAATCTAACAATGAAAGTTTAGGTTGTAGCCTCACAACTCATCAAAGAGCAATTAATGAAAGGAGTTAATATGAGACGTGTATACATTTTGTCCAGTCCTCACAAAGGCTATTTGAGGGTTAAGGTTTGAAGTTTGGTGTAGGCTAGTGTTAGTGTAATAACTATGGATAAGGGGTAGGGAATAAGAAATTGTCCCCAGAAATACAAAAAAAAAAAAACCCAAGTGTATTTGTGTGTGTGTTATTTCTGTTGGGAAATAAAATAATGACAACAACAAACATAAGAACAAGTTTCTGAATCTCCCACTTATTCAGTTGTGGGGTCACACACGATAAAAGAAGAGACCTTTAAATATTCCCCTGCAGTGTTCCACTAAGCACAGTTCATTAGTCACCAGTGAGGTCCTCTTTTATTATGTCTACCATGTAACTGTACTCTGAGATCCAGGTAGCTATAATTGTGGTTTAGACCGTCTACATCACAAAAGCAAAAATGTGTTGTTTTTTAAAATGTTCTAGAGTACTACTATGTCCACATCACAACTCACAACGACTTTATGTACCAACATTGTAACACATAAAATCACCCAATATCCCAAAGCATGGCACACAACATTAAGTTGAATATGTTTCCTATACAACTGTACACAATATCTTACACGGGTCAGTTTGCACTATACACAACAATTGATGTGTTGATACTAGCATGACTCCCACTCTCATTCACATCTTTGTACATTAAATTTTAGCAATTTTTGTTGGTTGAGGATTGTCTGTGACTTTTTTCACTACTGCACACAGACAGACATGGTAGACATAATAACCCAAACAATCAGTGGGTGGGAATTTTGTTTAGCTGTGGCTCATCCTGGTGGAATGTTTTTTATTACCACAATACTATATAAACATTACAAGATTTGCTCATGAATGTGATGGTAAAGACAGAACATGCTGAGCCTGTTCGTTGTGTAGATAACTCTGAGTCTGACCTCTCCTCTGGTTGACTCAAAACATTATCAGCGAAGTGTTATGGGCATTACAAGCTGTTTTACATCTAAGCAAACATCAAGTAAATAAAAGTAAAAACATAAATCAAAAACAAAGTGAAAGTATTTCCTTTCATATGAAAGACAAAAGCTTCAAGTCTCAATAAAAATAATAAATAGAATTACCTGTAAGAAAGTCTGTTCTTCATGACTTGTGGATCTTATGAGAAATTAAAAGTACTGTTCTCGGCTTTTCTGTTATTGTTATTTAGTCTCCTACATAACATTAAAGAGATGTCCCTCAAGTCAACAGATTTGTTATACTATCTTTACACAACAGCTGGTCCTACAAACGTTACACAGCAACTGCCAAATTACAGCTAATCCTAACCAAAAGCTTTAGATTTTAGTCCACATCCTGGATCTTTTAAGATCTTTGCGTTAAACCTTTTGAGAAGAGAGACTTCACTCATCTCAGTCCAGCCACCACAAAGCTGAACAGCAAACTTCAATAACTCTACAATCTTTGTGGATTAAACAACTCTTCACTCAGCAGATTATATAATAGAATAGAAAGCAAAAAAGAAAGAAGTGGAAAAAGTCTGTCGTACACATTCACAAGCAGAGAACTCACCATTCACACTTCAAGGTCACAGGAAAGTGCTGTGTTTGCTGTAGGACGTGAACACGGATAGTAAAATCCTCTATTCCCTCACTATGACAAGTAGCCAGCCATTCTCTCTTTGTTTGACATTCTTTAGGGACACGCCCAGCCCAGTCACTATTACCTGGGAAAGGTTTTTTTCTCCCCTCCAGGAAGTAGAGGTAGGCTAGTGGATTACCGCAGCACACACACACACACACACACACACACACACACACACACACACACACACACACACACTCTCTCTTTTTCTCCATACCTGCAGGGCATATAAGAACCTTGTTTGTATTGTCTTCCTGATAAAGTACAAAAGCTGGTTGTCCCACATAACAAACTTTCCAGAGATGGAAAACTATTTTGACATTAAAAATGTAGAAAGATCATTATTATGCACGTTGTGTATTAATAATAATTTGTGATCCACCATATATATATATATATATATATATATATATATATATATATATATATATATATATATATATATATATATATATATATATATGTGTGTGTGTGTGTGTGTGTGTGTGTGTGTGTATATATATATACACATTTAGCTCAACTCCATATATAACAACAACAACCACTTCTAAAACTAAAAACTAAATCACCACACATATTGAAGTACTGGGAGTGGGACTGAAATCAGAAGGAAATTAACAGTAGCATTAATTATCTTCATATCTTCAGAAAATGTGGTCTAATTTCATTTAAGTCAAGAGTATTAACAAATATGAGGTGCCTTTTGTAATAACACAAAATAAATTCTGATCTTTTTTGTCTCTATTGAGAACAACCACAAACACCTCACAGTGCTATGGTAAAAAGTATGTGAACCCTTTGAATAATGACCTCAAAAAACTAATTGGAGTCAAGTATAAGCATACGTTAGCATACACAGTTTTATAAACAGGTGCTTGAGTAATAGATATGTATGTTACAACTTTTACTTAACTTGCTGTATAGTAAAACTAGGTATTTAGTGTTAAAACAAGTTAAAGGGTTAAAGTTAATTTGTGTGAATGAAAGTCATCGCTGGCAACAGGAAGTGATGTAATATACCTACCATAGGTCAATAAGAAACCACTAAGTCAACAGAAGCCACTCTACATCCTGTTGCCTTGATTATCTGTCGTTGGAATCGACTAGTGTTACAGACTGCTGTTTGTGGATAACCCCTGTTTGATGACCTCTTCTGGCTTTTGAGTTTCTCCAGTCTCCCCTCTGCAGTTACTCACCTGTTATGGATCACTGCAACCTCAGACTCCAGACTCCAGTCCTTAGTATTCCTTTGTCACTCTCTTATCATATCATATATACTTACTATTTACAATAAGTGCTAATCTGCCCAGATCACTATTTCATCTGTTATCTTCTGTCACTAATTCTGATTCTCATCTAGACCCTAAACATGTCCATATCCACCCCTGCCATTCCTGATCCCTGGAGCTCCCTCACTACATCTTAGAGTCTTAAAAGAGTCTACTGGAGAGAAATCTCTCTCCAGTAGTCTGTCATGTCCTCCTTCCACCTGGTTGGGGTAGTAACCCTCACACCTTTTTGCATGATAGAGCTTTAACTATTTTAGTATTTTTGGATGGCACAGTGAATGTTGTTCAGAGACAGTGATTTTTGGAAGAGTCCATGCAGTGATGTCCATCACAGAATCATGCCGGTTTTTAATGCAGTGTCACTGAGGGGGCCTGAAGATCACAGGGTCCGATTTTGTGTTTTAGCCTTGTCCCACAGAGATTTCTCCAGATTATCTAAATCGTTCGATGATTTTATTTAAGCCTGTAATTTTATATTGAGGAACACTCTGAAATAGTTTGACAATTTGTAGATGCAGCTTTTCACAGATTGGTGAACCTCTGCCTATCTTTACATGTGAGGGACTCTCTAAAATCCTCTTTTTATTCCCAATCTGTTACTAACCTGTTGCCAATGAACCTCATTAGTTGCTGAATGCTTTTCCAGTTCATTCTTGTTAGTACCACTTCCAACCTTTTGTTGTCTCTGTCACTACTTTTTAGACATATGTTTCTGCAATCAATTTCAAAATGTGCCAATTTTTCTTAAAATGTCAGTTCTATTTTGAAAGAAATATGGGTTTATGAGATTCTGTTTTCATGTTGTACCAACTTTTTTGGAATTGGAGTTGGACAATTCAGGATCTAAAATGAAAGTTATTTGATTATTATGTAAAAAGTAAACATAATGACACACCACTCTTGTTTCAGATATAATAGGATAGGAATTTAACGGTTTCTGCTAATATTTGTCATTAAATATTATCTGATCTTCATCTAAGTCAAAAGTATTAAAAAATATAATGTGCCTAAAATAATTACACAAACAATTCTGATCTTTCATGTCTTTTTTGAGAACAACCATAAAACACATCATAGTGCTAGTAGAAAAAGTATGTGAACCCTTGGAATTAATAACTGGTTGAAGTTTCAGGCAACGCACAGACATTCTCACATTATCCTGAAGAATTTTTGATAGACTTGGGAATTCATCTTCTTCTCAATCACTGCGAGCTGACCAGGCCCTGATGGAGCAAAGCAGACCCAAATCATGTTTCCTTCACCGTACTTTACGATTGGGATGATGTTTTCATGATGATAAGCAGTGACCTTTTTATGCCAGATGTTGTGCTGTGTGTTCTTTCTAAATAGTTCAGTCTTAGTCAGTCCACAAAATATTTTGCCAATACTGCTGTGAGGTGTGCTCTTTTGCAAACTTCAGGCTTTCAGCAATGCTCTTTTTAGTTAGCAGCGTCTCCTTTGTGGTGTGCTTCCATACACACCCTGCTAGGTCAATGTTTTACCAACTGTAGACTCATGAACACGCATGTTAGCCAGTTCCAATTATGCCATTTTTAGATTGTTTGCCTAACTGTAGACTGGTGAATGTCTAAATCACTTCCACCTTAATGTGAATGAATAATTCTTGATTGTAGATTCTCTTTTGTTGAGGTATTACTCACATAAGCATCTACTTCTTGTGCGGAGCAAACTCAAAAAGTTTGAGTGGTTTTTGTCACTCAAAGTAGCTCTAGTCCACACCGTTCAGGTATGGTAATTCCTGACTTCAATTAGCTTCTTGAAGGTCAATATTCAAATGGTTCACATACTTTTCCGCTAGCACTATGATATGGCATCACAACATCAGCTTTCACAAACATTTTTCATTTGTTTAATTTTCACAAATGTATGCCTAACATTAAGTACCGGAGATTTTATGGTAGTTGCTAAACCTAATTCAGACATTATACTACAAATGCTATCAACTGGTGTCTACTGTTTGTTCCACTGTAGTGCTGACACTGCTATATATTTGCAGTCTCACAGCATACAGGAGCAGGCTGAACTTGGAGCTGGGGATTGCCATAATATTCATAATCACAATGTTGACAAGGTAGAAAGATATCTGAGAATAATGTCAACTAAACAGCATTAACAGGAAGCATTTTAACATACGCTCACCTCAAGTATTGGGAACTTTAGATGTGTTTAACATGGACGCCCAGCATCAACAGCTTACATTACTAAAATACTGCAATATTTTGCAATCTGTGCAATTTATAATTTAAAATATAGGTATTTCTACCACATATTCTTAAGTCAGTAAAGAATCTCTTATAGTGTTGACATTTTAACTGCTCCAGCCCCTTCAGTTTGAATAAATAAAACAAAAACCAGACTACATTAAAGAGTAAGAGGTCCTTTGAGTTAAATTTTTGTTGTGTTAATACTGGCAAAATAGTTATTTGTACACTTGGCAACAAAAATGCTTTTGTACTGTACAAGATGCATGGTAAATGACCAGGTAGCCTGAGAAGAACAGGTTTTGTGGTTGACTGGACACTTACTTGATTAATGAAGAAAAACCTTTTCATTATTGCACAGCATACCACGAATGCTCTCCAAAATGCGCTGAATTTATTTTGTTTATTTATTTATCAGATCATCAAGTTTAATATTACCGGTACACAAAGATAACCCAAGTAAATATGAAATGCAGTTTTTAAATAATTATTTAATTTATTAAGGTAAAAAGAGCTGTCCAAACATTCATGGTCCTATGTAAAAAAGGAAATGCTAAATCATTACTAAACTGTGATTTACCACATTTGCAGTTAGATTTTACTGGCCCGACCCAAACCAGTGGCTCAAATAAACCACACCATTTACAGTTTGTTCTATTAGCAATATTATTGGGACTGTATAATTAGGAGTGTTAGTATCATTTGTCCTTGTGCTTTTTCAATTTCTGTTGCTTTTATGTGATGGAAGGCAGAGAACATGTTGACATACTCAAAACACGACAGACACGCAGACTCTTATGCTTACATACAACTTCACAAAACAAAAAAAAAAACATCATTTATTGAACCGTGACAACTGTGACTGTTGGGAACACTTCTGTACTTGTTCTAAGAGCTTTAAGAGTGAAGAAGGCTTGTATGGAAAGAGTTTCTTTGTCTGCAGCCTCATCAGCACCTCTCTGAGCTCAGACAGACAAAGGACTGTTTTAACGTATGTTTCACAGGTCACCTTCCCTGACAGAGTAGCCATGTTCAGCACTTGTGGTTGCCTTTCCAGTGTGGACTTTGATTTGCTTAGTAATCCCCTTGAGTCAGATAATTGTCTTTGTTTGATAGATATTTGGGGTCCAGTAGTCTCTTGTTTCATAGCCAAGGCACTTAATGTGCCTTTATCAAACACAGATGCCCCTGATTCATCCTCAGAAATCTCCATGGTTTCTTGACTAGAATCTTCAGAGCTGTCATACTCCACTAGGTGAGGTCTAACAATCAAACTGACCTTTTCCACTAGTGGCTGACCTTTATATGGCAGTGCAGATATGTCACCATGACTTGAGCAAGTAAGTGTCTCCTGCACTGAAGGATGAGAGTGTGACATGCTGAATGTTCTACATGCTGCAGTGAAGCCCATCCAGTCAACTGTGAGGTACTTTAGGTACCGCACAAAGTACTCCAGAAAGCAGGTTTCAGTGGAGATGAGGAAGTCAAGAAGCATGCTGTGGTCGAAGGAGACACTCTGAAGCAGAAAGAGGAAGTGGCAATGTGGGTTGCAGCCAGAGGCACAGGCTGTCTCTAACACAGCAGGGTCATCCAACCCAAAGCACAGTCTGTGAGAAGAGACACACATTTTAGTTAGCTCTTTTAGAAATCATGCTACATCCTAGACTGCAGAAGCTGTTTATCAGATTTGTACTCCCTTTGTCATTACAGGCCATTATCTGATAGCAAATTTAAATTCTTCTTGAAAATAAATGACAGGAATGTTTTGTTTTAGTATATAATTTAGTAAGTTTTTTGGATAATTTAGTGAGAACTTATTCAACTTCTCTGACTTATAAAAGGCCTGGTTGTACACCATTAGATTTTTTACCTTGATGCTGTGAGTGTTAACACTGATCTTATGATGTGGAAAGGAACAGGAAAGCCAAAGCTCGAGGTTTTGGCTGCTTTTAACACTTGTCAGAGACACTACATCATGTCCTATTTTTACTATTATCTCACAATGTCTAACATTTCAATTATTTCACATTTAAGGATCTTAAATTGGAAAATAATATAATTTCACATATCTGGCAGTTGTACCTCTGATGGAGGAATATGGAAAGCAAGGCTTTGGCTGCCTCAATCATGTCATCATCCTGTTCTCCAGACACCCGGCTGACACAACAGCAGAGATGAGTGGATTCAAACAGCTGGATGCTGCACTGCCTCATGAAGGCCCACAATCTCTGTAGATACCCATAAACTTCTGAGGCACTGTCCACCGCTCCTGTGAGAGGACACAGAGCGAGTGTCAAAATAGCCACTGAACTCAAGTAAGAATACTGCCACCTGCTGCGAACACCCTGTGATAGAGTAAGAATTCTCTTTGTGCTATACTGAATCAACTTCTGAAACTGCACACCCTGTGCTATCATCTAAACAGGACAGTTAAGTTAAGGTATTTTTGTGTTTTACTTTTATTGACAGTAATTTCACTGTTTTGATTCAGTCTCAGTTCTCTCATCAAGCTTGTTTCCAGCTGCACCAGCTGTTTTCCTCGCCAATCCTACAGCATACCAACTTCCCAGTAGCAAACAGCACACCTTAAAATTTAGAGATTAGCTGGGGCTACACAGGAGCATCTGAGATCCAAAGAGCCAGATATTGTGGCTCAGTGTACTGTATGGTGTATGTGTACCAGTTTTGTGTTGCATCATGGATTCTCACCTGTTCCACCAGCTGTCTGAACGTGAAGTTCCACCGACTTGAGAAGAAGCAGGCTGACAGCTCTTAGGATCACACAGTCAGGCTTCCGACCTTCATAACCTGTGATGTGTCTGGTTCCCCCAAAGAAAGATGCAGACTCCACTTGAACACTCTCCAACCAATTAGCAGTCACTGCTGTTAACACAGTCTCAGCCAGCGTGCTCATATCAGAGCTAAAGTGCTCATATTTCAGACCACTGGACAGCACTTCTAAATTCCAATCCTCTCCAGCCTGCTGAAGCACAGCTCGCTTCAGAAGCAACAGTGCTCGCTTTTTGACAAAATAGTCAGAGGTGCCGCTGACTGTGGACAGGAGTGCTGAGGAGTACAGGTGGGTTATTCTCTGACTCTTCAGACAGATACCAGCACCAGACATCAAACTGGAAGCAGTCAGCACCTCCAGCAGGTCCAGCAGGAGGCAGAACGTTGTTCTCCAGTGTTGACCGCTGGTAAAATCTACTAAAGACTGTGTTAGCGTTTTTCTCTCGGAAAGAAATTTTGAACATAAAGCGCATAGACTCAAGTCAAAAGCTGCCACAAGTTTCCCAAGAATCTCTGATGGGGGAAAAAAAAAAAAGCAAACATAAATGAAAGATCAGACGCAAAAAAACACAACATGGTCAAACTCTAAGCAATCTGTGCTGCTCTATTGTGGCCTTTGTGCCAGTCTTTTTGATCAATTGCCCTACCTAGTGTAGAAATAACTTAACATGCTATAATTTTAATATGTCATGTTCTGTGTCACATTAAGCACCAATTCTGTATTGGCTGCTGCAATGTTAGTGTTTTCTGCTTGTCTCTGTACGTGGTAAACTGGATATCTTTGGGCTGGACACACAGTAGTAGGGTTTGGCTGTCACTCAGATCTAAGCTGTGCTCACAGTGAATGTAAATGTATAAAACTAGCTGCTTTTACCTTGATGAGCTCCTTTAAGAAGTCTTTTAAAAACTTCAGTTAGCGACCACAGACAGGCGTCCAATTCCAAACCAGGAGATGAGCTGTTAAATACCTGCACAAACTTCTGCTGCCACACAGGATTGACTGTAACCTGAGAAATGAAAGTTTATAACACATAAAGTGCCAAACATTTGTGGAAGGTTTGTGAACCCTTTAAATCTTCTACGTTTCTGTAGACATAAGATTTTAAATGTGATCTAATTATCTAGTCCCAGATATTGGGATACATATTAAACAAAAAATGCACATCTCCGGATTGGCTTGGAGGGATTTTAGGCCGCTCCTCTTTACAGAACCGCTTTAACTTTGGGATGTTGGTTGGCTTCTTAACATGAAATGCCTGCTTCACATCATTTCATAGCATTTCTTTAGAATAAAATATCCATCCATCCATTTTCTTAGCTGCTTGTCCACTGAAGGGTCACAGGAGCGCTGATGCCTATCTCAGCTGTCATCGGGCGAGAGGCGGGATACACCCTGGACAGGTCGCCAGTCCATCGCAGGGAAGACATACAGAGACAGACGACCTTTCACACTCACATTCACACCTATGGGCAATTTAAAGTCACCAATTAACCTAAGATGCATGTATTTGGAGGTGGGAGGAAGCTGGAGTACCCAAAGAGAACCTACGCAGGGATGGGGATAACATGCAAATTCCACACAGAAAGGCACCCTGCTGACCTCTGGATTTGAACCATGGTCCTTCTGCCACCCAAGATAAAACATATAACATATAAAACATTGACAGTAAGGCCTTTCTTGAGGCAGTCTCAAAAACTGCATATTAATGGAGGCCTTCCTAAAAATGACAATATCATTTAATACAGCAGAGATGTGTAAAAAGTGTTGACAGGGGAAATGGGTCCTACAGCTTCAGTTCATTAATTCCAGATGATACAGATACTCACAGATTTGTGATGGATGATATGATAGAAAACACTTGCTGACACACTCTTTGCAGCCAGATGGGAGATTATCTGGTCTTCAGTCTTAAACTGATGGACCTGTGGAAAACAGCTTTTTATGTCACTGTAGAAAACCTTTCACGTCATTGTGTAAAAAAAAGCTTTTTAGTGTTTCTTCAGCCAGGACAGCGTGTGACTCACAAGCTGCAACATGACATCCATTTCTTGAAACAACATCCTCAAGATCTCCGTGAAGTACAAGGTCACTTCTGGAGGCTGGCTCTGAGACGTCAGGCAGGAGGTCATCTTCTCCAGCAGAGTCAGGCTGATGCGTGTGAGATCCACAGTGTATTCTGCAGCAACACTCCCTCTGTCTTCACGAGGCACCAGTGCACACACCCCAGAAAATATCACATCAGCTACATCCGCAGCACTTCGACTGGGACACGATCCCATCGCGAAACATCTGTACACATCTGCCAAACAGTCAAAACGCTCGCTTATGGTGTAACCCTCTCTGCAGCACGCCGTGAGAGCCATGACACTGCCTCTTCCGTATAGACCTGCCACGTGACAACACGCGGAAGCAAAAGCCAACAAATGGTTCTGAAGCTGAGTGAAGGCACATAGACGTAACATGACCGGAAGTATGCAACGTCCTTCAAAATAAAACGAAAGAGATTTCATTCCTTTCTGGGGTCATTCTGGTAAACAATAACGTGCTCAAGTTGTCCAGTAGAAGTTCTGACACTTTGAGGTGTACAGTTTATATCAGCATTCAGGCAACGTGTAGCTCAGTTGGACAAGACACCGTCATTTACTGCAGCTGTCCAAACAAGAATTTCCCCAGGGGGATCTATTAAGTATGTCATTATTATTAATATTATCAGCGGCTCATCAGCCATTCTTATAGCACCTTATATAATATGAACATTTTGTGATCATGTTTGCTTGTACTTTTTCTTACGTCACTTTAGTACTTCATATTCTTGTCCATCAAACATGGATCAATAAAGCTTTCATTTTTCCTTGTCTTTACATTTTTAAGTTTGAAACTATAATCAACAAATGCTTCTCATATAATTAAATATTAGTTACATACCCAAAAGGACAAAATAGATCAATCTACAATAAATAAATAACGAAAAAGGATACAAATAAATGCATATTTAAATTATGCTGTGAAGCCATTGATCATTTGTTATTATTTTTACACTTCTGAGCCACATTTTCGGTTAAGTTTTAAGTATTGGTCCAGTGTTTAAATGTGAAGAAGCAAGCTTTTTCCACTTGATTCAGATATAGCCAGATCTTCTTCTTCATCTCTGTACTCTACTATTTTCCTCAATAACAAGACGTCATTGGATATCAGATATTTAGTTTGACGCTATACTCAACTAGTTCTCTAGTTTGAATACTGTTATTAATTATGTCTCAATTTTTAGCTTTCAATGTTGCATTTTTTTGTCTCAAATGACAGCCTTTGTTTTGAATCAGATATAAGCAAGTAGCATTTTTTATTTATTTATTTATTTTATTTTTATTTTATTTTTTTGCAAATTTTTTTTAGAGTTGTGTGATTTGTGCTTTTATTCTGAAAGTTTAGATACGGAAGTGTCGTTATTTTGCTGTTGTCATTCTGATGAGACTTTGTTGTTAAAACTGATTGTTAAGATCGCAGTGATGGTCAAGATTAATGAAACAGATTTTTGGGCAAGTTTAAACAGACAATATTGCTTTTTATTGATGGATTTGAGTTGAAGAGGACAAAGATATGTAGCTTTGACAACTCCTGTTCTTTCCATCTGGAAGCTGATTGGTTAAGTTAAGCGTCGGCTCAGCGTCTGTCAAGTAAATATTTGTTTAATAGAATGGTTGTTGTGTTTTTCAGTAAATATAAGACTTATCTTTAATGTTGATGCACCTGGCCTGGTATTTATATGTACCCAACGCTACGTCCAAAAAGTCACACAAGCTAGCAAGCGAATGCTTGTGAGTTTGTTAGCTTGCTGGCTAATCAGCGTTAGCTAACATCCTGGGACAAATATAGCCCTAAAATCAGGTGTTTTGTCTAAACTAACGGTCATTTGACACATGTGGCAGTGTGTAAAACGACAGTTTTACACACTGCCCTTTTGGTTTCCCAGTTTCTAATGCTTATCGTCATTGTTTACTTGTGCGTAGTTTGGTTTTATATATTTGGTTGTGTTAGCAAATAAAGCCATTCTATTGTCCATTGTTTCCATCAACCCGTTGACATAACTAACAAAACTGTGTTTAACATAATTGCCAAATATCTAGCAGGCTTTTCTGCCTTGTTTCAACGTTTTATTCATTTAAATTATGTAAGTTTAAACCTGGGCTATTTCTTTTAGCAAGTTGTGCAATTGCAACATACCTCTCCTTTTGACATGTTCATTTTAGCCAGAACAGGCAGTTGTTGACATTAACATATGATTTTTTGATGTACACCTCCACTAACAATTGTTTTGTTTGTGTTGCAGAAACCACTATTTAAGTCTTATCAGCATTGCCGGTAGTGCTACTGTGTACAGAGAAGTGCAGCTTCGTTATGACTAAGAGGAGCCCGTCTCTTCAGCTTGTCAAAAGGTACATTCTGTTATTAATCTTTAACACTGTCAAGTGGTCAACTAAACTAAGGTCAAACATTTAAACAAAATAAGTCGTTTCTCTTAACTATAGAAATCAAAATCCCTCAGTGCTGTTGATGTGAAATTAGCTTAGTTGTGGTTTTAGTTAAATCTATGTTAAGGGAAACCAAATATTTTAGCCTCTTAAAGGCCATTTCTATGGGTTTGACTTCAAAAGACAAGATTCCAGCTTTCATTTCCAAGTGTTTATGTAGAAGATGGCACCTTTAGTTTGAACCCACCCATTTTTAATTTGAACAAAATTATTGGAAGTACCTGTTAGACCCAGGTCTGCCCCTTTTACATTGATTATTAAAACAATAAATAGCACTGAATGTCTATGCTCAGTTTCAGATTTGAGTTTTGCCATTGCATTTATAGTTTATTTAATTTCAATTCAATTTTATTTTTATAACACCAAATCATAATAGATGTCATCTCAAGGCACATTACGGTGTTGAAGGTTTAAGACTTTACAAAATATAACTGTATATAGAATTATAAAGAAAACCCAACAACCCACTTGAGCAAGCACTAGGCGACAGTGGAGAGGAAACACTCCCTTTAACAGAAGAAACCTCCAGCAGAACCAGGCTCAGGGTAGGCATCCATCTGCCTTAACTGGGTGGGGTGAGTGGAAAGAGAAGAGAGAAAGAACAGCAGGCAAAAAAAAAAACAGGTTGATAGGACCAGTAACCGCACTCTGGAAATATACAGCTGGGGATACTTGCAGAAAAGTACAGAGAGAGGGAGACAGAGAGGATGAAATACAACTACAGGAGAGAGAAAACACAAAGTTAAGGACATGCAATGGTGGAACTTCAATGAATAGACAAGAAGAGAGGAGAGGAGCTAAGTGCATCAGTAGTGATCCCCCAGCCAACAAATCTATAGCAGCATAACTAAGAGATGGTTCAGAGTCACCTGATCCATCTCTAACTATAAGCTTTATAAAAAAGGAAAGATTTAAGTCTAGTTTTAAATATAGAGAGGATGTGTGCCTCCCGAACTTGAACTGGCAGCTGGTTATACAGGAGAGGAGCTCCTGGAAACTCTAGGAACCGCCAGTATACCTGTACTCTGACAACGTCCAGTCTAGAAGTAAGAAATGCATGAACTAGTTTTTCAGCATCACTTTGAGACAGAATAATCCCAATTTTAGCAATATCCCTCAGGTGGAAGAAGGCAGTTCTAGAGATTTCTTAGGCAATTCTATGTCTGTAGTAGTGTGCAGTGTATAGTCATAGTGTACAACTTAACTTTGTACCACAGCTTATGATGTTTAGCTACTGTTTATATGGCGGCTGCCATATAAGTTCAGGTTTTGAAAATTTGTCTGAATTTTCATTCAGTGGTATGAGATCAGTAGTGTTTTTCACATTGGTTATTGCAGTCTGTATCTTGAGAATAAAGATATTGGCCTTAATTTCTGCATCTGTTTGCAAGATTTGTATTAGATATTGTTTAATTTAAGTTGTTCAGCACATTTATGTAATGACATGTACTGTATATGAAACGTTACTCAATATTCTGGATAGTAGAAGATGGTTGTAGTTACTCTACCCTTGGTATTTGATTCTCAAATGTCAACAACACAATGTTCTACTACACACAGAATGCAATCAATGATTTTTCCTAACAGAGCTTAGGTACAGATGAACATTCCCATTCCGAAATGTGACAGGATGCTGAACCATCACTGCAGAAGGAATCCTGAGCTTCATGAGGAGCTGCAGATCCAGGCTGCAGTGGCAGCTGGGGATGTCTGCACTGTAAGGAGAATGCTGGAGCAAGGGTACTCGCCTAAGATTCGCGATGCCAATGGATGGACACTGCTCCATTTCTCTGCTGCCAAAGGAAAAGAAAGATGTGTTCGAGTCTTTCTGGAACATGGAGGTTTGAGATTTTGTCCTTTTTGTCTTGCTGCTGATGTTATTATTACTTTTGGGTGGTTAGCATCATGTGACATGACATGTTTTGGTTTTTTCTTCCTTTACTAGAGTAGCCTTTGTGTTGAAAGCCATTCAGGTATTGCAGCTTGACAGTCAAGAAGACCATAAAATAGTTAACAGTTATATAATATATGATTATAAAATATTTGACGTAATTTTTGCAGCTCCCCAAATCTCAACAATAGTCAGTAGGGATTCACAGACCCCTACAGGCTAAACAGTAGCACCCTGGGCACCTATTCTGGTGGAGTGGGGCCTGGGTTCCTAGTTGTGCACAAGAATGCCTGGCCTCATGTGGCGAGAATATGTAGACAGTCCCTGGAGAATGAAGGAATTGATACCATTGACTGGCCGCAATGTTTGCCTGAGCTAAATCCAATAGAACACATCTGGGACATTATGTTTCCCTCCATTGACGCCAAAAGCTTAGTGATGACCTGGATCTAGATCTGGGAGGAGATACCCAAGTATAATTAGGACCATGCTCCAATGTTGTCAGGGCTGCATACAAGCACTACTGAGTACCCTTTTGCAATTAACTTTTAGCATAATTTTTTCACTTTGATTTTCAGGCTGTCCTGAATTCACCTATCTGATTGTTTGTAATTTTCATTTCCGGAACATTCTTTTTTTCCTAACACTTTGCCCAGTCCACATCAGTATAGATATCAGCATGATTTTTCCCCACTGAGATCTGTTTTTTTTTAAGTGTTCCTTTATGGGGTTTTTTTAACAGTGTATTTCAGTTGGACAGATAATGTGCACTCATTGAATTAATTAGCATTCTGTGGCTGATACTCAGCCAGATGTCCCTGTGAAGGCAGATAGTCCTGCTTGTCAGAGCTTGACAGCACAAATTTTTAAATTTGATTTTGTCCTTTTTTTTTTATTAACATTTTACCTTCTTTCTTCATAGCTGGTGCAGAGACTTTTAATTTGTGCCTTTGTGTCATTCAGACTGGATTACTACTGGATAATATAATGTTTTCAGGCGCACTGAGCTAGTACTGAAAGTCTCTAAATGATTCAGAATGCTGCAGCAGGAATTTTAACCAAATCTGGAATATTGGACCATATTACACCAGTCGTAGCTTCCCCTCATTGCCTCCGTATTAAATTCAGATCAGTCTTTAAGGCGCTTCTGGTGACATATAAAATCTTATATCAAACTGCTCTTTTAATAACTATCTCATCTCCATAAGTGGGACTCTTGTCTCTCCCCACAGTTAAAAAGAAGTCAGCTGGGTGCAGGGTCTTTTCTTACTGGGTCTTTTCTTCTGGAATAACCTCCCTGATGACGTCTGACAGCCTGACTCTGTGTTTTGTCCTCAATTATTTGTTATTGACAAATTAAATATTTTTTCTTGATCTTGTTTATAACCTATGAACAGAAGGGCTGTGCCCAAATATTCTAATATTTTTTTGCTAGATATATTCAGTTTTCAGTTTTGATACTTTTATGTGCTTACTTTTTTCTTTGCTTCTTTTTAAACTAAATGTAAGATATCAGTAATAGTTTAATTTAAAATGTGGAAATACTGTACATATTTATTGAAATTCTTTATAGTGTAGCACTGTAGCTGTAACTACAGAAGTCCCCTCAAACAATGTCACCCAAAGCATCAAAGCTTTGGTTTAAGACTTTTAAACTCTTGCTTTGTGTGACTTTGCTCTCATTTTCACTCTTTCTACTCTCCTGTGTGCAGCTGACCCCACAGTGAAGGATTTTATTGGTGGCTTCACAGCTCTTCATTATGCTGCAATGCATGGCAGAGCGCGCATTGCCCGGCTGATGCTGGAGTCAGACTTTCGCAGTGATATTATCAATGCAAAAAGCAATGATGGCTGGACACCACTGCATGTGGCAGCACATTATGGTCGAGACTCATTTGTACGCCTCCTGCTCGAGTTCAGGGCTGAGGTGGATCCACTGAGTGACAAAGGGACCACACCACTGCAGCTGGCCATCATCCGTGAGCGCTCTAGCTGTGTACGGATCCTGCTGGACCATGGTGCCAATATTGACATTCAAAATGGCTTCCTGCTGCGATATGCCGTCATCAAGGGCAATCACTCATACTGCCGCATGTTCCTGCAGAGGGGAGCAGACACAAACCTTGGACGTCTTGAAGATGGACAGACCCCACTGCACCTGTCAGCCCTCAGAGATGATGTGTTGTGCGCCCAGATGCTCTATACGTATGGTGCTGATACCAATACCAGGAACTATGAGGGCCAGACACCTGTAGCTGTATCTGTTAGCATGTCTGGAATCAGCCGGCCATGTCTGGACTTCTTGCAGGAGGTCACCAGTAAGTCCCACCAACACACTATCAGAAGCATGTTGCGTACTGTATTCTGTTCCCACTTTATGTGTGGACAGATTAAAACAAATCATGTCATCATGTTAATAAGCAATTAATACCTTTTAATTGTTTAGTTTATAAAGTGTATATTGATACACATTTTCATTGATTGAGTCATTTACAGATTGAAATAACAATAATAATAATAATAACAATATTAATATTAATAATGAATACTTTATTAATCCCTTTGTGGAAATTGTGGTTGGACAGCTGCCAGACAGTGCAAGACACCGAAACCTACTACGGGGTTTCGGTGTCTTGTCCAAGAACACCTCAGCAAGTAGCCAGGAGGAACCGGGAATCAAACACCCCGGGTTCGTACACGACTGCTCTATCACCTGAGTTACTGCCGCCCACATAATAGCATTGGGATCTGGATCACAGTACATTTTACAATTTATTTGTAAGTGCAGGAAGAACAACCTCTTTTCAGTGCAAGATTTCCTTTGATAGAGAGATTTGCATTAGTGGCAGTATTTGGTTTGCAAAATGTGATATTTGATTGGGAAGTGAACACTTTATTTACAAGCATGAATACTAGCCAGTATTGCATGCCTGTTAGCTAATGCAACGTGGCATATGGAAAGGATGTTCTTACCTGTGAAAAGTAATCTGTCAAAGTGGGTGGGGTGTACAAAAGGATTCTGAGTTTAGTAAGTTGAGAGGAGGTATGGAGTGAAATACTGCTGCTTGCCAACATGGGGTTATAATGACTAGTGTTCAGTCACAGAACAATCCCAGGTCAGAGGAACAGGAGAGCACATTACCTGAAGCATTATGATTTACAAAGAACAATGGCTGCATTCCTCCATTGCCCCCTGAACTTTGATATCAAAGATATCAAAGAGCTGTGCACTGATTCAGACAAGCCCTTTCAGAGACTCCAACCATCAGCTAGATCACATATCTGCCGGTGTTATTGACGGGTTAGGCTCATCCCACACAGAATGAAAAGGGCACCTATGTCTTTTCAACTGCTGCACATGACAGCATTTCCCTCTGTAGAGATTTCTCATGACCGTACCATGTCCAGCAGTACTCATATCATTGTTCTAAAATGGTTTGAGCACTGACAAAACCAAAAGTTGTTTCACCCAGAGGAAATTTCACAGGTGAATTTCCAACTTTAGGTTTATTCTAGGTGAGCTTTATAATCCAAAAAAATAGCATAATGCTGCATACTGTTTGAACTTGTGAGGCTGTAGCAGCCTGTTGACCTGGGGCTAATTCTTCCACTCACTGAGTAGCATGCCATCGCTTTAACATCTTGCTTGTTTGATGTGAAATGAACATTTAGGCTCCCTTGGGCAAGTAATATTATATATATATATATATATATATATATATATATATATATATATATATATATATATATATATATATATATATATATATATATATATGTATGTATGTGTATGTGTATATGTGTGTATATATATATATATATATATATATATATATATATATATATATATATATATATATATATATATATATATATATATGTGTGTGTGTGTGTGTGTGTGTGTATATGTATATATGTATATATATATATATATATATATATATATATATGTGTGTGTGTATATATATATATGTCAGCTATAACATTAAAACCATTCATCCAACCATCCATCAGTCTTCTATGCAGCTTATCATGCTAAGGGTTGCGTGGGACAGCAGATCCCAGCTGTCACTGGGCAAGTGGTAGACATTTCATTGGCTGCATCCAAGTCTTTCAACAGATCAACAGTACCTGTCCCAGTTCACAGGTTTCTCCAAATGCAGCCTCCCTTCTCCCCATTACACTGGACAGTCTATCACACAGCAGACACATGTAGACTTTCCAGCAGTCTACCACTCCATTGTGGTTCTCCAACATTAATACCACCTTGCAGTATTAAAGTTAGGGTGGACAGAGGTCAGTGCGAGAAAAATTATATGCTGGCCATGATCGATTGGTGGCAGAACACAGACTGGGTTAGAGTCCCCTTGATGACCCAGTGTCAACTACAACAATAAAACTACAAGATGGATTTTTTGATGTTGCCCATCATTGTGGACTACAGTATATCTTTGAACCATTTGCTGTTTATCTCAGCGGGTCAATGTAATAAAATAGTCGAAGTACACATAATTACTTTTTTAAATAACCATTTATAAATGCAGGATATAGGATAAGGTTTTGAGATATCCATCATTGAGGTTTGAGCTGCTATCTCTGCACAGTAAATATGAATAGGATGGTAAAGACCCTGCACTGAAATTTCTTTTAAGTACCATGGAATCTAGATTTCTTTTGTATGTCTGTAATGAGAGAACTCTTTCTCTTAACTTATGTGTATTTCTTGTGATGGTGGACATGGTGGAGTGTCTTCAGCAGGGCGTTTCTACACCTACATCTAACTCTTAACACACATAATTTCCTGGAATCAATGGGAATCTTCTGAACTGTTTGCATAGAGCTGATAACAGTGTGTTGTGACTCATTTGGGGAACTGATTAATACCTTTGGATGGTTCATTTGAACAGTGTTTTCCTACACTTTCATATTTGTGTGCAGCTTTAGAATAGAAGTATTTTATGATAGCGAAACTATTTTAGTATATATGTGCAGCTAAATGTTGCCTAAACTAGACATACAAAAATAAGACTAAAAACACTAAGACCATAAGAATAACTCCTATTCTTCCATTTCATCGGCTGCATCCAAGTCTTTCAACAGATTAACAGTACCTGTCCCAGTTTACAGGTTTCTCCAAATGCATCCTCCCTTCTCCCCATTACACTATCGCCCAAAAAATGCATTGAAAGCTAAAAGACTGAAAGTCTGCCTAAACCTTTAGTATTGAGAGATGAAGCATAAAGAGTACTTTACTGCTTTAATTTAACAAAATTTTTCAAGTGTTTTTCCTTTCTAAGAAAACATTTGCAAAGTCTCTTTTTCTTAAAAAGACAGTGACATGAGTGGAATTGAGTGAATCAAATAGCTATATGTGCATTTTCATGTGTGTCAAAGTGGCACCCACTCATACAGAAAATTCAGAAAATTATTATTTATTAATGTTCAGTGTATATGGGAGGTCCCCCGGCCAACTAAGCTATAGCAGCATAACTAAGAGATTCAAGATTCAAGATTCAAAAAACTTTATTAATCCCAGAGGGAAATTATTTTGCCTCATTACCATTGTTCTCAAAACAGACAGAAAGAAAAGGAACCACAACCAGGAAAGATCCAACACCAACATAAATACACAATAACATCAATACAGAAAAACTCAATATATATACAGAATATGTAAAATAGATAAATGGAATTGGATCAAAATATATAGATTCACAGCAAGTATATGACACTTTCACTTCCCCCACCCCTTACAGAGGGGGGAGGAATTGTACAGATTGATGGCCACAGGTAGAAAGGATCTCCTGTGGCGCTCTGTGGAGCATTTAATGTTAATAAGCCTTTGGCTGAACATGCTCCTCTGTCCAACCAACAAACTGTGCAGTGGGTGGGAGGGATTGTCCAGGATTGAGAGGAGTTTGGACAGCATCCTCCTCTCAGCTACAACATGTAGAGGGTCCAGCTCCACCCCCAGAACAGAGCCAGCCCTCCTAATCAGTTTATTTAGTCTGTTAGTGTCTGCCACCTTCACGTTGCTGCCCCAGCAGACCACCGCATAAAAGATGACACTGGCCACCACAGACTCATAAAACATCCGCAGCATGGTGCTGCAGACGTTGAAGGACCGAGTCTCCTCAGAAAGTACATCCGGCTCTGAGCCTTCCTGTACAATGCTGCTGAGTTCTTAGTCCAGTCCAGTTTGTTGTCCAAGTCCACTCCCAGGTATTTGTACTCAGACACGACCTCCACCTCCTCCCCCTGTATACAGAGAGGGATGACAGGACTCCCAAATTTCCTGAAGTCCATCACCAGCTCCTTTGTTTTATTGATGTTGAGTTGCAGATGGTTGAGTCCACACCAGTCAACAAAACTGTCCACCACTGTTCTGTTGAAGGCTAGATGAGATGGTTCACAGTCACTTGAGCTCTTTAAGCTTTATAAAACCCGAACATTTTAAGCCTAACATGCCTCCCGAACCTGAACTGGGAGCTGGTTTCCAAAGGAGATGAATAGCTCTTTACAGCTAAAGGCTCTGCCTTTGTGTTCTTCTGGGAAAATATGGAACTATGAGGTCTTTAAGATATGATTGAGCTTGATTGAGGAGGAGGAGAAGGATTTTAAATTGTATTCTGGGTTTTACAGGGAGCCAATGGAGAGACACAAATGTGGGAGAAATATGATCTCTAGTGCAAATTCCAGTCAGAACTCACACAGCAGCATTTTGGATTAACTGTAGGCTTTTAAGGAGTTACTGGGATATTCTATTAATATTGAATTACAATAGTCTAGTCTAGAAATAAATGCATGTTTTGGTCCATCCAATGCCGCCAGGTTGCACCTCAGGCAATCCGGGAGCTCAGTGATGCCTTGGACCAGAACTGGGAGGAGATACCCCTGGGCATCATCTGTCATCTCATTAGGAGCATGCCCCTGACATTGTCAGGCATGCATACAAGCATGTGGGAGCCATACAACTTACTGAGTACCGTTTTAATTTCAGTAAAATGGACCAACCGGCTGCATAATTTTTCCACTTTGATTTTCAGGGTCTCTTTGAATTCAGCCCTCTGTAGGTTGTTAATGTTCTGAAAGTTATTTTGTTATGTGTTTTTACGCTAGATGCCCTTTCTGATGCAACCCTGCCATACTTATCCGGGCTCAGAACCGGCACCAGGGTCGCCCTTGGTGTCTGGGCAGGGCCATACCTAGTTTGGTGATGTGAACCTACAGCCTTACATATCCCAACCCAATGCTCTACCACTGAGCCACCAAGCTTACTACGTTATGTGACAACTGTGTTGATGCTACTTTCCTTTTTATTGGCACTAACTAAAGGTTCTGCAACTACCTTAACCAAACTGCTGCAGCAGCGAGTCTCTCCAAAGTCTGCAGGCAGCAGAAACCACATAGGTGTACTATCAACAAGCTAACAGGCTAATTAGCTAACGTGCTAACAAACAGACAAACTAACAAGCACAGAGTCTGCTCTGCATTTTTTGGCGAATGCGATCAAGGCCATGCAATGATACTACACTTTGTACTGATGTAAAAAGGCAGTCTGCAGCCCCAACTTGGCACCTACTTAAGTAAGGAGGGGAAAGCAGGTCTGTAGTCCGAGTGTCTGTGAGACTGTTGCCAACTTTGCTTGATGTTGCACTACAGTATATTTCATACTTCACAGTTTTAATAATAATTCTAATGTGAAAATGGTAAATCTAACCTTCAGACATTTTACTGTGGTTAAAATTTTCAATTAAAACTGGTTACCATTTTATCCCTACTTAGTTGTTATTCCACTGTATGATAAATGTTTCTGTTCTTTTTGCAGAGCAACCTCGGACTTTGCAAGACTTGTGTCGAATAAAAATACGTCACTGCATCGGCCTTCAAAGCCTGAAGTTCTTGGAGGATCTACCAATTGCAAAGGTTATGAAAGACTATTTAAAACATAAGTTTGACAGTGTGTGAAGACACCAATAATAGGAATGGTGATGGTGACTGAAAACTCATTTGTAAAGACTATGCAATCACAGTTCTCCTTGTTTGCAAGAAACGTCAACAGCTCTGTTCTATACATGGTGGAAGATAGTTAGTGCAGTTTGATTGTCAACATATTATAAATAGTTTTCTACATCTGTTTTTACAGTTGAAGAATAGAAATGGATCCATTATAGTTGTTTTTGTGGGAGAAACCTAATTTGACTGAAAATAGCGTTGTTACTAAGCATTATTAATATTACCATTTGCTTGATCAGGTTGTCTTAAAGTGCATACTTACCAACTATTATATTTTAATTTGTCTTCCAGTATGTGTTTTTTTCTTTATGTGCTGTGTAAAGCTAAACTTAAAGCAAATGATAATTTTCTTTCTGATCACTGATGGCTATAAATGCCCAGTAATTAATCTAAATCACCATATGCCCTTGCTTAAGCCTCTGAATCACCACCTACATCAGTATTTTTGACTTATTAAAAGTATTGATGTGGGTAGAACGGAATGTCAAGCTCTGAAGTTTTATACTTAAATTAGTGATATGGACCAATCTGGAATTAATATGTGGCTTAATCTGTACCAGCATAACTTCAATATGAACCTAACTGTAAAATATCAACAGCAAACTGAGATGAAATGTCCACAAGAGTGTATTTAAAAAAACAACAAATAACAGCATTGGATTTATGCAGACATTCCTTAAGATCATTTTTTTCTGGTATACATTAATGTAATATGTATTTTATTTCCTACTGACAAGCAAGAATATAACATGCAGGTGAAACAAACACAGTTTAGTACTTAATTCTGTTTGGGAGAGATCAACTGCAAGTCAAGTTGCTCTGTCCATTTCTATACTATTTGTAGTACATTTGAGTTTGGGGTGAGTGCACTGTGATAGGTGCTATTCAGAAAGCACCACATTTGCTTCCTTATGGAGTGATTAATGGAAAGATGAAATAAAAAAAAAAGTCTGTTTTGAAAAACACTGACACAAAATCGTTAGAAACTACAGTGTAAATATATTATATGTACAACAAATATTTTTGTAGAATTTATTTAAGCAATGATCTATGATATTTGTAATGTATTTAAATTTTGGAAAATATGATCTGTTTGGTGTGACTCAAGTATTTCTTGAGTGCGTGTGTGTGTGTGTGTGTCTGAGTTCAAATACTCATACTTTACAAAAATAATTTGTAAACATCTTGCATTTTCTTGTGTTCTCAGTTTGTTTTTTTTTTTAAAGCAGAAATGTTGGGTGCTTTTTTAAAAATTCTCATCTTTACTATACTGTGAATTTTTCATTTGACAAATAAAATAAAATGTAGGAGTTGGGGTTCAAATAATGCCCGTACCACAAGTAACATTATATCTCTGCATGTGCATATAAATAAATGGTTTTCTTGAAATGTTGTATTCAAGATCCATTTGAACAGTGTTTACCTACATTTTCATATTTGTGTGCAGCTTTAGAATAGAAGCATTTTATGATAGCTAAACTATTTTAGTATATATGTGCAGCTAAATGTTGCCTAAACTAGACATACAAAAATAAGACTAAAAACACTAAGACCATTAGAATCCTATAAGACTCCTTTTCTTCCATTTCATTGGCTGCATCCAAGTCTTTCAACAGATTAACCTCTCCCAGTTTACAGGTTTCTCCAAATGCAGCCTCCCTTCTCCCCATTACACTATGGCCCAAAAAAAATCATTGAAAGCTATAAGAGAAATCTGCCTAAACTTTTAGTAATGAGAGGTGAAGCGTAAAGAGTATGCTTTAACTTAACAAAAGTTTGAGTTTCAAGTGCTTTTCCGTTCATAGAAAACGTTTGTAAAGTCTCTTTTTCTTAAAAAGACAGGGACTCATATAGACATGAGTCCATATGAGTCCTTACCATCTAGTGCACTTCTATTTTTCTTTGCCTTTATGGGCATATTGGTATTATGCTGCCACCTGTCAGACAGTGGAATTGAGTGAATCAAATAGCTACCTGTGCATTTTCATGTGTGTCAAAGTGGCACCCACTCATACAGAAAGTGCTCTATAGCACTACTGAAAGTCAGCAGGTCTCTCCTGGATACCTTTTATTCCAAAGCATTAGTCCTAGACCTGACATTTACTGATAACTGATTTAGGACCCAATTCTCACCAGGTAATGCGTGCTTTGACCTGCCAACCAATCAAACCCATAAAAAGATAACGAGATACCACCATTCTGTATTATGTGCCACTGTTTTCCTGATGGTATTTATCAGCACCGTGGCTAAAGAGTGTTCTTTGCTGTAGATCTGCAAACATGATTAAATACTGTGGCTGGTGTCAAAATTTAATTTAATTAAAAATATATATATTTTTGCCCAATGTTTCACATTGTCGGTTTTTCTGTATCTGGTTTTGGATGGCATAGCTTTTTTAGCAACAACATTTGAAGTGTTTGTGAACAAGTCTGTCATACATTGACTGCCATATCCAAACAGTTCCTCTGCAGGCTTTGGTCATCACAGTCAGGAAAAACATACTTAAAACCTATATATGTCTTATGTGGCTATCAAATGGCTAAAAGTCTTCCAAATCATTAACTACTGAATGTACAGAATATGAATATTTTTAAATGTACAAAGGAAAATGTGTGAATAAACTAAAGAAACTTTTTGCTTTTTGGGGGTGTGAGCCATTGTTTGTGTGTGTGTGATAAATTTATAGTAAGAGGTCAAATGTGATATAAATGAGGATTTGGCCATGTTGACAGTACATTTTCTAAGTTATGTATATATTGGTAGTCAAAACGCTGTCTAAAACTACACAGATGTTAAAAGACACACAGTTACTACACACAGTTTGGTTGCGTTTGTCTAACTAATTGCTGACGTCCGAGTCTGCTGAGCCTGTTCCTACTTGGGCACAAAGGTCTTTGAATGGTGACGTGGTTTAATTTGAATCATCATTCTGGGTCTGTACACCACTACAATGGATTTGAAATTAAATAATCAATATGTGTAAGTCCAAGAGGTCACAAAAGACCCCACAACAACATCCAAAGAACTGCAGGCCTCATTTGCCTCAATTAAGGTGAGTGTTCATGACTCCACCATAAGACAGAGAGTGGGCAAAAATGGTTTGTATGGCAGAGTTCCAAGACCACTGCTAAACAAAAAGAACTTAAAGGCTCGTCTCAGTTTTGCCAGAAAACATCTTCATGATTCTCAAGACTTTTGGGAAAATACTCTGTGGACTGACAAGACAAAAGTTGAACTTTTTGAAAGAGCCATTATGTGTGGCGTAAAGGTGAAGGCATTTCAGAAAAAGAACATCATACCAACAGTAAAATATGGCAGTGGTAGTGTGATGGTCTGGGGCTGTTTTGCTGCGTCAGGACCTGGAAGGCTTGCTGTGATAAATGGAACCATGTATTCTGCTGTGTACCAAAATATCCTGAAGGAGAATGTCCGAATCCAATTGAGATGCTGTGGCGTGACCAAAGATGAGTGGGCCAAACTTCCTCCACAGCGCTGTATCAGACTCATTGCAAGCTATCGAAAACGCTTGATTGCAGTTGTTGCTGCTAAGGGTGGCCCAACCAGTTATTATGTTTAGGGGGCAAACACTTTTTCACACAGGGCAATGTAGTTTTTGATTTATTTTTACCCCTAATAATAAAAACCTTGATTTAAAAACTGCATGATGTGTTTACTTGCATGATCATTGAATAATTCAATTTGTTTGATGATCAGACAAATTCAGATCAGACACGTGTGACAAACATGCAAACATGGTGCTTCTAACTCAGAAGAGACGCCTCTGAACTTTCCTGACCTGTCCAGTGTTCCCACTGAATAGCTAGATCTGAAGGAAGTGTTAACATACAATGACCAGAAAAAGCATGTAAAGTTTATTATTATTTAAATAAACATATAATTTAATTTAAATTCACATAATATGTGAAGTCAAGAGTATTAACAAATATAATGTGCCTAAAATACTGGCACAGAACAAATTCTGATCTTTCATGTCTTTATTGAGAACAACCATAAAAACCCCATAGTGATAGTGGAAAAAGTATGTTTTTACCAGAAAACGATGAAAGTCCAAAATGCTCACCTACTTTTTCTTGCCACTGTACATCATGCCACTTGTCTGGCTTAACATCATGCATATGACCGTGCCATTGATCTCCTCACTGGTATTTCTCCACCTCAAGGTTGACTCTACTCCTTAACTGGACCTAAATGTCAAGCCATAGACCTATATCTCAGAATATTTTGCTGCTTATTAGATCCATTGATGTCCTCACCTGTTGGGGCTGTTGCATTTTACTGGGAAGGAAGACAGCAGCCTTTCATCCAATTTCTACCACTGATTCATTAAAAACTGCAGTTCACCTCTATCCTCCAACAACTAACTTCAATCAAAACAGGTTATGGTGGATGCCTGAAGCTGCAAATGCCTTCACTAGTAAGAGAGTAATGTTTTTCCTTGCATCAATCCTTATCCTCCTCCAGGCAGTTTGTGGACTCCAGTGCTGGGGCTGGCCTGTCTGAGTGGCTGCTTCTGATTGCTTCATCCCTGTGCTTTCTTTCCCCTAAGTTGAACACCACAGAAAAATTAGGACATTGGTGACCAAGAATTGCTTGCCATTAAGTTGGCAATAGGAGCTGTTATCTTGACTGTGGTGGGTAGGTTTAGTGTGGTCTGCTTCATATCCTTGTCTAATCTACCTTTAGCCATTAACACAGAGGCACTGATCAACAAAGTAGTCATGCTACATGGCCCGACATTGTATCAGACTGTAACATTGTCTGAATTGAATATGCTGACAACTCACTCCTATCTGCAGCTACAGGGCTAGCACCATTCCAGACTGTTTATTGTTTCCAGCATCCCCTCTTCTCCAACCAGGAAGGAGAGTTCCACATTCCATCTGTTCATGCCCTGCCATCTCGAAGGCCTCATCAGACCCTGAAGCCATGAGATTGGTCACAGTATGTCTTACATGCTAAGGCCTGGTAATTAATTTTTGTCTTCTGTGAAAGAAATGTTTCTCTCTCCTGCATTTTAATAACTGTTCTGTAGTCCTGTGTGGACGACATCCTGTTTTAACACAGAAGAACGAAAAAGAAAAACACCAAGCAGCAACAACAATGGGCAGGTTGGTAGGGCCAGTTTCTGCACTCTGGAAATGTACAGCTCCAAGGCCAAGGCCAGGGATCCCTGCAGAGAGAGAGAGAGAGAAAGACAACACACTAGGAAACACAACTACGAGAGACAAATTACACAAGTACAATTATTACACAAGTAAATGACATCCAATGGTGGCATTTACTGCCTACTGAAACTAAATTGGGAGCTGGTTCCACTGGAGAGGAGCTTGATAGCTAAAGGCTCTGCCTCTAACTCAACATTTGGAAACTTTAGGAACCATAAGTAGACCTGCACTGTGAGAGCAAAGTGTTCTGCTGTGAAAATTGGCACTATAAGGTCTTTAAAATATGATGAAGCTTGATTATTAAGTATTTCATATGAGTCACTTTATCAATATTCCTCAGGTGCAAGAAGGCAGTTCTAAAGTGTTATTTTATGTATAGGTAAAGAAGATATCTTGGTTAAAGATAAGTCGAGGGATTTCCCTTACAGTATTACTTAAGACTAATGCTACGCAATCTAGGGTAACAATATGATTAGATAACGTGTCTGAGGTTTCTAGGATCAAATAGAGTAACTCTAGAATAACTAGTCTGAATTGAGTAGTAGAAAATTACAGGACATCCAGGCCTTTGTCTTGTAAGCATACTTGAAGTTTGACTAATTCATTTGTTTCATCTGGTTTCATAATTATATATAACTGGTTGTCATTTGTGTTTCCTAATAATATTGCCTAAGGGGGGCATTTATAGAGTGAAAAGAATTGGTTCAACTAACAGCAAACTACAAACTCAACAACAACTAACTTTTGTGTGCACTGAAGACTCATCCTTAACATGAGCAAATTGGATTTGGATTGGATATGCTAACCTTGTCATATTAAATGATGAATGGATGGTTTGCATTGTTTTATTACTAGGTTATGCCATTTACTATAAGAATAATAGTAAGAGAGCAAACGCTGCAGCAGAGCTGATCAGTATATACAGTGGCAAGAAAAAGTACACTCTTAGACTTTGCTGGTAATTTACTTAAAAACTTCAACAGTATATGTCTGTAATTCCCAAATGCAGTACATTGCTGTTTTGTTTGTTTGTTTGTTTGTTTTTAGTGAAATGCCTTACATCAGTATTTTACAGTATTTATACTTTGAGGAGAGAAAACAGTACTTTACAATATTTTTGCAATGCATCTTGGGAACATAAGCAACTGTAGTGAACCCACATGCTTGAGTCAATAATCCAGTTTGAATTTTTGCCCATCTTCATCCTTCAGATTAATAGGTAAGTGGCTTTTGTTTTTGCTTGTTAGCATTAGCAAAGCACATAACTAGTTATATTGTGCCATGAGAAGTACAGATCTTTAAAATTTCTAAATGGTGAGACAAATTGATAAAGACAAAAACACATCACATCATCACATCATTCATTCTTTTTCAAGGGAGGAATGGTAATAATAACTTTTCTCTCTCTTTAGTGGCAGTTGTAACATTGCAGACTGGCACTGGACTTCTGATTGTCATCCTGCAAATTACAGGGTGAGCTTGAACTTACTTTATCTTAGATAAACCTTTGCCATGTGCACATCTCCAAACGTTACCTATTCTAACTGCCTAACTTGAATGAACATAGCTGTTTGTGTAGGTTGCTGAGCTTTTGCTAAAATTAGCTTGCTGCTAAAGAAAACTTCCAAAACATAACTTATAAAGAAATCAGCCAGTGTCATGTTTTGTTTTTGTTTCTGTTTTCAGAGACAGAAGTGGTCACTTTGGACCTGCAAGTGTTTCCTTGCCCCACTCCAGCAACTAACACTACTCAAAGGCTTTCTTGCTCCAGTCCATCAAGTGCACTCTTACTCATTTTTACTGAGTGTAACGTAGTTTAATAGTAAGGATTAAGAGTTATGAAATAAAATTACTTAACAAAACACTCATGCAAGTGTGTAGTGTATACATTATATACTGTACTTTATTTATAAAAATCTGTAAATATACCTCTTCTACAAAAGGTACAAATAAACAGTAATTAATTGCTAAATCTTTGGCCTGTATTTTACTGTTACAATACACAATAACAGCTATTTGCTATCTAAGAACTGTACCAAACTGTAAATTTTAGCTACAATAAAGCAACAAAATAATGGCAACTGTGCTGCCACTACTTTACTGTTTTTTAACAGGAAAAGTTTTAAGAGTGTATGTTAACCCTTGGAATTAATTACTGGTTGGTTTGATAAACTTGGGAATTCATCTTCCTATTTTACTTAATTGCAAGTTGACCAGGCCCTGATGCAGCAAAGCAGGCCCAAATCATGACATTTCCTTCACCATACTATACAATTGGGATGATGTTTTCATGATAATATGCAGTGCCCTTTTTATGCCAGATGTAGTGTTGTGGGTTCTTTCCAAATAGTTCAATCTTTGTTTCATCAGTGCACAAAACATTGTGCCAATACTCTCTCTACACTCTGGTGTCAGTGTGCTCTTTGGCATAGACCTATCACTGAGCTCTTTGGCAAATTTCCACCATTGTTTATTTTAGTAAGCAGCAGCTTCCTTCATGGTGTCCTGCCATAGACACTCTGCTTGTTCAGTGTTTTATGTACTGTATACTTATGAACACAGATGTTAGCCAGTTCCAATGATGACTTCAAATCTTTGGCTGTCACTCTGGCTTGTTTCTTTACCTAACTGATGAGTGGTTATTTTGACTGGCAGTCCACTTCTTGGTAGTGTAGCCACGTTCCCAAAGGCTCTCCAGTTGTAGATTGTTTGCCGACTGTAGACTGGTGAATTTCTAAAGTCTTTGAAATCACTTTGTAATCCTTTCCAGCTTTATGTAAATCAAATATTCTTGATCATAGATCCCCTGAAAACTCCTTTTGGTAAAGCATGGCTCACATCAGTGTATTCTTCTTGTACGAAGCAAACTCCAAAAGTTTGAGTGGATTTTGTCAGTCAATGTAGCTCCAGTCTACACTGTCAAAATAATTTTCTTATTTCTTAACTCAATTAGCTTTTTGGAGGCTATTATTCAAAGGGTTTACATACTTTTTCCCACTAGCACTATGGGGTTTTTATGGTTGTTCTCAAAAACATAAAAGATCAAAAATAAAATGGTGTTACTATTTTAGGAACATTGTATTTGTTAATACTCTTCACATTTTATGATAAATTAATGCAGAAAACCATGAAAACACACACATTTTTCTTGTCACTGTATACTGTATATCATTAATCAAGACTTTACTAGGCTATTTCAGTTTGTTGGTTATCCTCACTATCTGTGCCGGCATCAGACATTTGGAGGCGAAAACACAAGTAGCTCAAGTTGTCCAATTGCAGCCTCCACTCTGTATCATTTTACAAAAGTCATGTTCCCTCTTTTTTCTTTTTTCCCTCCCCACAGCTGTCTTAAAAGAGATGGTTTCTGCTTTCGCCTACATTTGTTCTACTCAGAAGGGCTCAGTCAAACCCTGCACTGAGCCGAGGTGACCTAATAGAGGCTGTTATATATTTCTGTCTTACTTTACCAAACATAGGGTGCTATCACTGAACAGAGACCTGGTAGCATTACATGATAAAACAATGCCATTCCTCTGTGGGCCAGTAAGCCTTCAGACAGGAGGAACAATAGCACCTTTGTCAGAAATCTGTACAGCTTTGTGTGCTGGTTAAAAAGATCCAAATGTTTCTTTCTTTCATTTGTGATACAACACCTCATACATACACACTCTCATATGTAAATAATAAATATGCACATATGGATAATTTCTGGTAAATATTAATGCAGTTTCACTAGATTTATATGTTAATATATTTGCAAAAGTTATTTTCCAAATTACCTTAAGTTGTAGTAATGGTTAACTTAACTGATTGTAATGTGAGAAGGCCCCCAGGCCGCATCAGAAAATACACTGTAAATTTCTTTTAACTGTACAGTGTTAACAAAGTATAGACTTGTTAATATAATTATCTAGCTCTAAAAGCAATACATATTACCAATTTGAATATTTTTGACATAAAAATAGGAAAATTGAAAGATTTGAAAAATTTGCAGTTACAATATCAGTGGCACTGTCTGTAGTTTTGTTTTAACTTTGTATGCTTGGTTTTGTTTAGTTTAGGGCTTAATTCAGATTTTGCATGGCCAGTGGTGCTGCCAAAGAGATGACAGATGAGTCTGTACATAAAAGTTAGTTCTGGAGTTCCACAGGGTTTGTGCTAGAACTGATACTTTTCTCTTTTCTCTTTATATTGTGATAACTGGCAGAGTGAGCGGCAGAATGTCCGGCTGCTATACTTACTTTCTGAAGTTTGTTGAGTTTAGCAGCAGTTATAATGACAATTGCTGCAGAGAAAGAGATAATCCCAGACCTTCAAGAGCAGCAGCCTGAACAATACAGATGATACAATGATACAGATAAAAAAGACAGTGGAGAGAGAGAAAACTGTTGTTTGGCTGAAACAGACATAATTCATTATTAACACTCCACTTTAACAAGTTGACTGATTCCTGATTATACCAGAATTAACAGTCACACGTCAAAATGCACACAATAAAGTCAATGTTGTAAATGGAAGACTTTGCAATTAAGTAGAAAAGACGAAAAAAAAAAACTACGTTTTTTAGAGCAAACTGTTTAGACTTTTATTAAGGCCTACTGCAAAATTGAAAAATTGAATTCAAAATTGAATGTCAACATCTGTGATGCAGTGCAGAGCTCAATATGTTTCTCAACATTATACTGTATATATAATGTATATAATTTACTAATGTGTCAGAGACAATTAATAATCATGAAGCTTTGTCCTGCCCTAATTAAAGGGTGAGCTAGAAGGAAACACAGACATGAGGGCTCCCTGGGATGTAGAGCAACCAAACACTTCACCAATAACAAACCTGAGTAATCAATGAGAGTGGGGAAGACAGCATCTAAACATACCAGTTCACCATAATGCTCTACAACCATGAGTCTTTCCCTAAGGCAAATATACTTATATACAAATATACTGCTTGGCTAAATAAATAGGTTTTTACTCTAGACTTAAATACTGAGGCTGTGTCTGAGTCCCAAACGATATTTGGAAGGCTAGTAGGGGGGCTCGTATCTACATAGAAATAACATACACGAACTCTATCAGTCAGGATTTAGGCCTCATCACTGTACAGAGACAGCACTTGTTAAGTAGTACATGACCTTCTATTGGCCTCTGATCAGGGTTGCGTCACTATGCTTGTATGTTACTTGACCTCAGTGCAGCTTTTGACACCATTGGCCATAGTATTCTCCTTCACAGATTAGTAAATGTTGTAGGAATTAAGGGAACAGCCTTCTCCTGGCTTCGTTATCAGTAAGTAGATCTAAATCGCGATTACTCCACAAGCTCTCCAGTGGAGTTTTGTTCCACGGGGTTCAGTTTTAGATCCACTGCTTTTTTCCCTCTACATGCTTCCTCAGGGCAACATAATCCGTAAGCATGGTATTAGCTTTGATTGTTATGCTGACGACACACAGTTATATGTTTCATCAAATCCAGATGAGATCAAACTGCTTAATAAAGTAGAGCAATGTGTAAAGGATATAAGAGACTGGATGCTAATTAACTTCCTTCTGCTTAATCCTGATAAGATAGAAGTACTAGTCATAGGACCACATGCAGCTAGAAGCAAGATTTTAGATCACACTGTAACTCTAGATGGCCTTTCTGTTACAGTGCAACAGTAAAAGACCTTGGTGTGATTCTAGATTCCAGCCTTTCATTGGAAGCTCATGTAGATAATATCGACAGGACAGCTTTCTTTCACCTCAGAAATATTTTCAAGATAAGGAATAATTTGTCACTAAACCATGCAGAAAAATTATTCCATGCTTTCATCACCTCTAGGTTGGACTACTGTAATGCCTTACTGTCTGATTGTTCAACCAGGTGCATAAACAAGCTTCAGTTAGTTTAGGATGAAGCAGCGAGAGTTGTCACTGAGCACATCACCCCTATCTTATCTACACTTCATTGGCTACCTGTGAAATTTCGCATTGATTTTAAAATACTACTTTTGACATATAAAGCATTAAATGGTCTTGCGCCGCAGTATCTGAGTGAACTGCTAGTGCCTTATGATCCGCTACGCCTACTTTGATCACAGGATGCAGGCTGCCTGTCAGTACCCCGAAAACTACAGCTGGGGGCAGAGCTTTTTCTTACAAAGCCCCAAAGTTATGGAATAGCCTTCCAAATAGTGTTCGGGACTCAGACACAGTCTCAGTATTTAAGTCTAGAGTAAAAACCTATTTATTTAGCTAAGCATTTTTGTAAGTATATTTGCCTTAGGGAGAGACTCATGGATGTAGAGCATTATGGTGAACTGGTATGTTTAGATGCTGTCTTCCCCACTCTCACTGACTATTGGTGAAGTGTTTGGTTGCTCTACATCCCAGGGAGCCCTCATGTCTGTGTTTCCTTCTGGCTCACCCTTTTAGTTAGGCTGTCATAGTTAGTCCTGCCGGAGTCCCTGTTGCACTCTACACTAAATATACATTCACCTCCTACGTTATCTGACTGTGATCACACCTAACTGTTATCTTTCCTCCTCTGCTTCCCCCTCTCCTCTCTCTTTCCTTATTCCTGTCTCTCTGTCAAGCTACAAATTGTTCCACCCTTTGCCCTCTGGACCTGTCTGACTCATCCTGGTGCCCCACTTCTGGTCGGAGATCTCGTCGCTTGGATGCCCCGTGTTGTCCCTATGGGATGCGTGTGGTGACTGGGTTGGTTCCATGCTAACATAAAGACGGTCCTGGCCTCGGCGGATGTCGGCAGCTGTTTCTCTGAGGTCTGACTCAACGCTCGATAGTCCAGGACTGGAATTTCCTACAAGTCTACCAGAGCCTGCAATAACTAAGTGGACTCTATATTAACTTAAAGACATGAACTATTATACTGGACTGCCGGCTGCCTAACACATAGCAAGTAATCACCCATATGAGGATGGGTTCCCTGTTGAGTCTGGTTCCTCTCAAGGTTTCTTCCTGTTGCCTTCTCAGGGAGTTTTTCCTTGCCATCATCAGGGACAATTTGATTATTATGATTCATACACAGCTGAAGCCTCTACTCCCTCAGAGTAGTGTGTTAGTGGCCTCTCTTACTAGTCTCCTTGCACGGTCACTCAGTTTGTGTGGATGGCCTGTTATAGGCAAATTTAGACATGTGCCATACTCCTATCATTTCTTGATGATGGATTTCACCGAACTCTAAGGGTTGTTCAGTGACTTAAATATTTTTTGTATGCTTTCTAGGTCTTATGCTTTTCAATGACCTGTTCTCTGAGTTGCTGGGAGTGTTCTTTTGTCTTCATGGTGTAATGATAGCCAGGAATACTGAATAATCAGTGACTGGACCTTCCAGACACAAGTTTCTTCATACTGCAATTACTTGAGACACATTCCCTGCACTCAGGTGATCTCCATTTCACTACTTTTGGGACTACTAGCACCAAATACAGTGGCAAGAAAAAGTATGGGCACCCTTTGGGATTACGTGGAGTTTTGCATGAAATGGTCATAATACAAAAACACAGTCTGCTTAAAATAATAGAACACAAACATTATATTTTTTCATGTTTTTTATTGATTTATTTATTATTGAAAATAACAACAAAGTATGTGAACCTTTGGACTTAATAACTGGTTCACCTTTCTTTGGCAGCAAAAACCTCAACCAAACGTTTCCTGTAAGCGCTAATTGGAGCCAGGAGTGAGCCAACCTTGAGTCCAATCAGTGTGATGATATTGGATGTGTTGCTGAAAGCTGTCCTGCCCTTAAAATACACACACCAGTCTTGGGTTTACTGGTCTTAAGATGCCCCACAGAAAAGAGCTCTCAGAAGACCTACGATCAAGAATTGTTGACTTGCATTAAGCTGGAAAGGGTTACAAAAGTATCTCTAAAAGCCTTGATGTTCATGTGTCCATGGTAAGACAGACTGTCTACAAATGGAGAAAGTGGTTAATCCATTTTGTAGTAAGGCTGTAACATAACAAAATATGGGAAAACACTTCACACAAAACAAAACACAAAAATACTTTTTGGATGCACTGTACATGACAAGTCTTTGTCTAGTATTCAGATGAAAATTTTGTCACAGATATTCTCCTCCCAACAGGCACCAAAATCACAATATTCAGGAAGTTCATATAGTGTTCTTATAAAATTTTCCACCATTTCCTCTTTGCACACGCAGATGGAGCATACATGTTCATGTATTCATTTCTTCCTGGAATGTATGCCTCAAACTTTCCTGTGCATCATCAGTGAAGGTGAAAGACTTGTAGATATTCTCTCCCTTCCTTCCCATTGCATTGCATAAGTGCAGCTCATCTGCACTGCACCATCATCTTTGTCCAGTTTGGTAGCTAACCTTAACCATTTAAAGCACTTTTTGAAATCTGGCCATTTTGTGGGCTTGTCGAATGAAATGGTGCAATGGTGGTAGGTTGAATTAAACCATGTTGGCCTCTCCATTTCACTGACTTTCTGACACTACTGTTTGTAGAATAAATAGACTGAAGTATTGCTTCTTCAAATGCCACAACACATGTATTCGTCTCTTTAACTGCTGCTTCCTTAAACAGAACAGTTAACAATGACAGAACCAATTTCTAGTTCAGGATTGGAAGACAGACATCCTCTCTTCTTTTAACACTAGGCTTAAATATTTCCTTTTTGAAAGACCTTGTAGACATTATTTCAGATCAGATATTCATATACACCCAAGCTTGAACTTTATTGTTTGTACATGAATTGAAAAAAATTTTCCTGGTTGCCATTGACTTGTTTTCTCTGTGCTTTGTCAAGGAACTTTATATGTTATTTAACAGTCCAGACAAGCACTTGTCAGGGTTCAGCTGTATGACATTTGGCCACTTTGTGCCAAACAAAGCAGCTATTGTTGATGTCTATCTTTCCCTGTCTTTTCTTTTTGTTAACCGGCTGTTAGCTGCACCATTTTATCAACATTTCATTTTGTAGTTAAAGCATTTAACATTCTTGCCAGATGCACAGGCCACTGAGGCAGAACAGAACGACTGAGGGGCCACTGCAGGAATTCCTTCATGTTGGCTTCCTAAACTTCTCTTTGTCTCACAGCTTCCTGCTCCAGCCCTACCATTTACATTTAGTCATTTGGCAGATGCTTTTATCCAAAGTGACTTACAAGTGAGGTACAAGGTACAAAGGCAGGCAGGTTAAGCGTAAGGAGGTCTAAGGACCACTACTGGAGGTAGGCCACAGCTGGGATTTGAATGGGAAGAATTCACACCACAATTGTTACCAGACTATTAGCATAAGAACCTCTATGGCAGCCTGGTGGGAATTTCAAAAGCTTTCCACTTGCTCCTTGTCAATACACATTGCTTTGGAACATGCTGACATCCTACAAAATAAAACAGTAATAAATTCTATACATATCTTCTCAAGCAATAGATTTCTCCCATTTGAGGAACTAGTGTCCAATTATGGAATTACCAGTAACAGATTTCTAGAATATCAGCAACTTAAGTCTATACTTAAGGAAAGAAAAAACACAATGCAAAAACACAGTCTGCTGAAAATAATAGTACACAAGGTTAAGGTTATTGCTGCCAAAGAAGGGTCAACCAGTTATTATGTCCAAAGGTTCACATACTTTTTCCACCCTGCACTGTGAATGTTTACATGTTATGTTCAATAAAAACATGAAAACATATAATGTTTGTGTACTATTATTTTCAGCAGACTGTGTTTTTCTATTGTTGTGACTTAGATGAAGATCAGAGCACATTTTATGACAAATTAATGCAGAAAACCATGAAATTCTAAAAGGTTCACAAAGCTTTTCTTGCCACTGTAAATGCGGCCCATACTGGGATCAGCCCTCATACTGGTAATGACCAGGTCCATTCATATCACTGGAACTGCATTACCGTAATACATATAACCACCATGGTTTCTGGTTTTAAATGTATTTTATTTTTATTATCTCAAACTGTTTCTGAACTACTGTGATTTAAAGACTAACAGACGGCGCACTGACGCATTAAGAGAAGGGACACAGGTTCAAATGTTAACGGACACTGAACAGTTGCCGCCACTTCTGTTCGACCAGCACCGCGGTTCTTCTGTGGAGATCGGAATACAGCGTCTCCCAGGTCCTGCTGGAGCTCCTGAATGTTGCCCTGGAGGTGTGTAATTTGTGGAGGTAACGTTATGTTAATTTGACCTTAAAAGTTACGTTTTTTTGTAATTAACATTAAAGTTGAGGTTTAGTTGTCGTTTCTGTGGCAAGTTGCTTTCAACATTGAGGGGCTATGTCCTTCACTGCAAACTTCATCGCAACGAACCACATTGTTTATTTAAGTGCCTATGGAGCTGGTTGCAACCAGACATTTTGCAGATATGGAGCGTTTAAAGCTCATTTTTATCGGAGGCACAATGTATCTGCTCCTGTTACTGTTACTGTTGGGAAGGCTGTTGATTTCAAGTGCGCAGAAGCATTGTGTGACCGCCAGTGTCAAAATGTGAAAGAGCTAATAGGTCACTTAAAGGAGCATAATATAGAAGGACGTGTCGTGACTTGTCCAGTAACAGGATGTTCTAATGTTTTTAAGGTTAAATCTTCCTTTACTGCCCACATGTCACGCAAACACAGAGGTTTTGCAGAAAGCACTGTAGAATGTGTTCATCACTCAAAACCTGTTCACACTGAATCAGATGACTTTGGCCCTCAAGTTCATGAATCGGGCACAGGGCAAGGTACAGATTGTGGTGATATGGAAATGTCAGAAGATTTCAGTGATCAGTTTCTTAGAAATGTCTGTTTATTCTACTTGGAAATGCAGGGGCAGTTTCTACTACCTGCTTCGACTATACAGAACATTGTTGAGGAGATGCAAAACATACATGAGCTTGGTCAAACATATACATTGAATAAACTTGCATCATTGCTAAAAAATGACACACTATTATCAGATGAGGACATCACAAAGGTTTGTGATTCAGTCAAGGGATTTGACCTCTTCTCTGCATGTCATACAGGGCCAATGAGGACAGCATACTCAAGAGCTCAGATTTTCAAAAAAATGTTCAACTATGTGGAAAAAATGAAAACAGGGCAGATAGGTTTGCTTATTATGTCCCTGTAAGAGAGACTTTGAAATGTTTGCTAGAATCTGATCTGTGGCAGACATGTGTGTCAGGAGAACACCAGAATGAGTCTCCTGCTGCTTCTACAGATGTTTTAAGTGACATTAGTGATGGTCAGATATACAAATCCAATGACTTTTTTCAGCAAAATCCATCATTTCAGTCATTGGGGGTGGAGACCATTGAGGATTTTCAGTTTGTTCAGGAAAAAGATCTGCTTTCACTACTGAGACCAATCCAAGCAAGAAAATTGGTGGCGAAAAAAGTAAGTCACTTTTAAACACAATTTATGTTTATGTTTAACTAGGAATTATACCTCACCTAACAACGTTTTGTTGTTTTACAGCACAGAGCACAGAAATTCACAGCCCATCAGCATTAGCCTCTTCAGCTTCTTGAACACACTCCTCGCTTTCTCCTTTCAATTCGCACAGGCTCTCAATTACTGTTGCAGATTGGGTTGACAGCTTCCAGATGCCTGAAGCCTTGATGCAGTGTTTGGAGAGAGAGAAAAGGCCAAGCCCAAGGTTACTGAGAGAAATGTTACGGATTTTTCCGAGATTATGAATGCCTGTGCTGCTCCTGGTAAACAAGCTTCCACAGAAGTTGCCAAAAAATTGGTTAAAAAAGTATCCAAAATCACTGCAAGATGTCATTTGAAGGTGATGTGGTAGGGTCAGGATATCACTCCCTGGTCAAGCAATTACAAGCTCGCATCGAAAATGTGAAGCGGTCTTCAGCACCAAGGATAATGAAGCGCAAACAAGGGTCAGAAGAGTATGACACAGACGAGGTCCCAGCCGAAAAGAGGGCAGCTGTTCAAGACACATATGGCTGCATAAAGTGGGACATTAAATTTATGCCTATGAGTGAGACACCAGAAAGCCAACAGGAGAAGAAGGATAAAATGAAGGGTCTTAGCGAAACGACTAACTTCAGTCCAGACGAGATTAAATCTCTAATGAAGTGCACCTACTACTCCCAACGTAAAGAGATAAACAAGGGAACAGATCTGAATTCCCTTATGGGAGAGTGGCCATTTTTGTTTCAGGAGATTGGAATGACAGTTCATTTCCAAGAGCTCACCGGGGTACCACTAAAAGAGACTTTCCTCACCAGTGTAGAAAAAAGGAGAAGACGTTTCTTGGAACCACTTGTGTGGACAAGCGCAAACGAGTTTTGCAGGCCGTCACAAAGCTGGAAATTCTAAGGGGAAATGTGGATGGTTGCTCAGAAGATGTCAAGGATATGGTGCTCCTTCTTCTTTGCTATTTTGATGAAAAAGAGGAAAAGCTCTTTCACTACGTAGAACAGGGGTCACTAACAATGCCGACCGCGGTCCGGATCCAGACCCAGTAGCTGTCCCATACGGACCTGGAGCTACAGACCAAACTGAACATTTTGATTCCAAATCTAGCAGGACACCTTAATTTGAACCGGTGCAGCTATTGCGATCTTTACGGTAGTTATTTAGTGGACGCAAGAACGCATTGGCATATTGAATGTGAGTTAAGCAATCCCACGTGACTTCACTTAGCCAATCGATTCTGTGGATCACAGGCGGTAAATTTAGCAACTCAACATGAGATGAGAGGTTGGAAAAAATTTATAAACAGAGACGGTGATAACAGACAGACAGAGAGGAGAGATACAGACGACAGGGAGGAGAGAGAGACAGACGACAGAGAGGAGAGAGATACAGACGACAGAGAGGAGAAAGTTGATAAAGTGACGGTGAGACTGAGAAAGGATAGATATAAAAATATAAAAATGTCCAAAAAGAGAAAAGTGGACAGTGAAAAGAGAGTTTTTAATCCAGAATGAACAGACTCCTTTCTGTTCATATTACCCACTGGGAGCACTAAACCATTGTGTCTGATATGTTCAGAAACGGTGGCTCTTATTAAAAGTACCAATATCAAACGGCATTATGAGACAAAACACAAAGGTTTTGAACACACATACCCACTGAAATCTGAAGTGCCATAACAGAAAGATGCTAGTCTCAGAGTCCAGTATGATCAGTCCACCAGGATGTTGAGCCACATGCTCAGTTTGATGTTACATAAGAATAAATGTGTCAAAAGGTTTTTGAATTGTACTGAATTAATTTGATTTAACAGTCAAGTATATATTACATGCAGGCTACTTAATAATATGTTGCAGTAAATAGTTAGACATTATAATCTTCTGGACCTTTGTGGACAAAAATATTGTGTAACCGGACCTCTTTAAATTTTAGTTGTAAACCCCTGACGTAGAAGAAACATGCCTGGTCAAAGAAGTACAAGTATGTTGTATGTGGTAAGCTGATATTTTCTTTTACTAAAGAAACCTAGGATAATTTATGAATATATTACATGGAATCATTGTCATGTTATAAAGTGCTCAACATGGTTCCTTCATCCAGTTTTTCCTTAGCACTAGTGTAATAGATCTTTGATCTGTTATCTCTTGGCATGTGATAAAGAAGCTGAAGTGGCCAAAACACAGTTTGAGAGATGCATAACAAAAACACAATGCTCTATTACAGTCTATTACAGTTAGCTTTAGATTTCAATAACAAAGCAAAACAACTTTTATGGTTCTACGGTAAAAGTATGGGAACTGGCTTATTATTCATTTTGTTAAATGCCTTATGATTACTTAAACAATAAGGTCAGGATAACGGCTTCTTTCTTTCTTTCTTTCTTTTTTTTTTTGCTTAAACATTGCGTTTACATTTAGGCCAAACGATTTGACGCAATGACTTTGATTTTATAATCTTGAAAATTCTTATGAAAAAAACAGAGCAGAGCTTTTTGGCATTCTATATGTTTTATTTGATAAAATATTGTCTGAGAAACTGAATTTGAGGCTTTCTTATAATTCTTTTGTGACGCTTGAGAGTAGCTTAAAGGGTGGTGGAATTTCTCTAACAATCTCTTTTAAGGTAAGCTGTATTTATATTTAATATCTTTTTTTGTTTGTTTGTTTCCTTAGTTGAGTCTTAATTATCTGTACACAGTACCTTGCCTTCATAACAGGTTGTTTTCTGGCTGCAGAGAGGATCATGACAGTCCAAAACGTAAACATGATGGGCAACTTAAGTCTTAAAGCAGAACTGGTGCCAACATCTACTCACTGTTCCAGTTTCAGAACATCGTACCATGTTTGTCTTTCATCATGTCAGCCCCAGTGATGTCAAGGCAAATTAGAGGTAAGCTGTGGTATAGTTTAGTGTTTCTATTTCACACAGTTTATGTTCCTAAAGAAAACAGCCTCATCATCATGCCAGTCTACAGCCTACTTGTGATTCTTCAAACACAATGATGACAACACCTGTTCAAAGTTGCAGTTCATTAAAGTGTGAACCTTATGACTTTAAAAAGTCTGACATTTAAACTTCACTCTGAAGACAACAGCTTCATTATACACAGATGAAACCAGAACTCTCTTGTGAATTGTCTGACTGCCTAACTGGAGACATCTGAGTATTTAGGCTGGTAATGCTGTTGATTGCTTGGTGATTAATATGTCCGACTCTATATTTTGCCCATATACTCATAACATGCCCTACAAAACTATACTGAAGAGAACTTTCTATCACAAATAATAATAATATAAAAATTCATTGGAACTATGTATGTAAGGATGTATATATGAGTGTGGGTATAATGCTCATCACTGAATAAATCTAATTTTGTTTTGTTTCTGTTTTCTGGCTGCAGAGAAAACCCTGACAGTCCACAGTGTGCACCTTATGGACATCTTGGGAATCTTCTAGAAGAAATTATGACAACACACATCTTAGGTTCTAGTTTATGGAATATCACATTCATGAGGGACTCTAAACCATGTTGAGCACCATCTTCAGTCATGTCTGACCTATTACTCATCCTGGGCAAGTGGCCACATTTTCTTGATGTTTATATTGTTAATTCCACTGTACATTGCCCTAAAAATACATGCTGTTTTTTCAAGCTCTTAAAACTACTTTGTGAGTGCCTTATTTGATTTACCGTATTTTTTACGGTAAAATTCTGGCAACCCCAGCTGCCGTTATTTTACCGTAACTTTGAACTTTGCAATAAAATGCAGTAATGTGTTATACAGTTGTACTGTGTTTGTAACTGAAATAGACTGTTTTAAGGTTTACAGTATATCTGTTATTTTACATAGTTTACCTGTAAATAGATTTAACTATAGCAGTTATTTTTAAATTAAATTACTGTAAACAGGTTTACAGTAAACCTGTATTTTTGTAGTAGTTTCATGTAAACCGAAAAGTTGAGACCTTACAGAACCAGCTGCCAACGTTTGTTGAGGCCAGAACCATCTTCATGGTAGCGTGGAACCAACCCCAGTCACCACACGCATCCCATAGGGACAACATAGGGCATCCAAACGATGAGATCTCCAACCAGAAGTGGGGCACCAGGACGAGTCAGACAGGTCCAGAGAGCAAAGGGTGGAACAATGTGTGGCTCAATAGAGACAGGAAGAGGGAAAGAGAGACAGGAAGAGGGAACGAGAGAGAGGGAGAGAGAAAGAGAGAGAGGAGGAGAGGGGAGAGCAGAAGAGGTGAGATAACAGTTAGGTGCGATCACAGTCAGATAACGTAGGAGGTGAATGTATATTTAGTGTGGAGTGCAGCAGGGACTTCGGCAGGACTAACTATGACAGCCTAACTAAAAAGGAGAGCCAGAAGGAAACAGACATGAAGACTCACTGGGATGTAGAGCAACCAATCACTTCAACCAGTCCACAAACCTGAGTGATCAATAAGAGTGGGGGAGGCAGCATCTAAACATACCAGTTCACCATAATGCTCTATGTCCGTGAGCCTTTTCCTAAGGCAAATCTATTTACAAAAATGCTTGGCTAAATAAATAGGTTTCTTGCCTGGACTTAAATACTGAGACTGTGTCTGAGTCCCGAACGATATTTGGAAGGCTATTCCATAACTTTGGTAACTTTTGTAAGAAAAAGCTCTGTCCCCAGCTGTAGTTTTCATGATACGAGGTACTGACAGGCAGCCAGCATCCTTTGATCAAAGTAGGCGTAGCGGATCATAAGGCACTAGCAGTTCACTCGGATACTGCGGCGCGAGGCCATTTAATGCTTTTAATGTCAAAAGTAGTATTTTAAAATCAATGCGAAATTTCACAGGGAGCCAATGAAGAGTAGATAAGATAGGAGTGATGTGCTCATATCTTCTGGTTCTAGTGAGGACTCTCGCTGCTGAACTAGCTGAAGCTTGTTTAAGCACCTGGTTGAACAACAAGACAGTAAGGCAATACATATAAAAAGCATGGATGGAAGCATGGACTAATTTTTCTGCATCGTTTATTGACAAAATATTTCTTATCTTGGAAATATTTCTGAGGTGAAAGAAAGATGTCCTGGTGATATTATCTTCATGAGCTTCAATTGAAAGACTGGGATCAAGAATCACACCAAGGTCTTTTACTGTTGCACTGTAACAGAAAGGCCATCTAGAGTTACAGTGTGATCTAAAATCTTGCTTTTAGCTGCATGTGGTCCTATGAGTTGTACTTCTGTCTTATGCTTTTTATTAAGCAGAAGGAAGTTAATTAACATCCAGTCTCTTATATCCTTTACACATTGCTCTACTTTATTAAGCAGTTTGATCTCATCTGGTTTTGATGAAACATATAACTGTGTGTCGTCCTTGTTGTATTTGGGAGGTCGGTAGATGACAGCGAACAGTACTGAATCAGAGCGACCCACCTCAAATAGAGTCACCTCAAAGCTGGAATATGAAGTAGACAAAACGCGCTGTTTACATTTAAAATGATTTTTGAAAACAGTCGCTGTTCCTCCTCCACGGCCCGACGTCCGCAGGGTGTTGAAGAAGGAACATCCAGTCGGTAAAAGTTCGACAAGAGCACTGCATTCACCAGCACCGACCCAAGTCTCTGTCACACAGAGGAAGCCCAATCCATGGGAGCAGAAGAAATCCTTCAAGATAAAAGTTTTGTTGGTCAGCGACCTGGGGTTCACCAGGCCGATTCTGACTGGGGCTTGTGGTTTAGAAAAATGAGACCCGAGGAAGCGCCCTCAGGTTACGGGGGTTTACTCCGCGCTGGTGAGGCCAAGGAGAGCAGGGGCGAAGAGGCTGGATGATCTCATCACTACCTGCAACAGGTGTCAGGCAGGCTCCGATGGGGTCCAGGAAACGCCAGGGTACGACGAAGGGAGGGTGCAATCCGTGTCCTGCTCGGGAGAAACAAGGGGAGCGAGCCAGGCAGGTCTTCAGCTTCACCAGTTGACCACTGCGTTTACCGCGGCGACGTTTACCGCGGCGACGTTTTCGCCGAAAGAGAAGAGGATACAAGGATAGCTGTCCTGCTACTATCTTTTCGAGAATCTTGGAGATAAAGGGGAGGTTTGATATCGGCCTGTAATTGAACAGCTGACAGGGGTCGAGATCAGGTTTCTTAATTGGCGGTTTAATAACTGCTAATTTAATGACAGAGGTTATTTTGTTTTGGGCCTAAAAATCTCAGAGACACTATGTTTAATCACCCTAGATGAGTATTAGTATCGGCCTCAATTAACACTGTGAGAAATCTTTGAGTTATGTTTGACCAGAATATCTCCTTTACTTCATACATAAAATGAATCTCTATAACTGCCTTTTTCCACCTGAGAAATATTGCCAAAATTAGGAGCATCCTGTCCCAAAGTGATGCTGAGAAACTAGTCCATGCATTTGTTACTTCCAGACTGGACTATTGTAATTCATTATTAATAGTTTGTCCCAATAACTCCTTAAAAAACTCCAGTTAATCCAAAATGCTGCAGCCAGAGTTCTGACTGGAATTAGGAAGAGAGATCATATTTCTCCTACGTTAGCTTCTCTCCATTGGCTCCCTGTAAAATCCAGAATTGAATTTAAAATTCTTCTCCTCACTTTTAAAATACTTAATAAGGCTCCATCTTATCTTAAAGAACTCATAATTCCATATTTCCCCTGCAGAACTTTCCATTCTCAGAGTGCAGGTTTACTTTTGGTTCCTAATTGTCAAATTTCAAGATGCATCAAATACCTTCAAAGAACCAGGACTGTTGGGCAGTTAGAATCTTATATCAGTCAAGAATGAAACAAAATTTGTCTCCAAAAACTCCAGCAACTCGTCTCCTCATTTCCCAGACATTTACAAACTGTTGTTAAAAAAGGGGTAAACATGGTAAACATGTGTCCACTGTCATGCCTGTCCCTCCTTCTCAGTACTGCCCTGAGAGCAATGGCCTCCACCTCAGCACTGCAGAACCATTAAAGAAAACCAATAAAACCTTCAGGGAGGACCAGGGCCAACAAAACAAAACAAAAAAATCTAATCCCAAAAAAGGCACTAGATAGAACCTAGTGTGAAGTGGAAAAACAAAAGACACAAACTAACCCTAACTCCTTATGTCTGAAAAGAGAGCGAGATAGTTGTTGATTAAGTCACTAACCTCTTCTCTAGCTGACTCTTCCAAATGACGAGTGATGGGATTTTAAATCTTTCAGAATCTCAGAGTTTTGGAAACAGGAGCACAGTCACGGTTGTAGTAATATATTATATTAACTTGGTTGGAACATTGTAGTACCTGGACTTTGGTTTCAGGACTGGAAAGGGGCACTTAGAGATCATACACTGTCCATACAAAAAAAGTCACACACTCTAACATTTTGTTGGACTGCTTTTAGCTTTGATTACGGCACACATTTGGTGTGGTATCATTTTGATAAGCTTCTGCAATGTCACAACATTTATTTGTGTCCAGAGTTGCAAAAATGATGTGAAGTGAAAATGATGTGCCATGCTCCCTGAACCAATCTTTTACTATTTGAGCACAATGAATCCTGTCATTGTTATCTTGCTTGTGCCATCAGGGAAGAAAAAAATCCATTGGTCGAATAACCTGGTCATGCAGTATATTATATAGATAATCAGCTGACCTCCTTCTTTGGGCACAGACGTTGCTGAACCTAGACCTGACCAACTGCAGCAACCCACATTATAGCACTGCCCCCAAAAGCTTCTACAGTAGGCACTATGGCATGATTATCACTTCACCCACCTCACTTTTTAACCTGATGCGCCCATCAATCTGGAACAGGGTAAATCTTGACCCACCTTCAGTTTTTAACCCAATTTTAGTAGTTTCAGCAATCTCCTTAGGTGTTTTCTTTGCTTGATGCATGCCAATAATTTGACCCTTCTGAAACAGATTAATATCTTTTCCATGACCACAGGAGGCGTCTACTGAAATGGTTGTTTAAGAAATTAGATGCTACTCACTGTATCCGTTAGAGTTAGGGTTAAATAACTTAAAAAATAATCCTGCATGCAGTAATTATCCAATTTTACCTGCTTAGTTACAGTGCAACCAGAAAGTTTTCAAAGCACTTTTTCCCTATTTTGTTTTGTTACAGTATTATTGCTAAATGGATTATATAAATTATTATCCACAAAACTACCATGTGTCAAAGTGAAAAAAACATTTTTTAAATTTTTGCTAATTTATTTTAAATAAATAATTACTCAATATATAATATATAATCCATCCATTTTCTTCAACTTATCCGGGGCCGGGTCGCAGGGGGAGCAGCTTAAGCAGAGATGCCCAGACTTCCCTCTCCCTGGACACCTCCAGCTCTTCCTGGGGAACACTGAGGTGTTCCCAGGCCAGCCGAGAGACATAGTCCCTCCAACATGTCCTGGGTCTTCCCCGGGGCCTCCGCCCGGTGGGACATGTCCGGAAAACCTCCCCTGCGAGGCGTCCCGGAGGCATCAGAAACAGATGCCCAAGCCACCTTAACTGGCCCCTCCTAAAGCAGAGGAGCAGCGGCTCTACTCCGAGCTCCTCCCGGGTGACTGAAGCTCCCAAAGCTCATGGCCATAGGTGAGGGTAGGAATGTAGACTGACCAGTAAATCGAGAGCTTTGCCTTTCTGCTCAGCCCCTTTTTTACCACGACGGGCCGGTACACTGACAGCATTACTGCTGCCGATGCACCAATCCGCTTCCTTTTTCCCTCACTCGTGAACAAGACCCCAAGATACTTAAACTCCTCCACTTGAGGGAGGATCTCCCCCCCAACCGGGAGGGTGCAGGCCACCTTTTTCCGGTTGAGAACCATGGCCTCGGACTTGGAGGAACTTTCTCATCCAGGCCCTTTCACACTCGGCTGCAAACCACCCCAGTGTCTGCTGGAGGTTCTGGTCTGATGAGGCCAACAGGACAATATCATCTGCAAAAAGCAGAGATGAGATCCTGTGGAGTGTGATCCCCCTATAGTACGAACACACTTTTTAAAAAGAGGAACCACCACCCCGGTCTGCCAGTCCAGAGGTACTGTCCCTGATCTCCATGCGATGCTGCAAAGGCATGTCAACCAAGACAGCCTTACAACATCCAGAGACCTGGTGCCTTGCCACCGAGGAGCTTACTGACTACCTCAGTGACTTCGACCAGGGAAATGGACGAGTCAACCTCTGAGTCCCCAGCCTCTGCTTCCTCAACAGAAGGCGTGTCGACGGGGTTGAGGAGATCCTCAAAGTATTCCTTCCACCATCCTACAATGTCCCCAGTCGAAGTCAGCAGCTCCCCACCTCCACTGTTCCTGTTGGCAGGAAACTGCTTTCCCCTTCTTCAGCTTGACGGCTTCCCTTACTTCCGGTGTCCACTACCGAGTTCGGGGGTTGCCGCCGCGACAGGCACCAGAGACCCTACGGCCACAGCTCCGAATAGCCGCATTGACAATGGTCCACTCGGACTCTATGTCTCCAGGCTCCCTCGGGACCTGATTGTAGCTCTCCCGGAGGTGGGAGTTGAAGACCTCTCTGACTGAGGGTACCACCAGACGTTCCCAACAGACCCTCACAATACGTCTGGTGAGCCTGCCAAGCCTATCCAGCTTCCTCCTCCGCCACCGGGTCCAACTCACCACCAGGTGGTGATCAGTTGACAGCTCAGCCCCTCTCTTCAGTGTCCAAGACATATGGTCGGAGGTCAGATGACACAACCACAAAGTCGATCATAGACCTCCAACCTAGAGTGTCCTGGTGCCACGTGCACTGATGGACACCCTTATGCTTGAACATGGTGTTCGTTATGGACAAACTGTGACTAGCACAGAAGTCCAATAACAAAACCCAACTCGGGTTCAGATCAGGGAGGCCGTTCCTCCCAATCACGCCCCTCCAGGTATCACTGTCATTGCCCATGTGGGCGTTGAAATCCCCCAGTAGGACGACAGAGTCCCCAGTCGGAGCACCTTCCAGAGACCCAATGAAACCCGGGTACTCTACACTGCTATTTGGCCCGTAGGCACAAACAACAGTGAGAGACCTATCCCCTACCCAAGGGCGAGGGAAACAACTCTCTCGTCTCGGGAGAACTCCAACACATGGCAGCTGAGCTGGGGGGCTATAAGCAAGCCCACCCCTGCCCGCCTCCTCTCACCATGGGCAACTCCAGAGTAGAAGAGAGTCCAACCTCTCTCAAGGAGTTGTGTTCCAGAGCCCAGACTGTGTGTGGAAGTGAGTCCAATTATCTCTAGCCGGTACCGCTCAACCTCCAACACAAGTTCAGGCTCCTTTCCACCCAGTGAAGTGACATTCCATGTCCCAATTGCCAGATTCCTTGTCCAGGGATTGGGTTGTCGAGGCACCACCACGCGGCTGCCACCCAATCCACACTGCACCGACCCCCTATGCTCCTTCCTGCGGGTGGTGGGCCTACAGGAAGTCTGTCCCACGTCGCTCCTTTGGGCTGAGCCCGGCCGGGTCCCATGGGAAAGATCCCGGCCACCAAACGCTCGCCTACGTGCCCCAACCCCGGGCCTGGCTCCAGGGTGGGGCCCCATGACGCCAATCCGGGTGACGTAACAGTCATTGACTTTGTATTTATCATAAGGGGTTTATGAACTGCTCTTAGTCTAATATATAATATAACATATAATTGCTCAATACTAATGAAGCACACACCAACAAGCTTGGCACGCCTACTTTTAGGCCCATTCTTCTTTGCAGTACCTCTCAAGCTCCATCAGGTTGGATGGGGAGTGTCTCTCCAGAGATATTCAATTGCATTTAAGTCTGGACTCCTGCTGGACCAGTCAAGGACATTCACAGAATCGTGCCATAGCCATTCTTCTAGTTAGCTTGACTGTTTGCTTAAGGTCATTGTCCTGTTGAAATGTGAACCGCCACCCTAGCCTGAGGTCCAGAACACTCTGAAACAGGTTTTCATCAAGGATGTCGCTGTACATTGCTGCATTAATCTTTCCTTCTATCCTGACTGGTCTCACAGTTTCTGGCACTGAAAAATAACCCTACAGCATTAAGCTGCCACCACCATGGTTCAATGTAGGGATGGTATTGGACAGGTACCTGAGTTCCTCCAGACGTAACACTTGACATTCAGGCTAAAACTTTCAATCTTTCTTTCATTAGACCAGAGAATCTTGTTTGTCATGGTCTGAGAGTCCTGGTGCATTTTGGCAAACTTTTACTGAGGAGTGGTTTCCGTCTGGCCACTTTATTGGAGTGCTACAGAGATGGTTTTTCCTCTAGAACGTTCTCCTCTCTCCACAGAGAAACGCTGGAGCTCTTTCTGAGTGACCATTGGTTTCTTGGTCATCTCCTTGACTAAAGCCCCTCTCTCACGATCACGCAGTTTGGCTGGGCAGCCCATTCTAGAATGAGTCCTGGTGGTTCCAAACTTTTTCCATTTATGGACAATGGAGGCCACATTGGGACCTTCAATGCTATAGAAATTTTTCTGTACCCTTCCCCTGATCTGTGCCCCGATACAATTGCTCTGACATACATTGTTAACTGTGGGACGTTATTTTGAGAGTCATGAGAAAGGCTGTGAATAATTTAGTACATGTCATTTTTTTAAATAGCAAAAAAAAAGTTTTCAGGTATTTTTTTGATGAAGTAGAATTTTGAGGAAAATAATGAATTTTATTCCATTTTGGAATGAGGCTGTAACATAACAAAATGGGGAACAAGTTAAGCACTGTGAATACTTTCTTAATGCACTGTAAATCCAGCAGGTGACTTTTTTTGCAGGTTATTATCAATACAGTTTCTGTGTTTTTAAGTCTTAAACCTTACACTGTAGAGTGCCTTGAGAAACCTTTTGTTGTAATTTGGCACAATATATGTTACAGTTCCTCCCTTTGTCCCCTGTCTGTTGGTTTTATTTTTGTTTGTTCTAACTGGTCTTCCTCCTTGTCCTGCCCCTTCCTGTTTGCCCATACATGGACTTCCTTTTCCTGCATTTGCCGGACTCAATCATTTACATTTAGTCATTTATCAGATGCTTTTATCCAAAGCAACTTACAATGGTAGGCAGGGTAAGCGTAAGGAGGTCTTGCCTAAGGACTCCTACTGGAGGTGGACCACAGCTGGGATCTGAACCCCAGTGTCCCACATGGGGGGCAGTGATGTTACCACTACACTAACCAGCCGCCTAATCATGGATTCAGTTCACCTGTTTGTCCCTGTCCCTTTATAAGCACCCTTCAGTCTTTTGTTCATTGCTGGTTTGTTGTCTACTCCATACGTCTGACCATCCAGAATTCCCACCGTTTGTTTCACCCCGGACTATACCTATGTTTGTTGGACTTTGTTTTCCCGTTCGTAAGTTTGTATTTTTTGCCTGCTATTGCAGTGACTTTTTGTTTGTTACTTAGTATTTCTATTTAATGAGTTTGTTAGTGTTTGTGCTTCATTTTTTGTTTTGCGACAGTTTGTTGGTTTATAGTTTGTCCATTTCTGTGCATTACTCTTGGTTAGTACTTTGTGTTGTAAAAGTTAGCGTATTAGTATTTTGTTTCTGCCTCGGCAGTAATATTTTGTTTGGTACTTTGTATGTTCGGTCTGTGTATTTAGTTAGATTTTTGCCTGTTTCACAGCACTTGTTTTCCGTTGGTACTTTGTATAGTGTGTAGTTAGTTTTGACCTGTATTAGTGCAGTGTATTTTTGGTTGTCACATTACATTACAGTCATTTAGCAGACGCTTTTATCCAAAGCGACTTACAAGTCATTACAAGGTACAAGGGTAGGCAGGGCAGCGTGAGGAGGTCTTGCCTAAGGACCCCTACTGGAGGTAGCCATAGCTGGGATTTGAACCCCAGTCTCCCACATGGGAGGCGGTGATGTTACCACTACACTAACCAGCCACTTTGTTCATGCTTTTGTTTGCAACTTTCTTCATCCCTGTTTTTCTGGTCTCTTTTAGTTGTCATTTTGTTAGTGTTTGTTTGTTTGTTTGTTAGCTCTCTTAATTGTTTGGTTCCCCGTAGTCCCCAGTATTTTGGACTTATTATGATTATTATTATTATGAAATCCTTTTTTTCTTTGTACTCGTTTGCCCTCAATTTGTCTTGTTTGTAACAATATAAATAAAATTAAATGGAACTGAATGTTAAAAATCAACATATTTGCTACATGTCTGATGATACTGTCCTGGTCAGATGTACAAAACACAGTCAGCTACAGTTTAAAATGCTAACTGACAAAAAGACCCAATTTCCTCTGGTCATCATCTGTCTGTCTAACCTGATAACTTATCTGTTTTCTTGTGGGGGGGGGGCACAAAACTGTCCATTATATGAAAAATTTGTTTCCCTGACTAAATCTTGACTAAAACTAAGAGGAAATAAATCATAAAAAACTACTAACCTTTTGACAAACAGGGACAATGATGAAAGTAAATATTTTATGAACGACATTGAAGGTAATCATTGGTTTTGTAGAATTGTCCAAAATTTATGTTTCTTGTTTGTTCTTCTTTTCTACTTTTTTTGTATTGTCAGCTGTGATGAGCACAGTATTTCTATCTGCTAGTGTGGATTATTAGTACTGATATACTTCCCAAAATGTTAATTCTTGTTTTGCTCTGTTACATTCCCTATCCTAAATACAATCTCTTATAACAGCGAAGCATTCACTGTAAAAGTGCAGTATCGAGTAGTTTATATATAGACCACAGGAACCCACTGGACAGGGCCAAAGCTGGCTGAATGGCACATATGCATGAAAGAGTACTTCTGTTCCTGTCAAGCTACTTTGCTAACTTTGCCTCACATACAGGAAAAGCACTGAAGAGCCTAGTTTTGAATGAAAAGTACAGACATAAAACTCACCAGGTATTTACAGTTTATTTGGTAAAGCTCACATGTCACAGTAGTCCATTCTTATCTTTGTTCACATTAAGAGCTCTTGGCGCTTTCTTTTTCCCTTGTTTCTGGTAAATACTAATTGCTCTCATTTCAGTTGCATTTGTGATTGTAGCTGCAGACTTAATGCATTCCAGTATTTGCTTATCTTTTTTTCATTATCAAGACAGCATTTAGATTCCTTTGAGTGACTCTTAGGAGTAATGTATTACTTCATTAATGTCAAACAGTGTTTGCACTTACAGTTTGTTGTGGAACAAAGCTTTGGGAGGCTGAAGTTTTTTGTGACAAGTGAAAGTATTTTTGCCAAACTTTGCATCATCATCAGGACAGACCAAAACATGTTGATTAAGGTTCATGTTGGGTTACAGTAATAAAATGATGTGTTAACATAACTATTGGTTACATCTTGGAATGATTACTGTTATGGTTCAAGGAAATCAAGCTAGAAGCAAGCAGCCGTCATTCAGGACATGCTCTGACACTTTTCTGAATCATTCAACCACGTTAATCTTTAGAACCCAAGGTTCTGTGTAGAAATTTCACACTATTTCTCCATCTTTTTTTTTTAAGAGTTTGTGACATTAAAGAAGATACCACTGGACATAATTAGATTTTCCTTTCTCCAGTTTATGTCACAAATTCCCATCCACCTCTAATTAATGTTTGCCTGTTTTTATTGACCTGGTGGGAAAGTGCTGCAGCTGCAGTTCCTAGGCAATTAATGCTTATAAATATGTACTCCAGCTTCCCACAAGAATTCACAATCCCCATTGTGCTAATTATTATGATTAATATTTGTACACATTATTTATTTGCACATATTGTTTTTTTAATCGTATTTATTGTTAATACTCATAGTACAAGATTTCAAAGCTGATTTAAATACTTTTCTGATGCTTTTTCAAACAAAGAGTGAAGGAGATACCTGCATGTCCACACAGAAAACACTGTGTGAACTAATTCACGATCCACTCATGCTTCCCTGAACAGCAGAGGACAGCAGGCTACCCTAGATGCTGTGGGAGTCTCTCGTAGAAGTGCTCCAAGTTACCACACAATAGAGCGTATTGATTCAACATGTATCCAGAACAGGTGTACTGGAGCTGTGCACTTTAAGTAGCCTCTGAGAATTTCTCTGCAATGGTAGAACAGGTGATATGTCCCTGTGGAACTGCTGTTAAAGCATTGCATTTCCTCTGTGGCAAGATAAAGCCACGCCTGGGTGTGTCTGTGCTTGTACTGGATGCATGAATGGATGAATATTAGTCCATTCTTTCTTACAGAACAGCTTCAGTCTTATTGTACTGCCTGCATTCCTAAACATTAAATTTTAAATGATGACACTACCACCAAGTTTCATAGGATACTGTTAAAGTGCAGTTTTTTGTTGTTGCTAAACATAATGCCTCTAAGTTCTACTTTGGTCTCATTCCTTCACAGTAGAGTTATCCAACAACCTTCCATCTTATCCACATGGCCATCGAACTGGATATAGGCAATAATGTTCCTTATGCAACTCTGGTATCCACACTTTTGCAGTTTAATATTCTTCTGACAGCAGACTCTTTGATATCAGTGACTACATGAGAGGCCTACACATTACCCTTTTGTTTCTTATGACCCCTCTGACTATTATAGATATTGCTCTCATGTGATCTTTATTGGTCAACCACTCCCAGGGAGGGTGATAATGGTTAGATTTCCTCTATTTGTACACAATCTGCACTTAAAATTCTAAGGGGGAGTCCAAACTCTTAAGAAACTGCTTTGAAACTTTTCATCTAATGTGTTCAATAATCTCCTGTGTCTGAGCCAATATACACTTCTACAAGCCTTTTCTGTCGAAATCCAACTTTGATCTTGAAGATCTAAATTTAATATAGTTATAATCCCATCGATTGATTTTTCTTTATCAAATTAATTGATAATCCTAGTATCAATACAGTAGTTTTTTACTACATAAAATATATATATTTAAATAATTTCCTTAGTACATAAAATTTTTGTACTAAACATTTTTGTTTAATTGGTCTAGTTTAAAGACTTGCAGGAAGAAAGAGGCACAAACCATCTTCCAATTTTTGGCTTGGCTGCAGGATCCACATTTCCACTGCCACAAAACACAACATTTATTCCAGAGTTAACTGTAAGGACCATGTAACGGCAGGTATGTATCACTAACCAACATACGTAACATTTCCATCAGCTGACAGTCAATATCTAATACATGTAAATACATAAATCATTTGAGCACAGAATGTTAAAATGTACCATTGTTCTTTTTACTAAATGCTAGGCTAACTAGTAGGCCTAAATGCAGAAACACGAGAAGATAAGGGTGCAATTCAACAAGTTTATTAACAACAGAAAACTAACAGAGCAGACTGGAAAATCAGATTATTATGGAAATCTGATAATACAAACAAAAATAACTGAAACATTGGAGAATAAACTAAGGAACACTGCAAATCTAGCACTAACTATGAGAAAAGAAAAGCCTCAAACTTAGAAAAGACTATAACACGAAGCGCTGCAAAGCAGGAACTAATGAATAATAATAATAATAATAATAATAATAATGATAATGATAAAATTGTAATGGGAATAATGGGAAAATTGTAGTTGGACAGCTGCCAGACAGTACATACAGGGTTTTGGTGTCTTGTCCAAGGACACCTCGACAAGTAGCTGGGAATAAACAGAAAACCAGGAAAACAAACTGTCCTGCACTGGTCCTGTTGAGGGGTTAAGTACTTTGTACGGGCCTATCCAGTTCTCCTAGAGTAACTGCCTGTTTCCTGGAATCTACTCTGCTCTTGAGACTGTGCTGGGAAACACAGCAAACCTTCTGACAATGGCACATACTGATGTGACATCCTGGAGGACTTGGACTGCCTGTTCAAACTTTGGTCCAGGTATCACCTCATGCTACCAGTATGAGGCTAATGAAAATGCAACTGACCCTAGCCAAATGCAAAACTAGAGAAAAGATGAGGAGAGAACAAATGTTAGTAGCCCCCACCTGTAAAACCATTTCTCCAGATTTGGGGGTCATCTCTTTCGTTGCTAGTTCATCTGTTAATTTCAGCAGCTGAAACTGATTAACAAACTCCTCTGGTACTTAACTGACCAGATTAATATCCCAGAGGTTTTACTGATATAATGCTAAACTGTGGTTAAAAAGTGTTTCTTAAATTTTTGAGCAGTGTATAATATATAATCTAACTGGTTAAAATTCTGTAATTTATTAAAAGTTTGAATTCCATGATCAGGACTGATGTCAAATAAAAAAAATAAAAAAAAGCACTGAAAGTAGCAAATAGTCCAGTTCCTTAATCTTCCAGTAAAGTTGCAATCATAAATCAAAAAAGCAAACAATGTACAACTCACAACTTGGCACCAGAATGGTCAAAAACCTTTTGTGCTTTCAGATCAAACACCTGACAACCATGGTGCACAGGTTACCTATATACAAAGTCTATTCAATTAACACAGTAACACCCAAGGATCAATATGAGAATAATTAATCTAATCAGCCCATTTGGCTCATACACACTTGCCCCTAATTGTTAATGGCAGGCAGACAATTAAAATACTACAAAAACATAGGAGCCGAAATATTATACACCTACTTACCCACTGACACCTTTCGAGACAAAAGAGCAGAAAGCTCCTCACTGAATTTCTTTTACTAGCAATAATGATTGATTTGCATCCTCCCCTGCAAATAGGTCATACAATGTTAAAACAAGTATTCTATGAGTTTCTGTGACCATTTGTCCAACTCATGCACCACTGCCCTGTTAGCAGCCTCCAATTCTTTTTGCAGACAACTTTGATCCAGCAGAATCCCTTTCAGCCTGAAAAACCAGGCGACTGATGTTTTAAGCCTCCCCAATCAGAACAGTAAGTAATGAGTGGGTTGGATTGGGCACTTTATTCACATTGATGACATTTGCTGTGGCTTCCTTTCTAATCTCTGCTGTTACAAACAGGCTAACAAACAGATTAAGTTGCACAATACAACAAGCACAGAGTACGATTTCCCACAAAGATTTATTAACAGTCTTATAGTAACAAAAATGCAGAACACAGGGGACAAAACACAAATCGTCAAAAGGAGGTGACAACTAGAGGAATTCTGCAAAAGGCAGGCAAACTAACGGTTATCTGATCTGTTCAAACAAACAAAAGAAAACTGAATAAGCTGGCACTTACAAGAAAATAAAAATCACTGGTAAACGCTGGAACTAAGAGAAAACAAAGTCACAGCAGAACGCTGGAACTGATTAGGAAAACAGTACGAAAACTAACTGAACTCAAACTAGAAAATGACACATTACACATTAAAATGAGCCAGACACTTACTTAAATACAAATACATACGTATTTAAATAAATACGAGACATGCCCCTAGAAGTGAGAGAAAAAACAAAAACTAACAAAAACAAAGGCTTCCGGGGGCACTGCCTCAGCTGGTTGGAGGAGGAAACCGTAACATCTACATCATGCATCCACAAAAATGTAGGACTTTCAAGGCACCTGCTGTTCTTTAGGAAGTCTTTGACCTTCATTCCTCTAGATGCGTCATCAGCTGGATTGTCCTTGGAACTGACATATCTCCACTGTGATAGACACAAAGCTATAAAAGTGCTCATCTTTAATATTAAGGTACTTCAGCACTGAAGTGCCGTCAGATTGAGATTGAGTTTTCTACCTGTACATTCAGTTCTTTCTTTATCATAGATTCCACCTTCACTGCAAGCGGGGAATGGTTATAGCTTTCAGTGGTGTCACTCTGCATTTACCAAGCAGAAAGGCTACTTGAATGCGTTTCTCCTGATTGCACAGTCTGATGTATATACAATGTCATATCCACTTTCACTGGCATCAGTAAATGAGTATGTACAGATTTTCCAACCACCTTTTCCAGTTGCAAAAGATGTTCTGTGGTATTGCGTCATCCATCCACAACCTCTCCTACAGAGTTCTTGCTGCATGATTTTAGCAGATAGTGACTGGTGCTAGGAAACCTAGAGGGTCATACGCTGAGCTGGTGATGGAAAGCATACCACACCTGTAAGAGACTTTTTTTGGTTCTAACTTGAATTAGAAAGAGCCTGTGTCTACACACCATTGTAAACCCAAAGCTCTTTCAGTTGGAAGCTTGTCTCTGTCCAGAGTCAACTTTTATTTTAAACTTTAAGTCCTTTGCCCTTCGTTCATCTAAAATAGACTGCAACACACCACGGCTTATCCATTTTTCTAAAATGGATTCCCCTTTCTGACACAGAACCTGCCATTGCCTGTAAATCTCCCATATATGTCACAAGAACAGCATAAAATAACTCCAAGCAATGAGCTGGTAAGGTTTGGTTCCTGCAGAAGTTGGCTGCTCAAAGATGTTCCTTGAAATGTTGCTCCACAATCAAATACTATATGAATGGATAATTTCCTCAGATGGTGGACACCAAGGTGAGGAATTTACACACCTTCCCATTTCTAGTGTAGTCTAGTGAAAACTTATTTTCTTTCTGCCTCTTTCCTTTGAATTTATTGCACACTTAGATTTCTTAGCCTTCTTTGAGTCTGATGTTGGCTCCCCAGATCCTTTGGGTGAGTCTACATTTGATACTGTGGTGGCAAAAATATTTCCCTTCATTCTGTTCTTGGGTTGTGATTTGAATTTGTTCAAGGCCTTTGTCCCAATAGCACCAGATGATGGTTCCTGTATATCACTAAAAAAGGGGTCAGAAAGAATCATGACATGAAGTTCAATGAATGTGACCAGGTCCATGAAGCTTGACAATTAAATGCTTCCATTATATCATGAGCTGTTGTTCTCCATTGATAACTCAGCTTGAATGACACCTTTGAGATAATAGCCCTCATGTGCACAGGCATATAAACAAGCAGTTCTTGCATGTACTTGAGCTCCCCCATGACGTTGCAGTAGCCATGCATGTTAAGAACCAACTAAAGAACAAGGCAGAAGATATTAAACACAGTAATTTTATTACGACCTGGTCTTAAAACAGAGGACTCTGGGAACTAGCTAGATAGGGAATCAAACAAACACAACAAAAACCAACAAGCAGTGAAAACAAAATGACAACCTAAAGAGACCTGAAAAATGATGACGAACAAAGTTATTAAACAAAGTATAAACAAAGTGACAACAAAACCCCACTGCACTGACTCAGGCAAAATACTAAACTAACCCACTAACCATAAAAACTAACAATGAAAATCAAGGCAGTAATGCAGATAAACTACTAACTAACATACTAACTAGAAATACATAACAAAAAAATCACTGCAAATGCAGGAAAAATACTAGAGAACTAACAGACCAACAATATAAAGCAACAACGAGAATCACTACGCTAATACAAACAAAATACAAACTAGTTCCCTAATCAAAAATATAAAGTAACAAAATTCACTGCAAAGGCAGGAAAGGCAAAATACTAACCAACATACAAACTAAATGACAAAAATCACTACACTAATACAAACAAAAACACCCACCCACTAACCAACCAACCAAGTGTAGAGTGTAGTGCAACAACCCAGCGACAAACAAAGACTGAGGGGAGCTTTTAAAGAAACAGGGACACACAGGTGAAACTAATCCATGATTAAAGGTCCACGTGAGTAGAGGGTAAGGAAGTCCACATATGGGTATGGCAGGAAGTGGCTGAAGAGCAGGTTAAAAATGGGGAGGAAACAAAACCAACTGAGAAGGGGACGAAGGAAGGAGTCATAACAATGCAAAAATAAAGAACATGTTTGAAGGTATGTACCATCTTCAGATTACATTGTTTTCCAAGCCAGAGCCTTTTCCATATAAGCAGTAATGATTTTATACCAATTACACGATGCAAATGTCAGAAGATCTTTTGCCACAGTGTAGCCACACTGAAGAGCCATATGCTAACAAACAAAAGCAGCAGTAGCTGCAGAACTAACAGAAGCAGCATTGGCTGCACTACAAACTAAAGCAGTGTCGGCTGCAGGACTAACAAAATCCGGGGACGGGGGAGTACTGGAGGAGGAGAGCAAAGAGTGCTGCCTGGGCAAGGTTCTCTCTTGAAAGACCTTAGAGCGGCCATCACTGCTTCTTTGAGGTCCTGAAACTCAGGATACATCATCAAGTAGCCTTTCTTGACAAAGGTTTTAACGGCAACAGAAAAAAATGGCCTTAAAACCCTTCAAGGACTCAATTGAGTCAAGCCACCCTACTAAATACTCTGCACTACAGAGTAAATCCAAATACTCCTCCTGGAGTATATCTGCCAGGCCTCCATAACACAAAAAACTAGGACAAGGAGGAAGGGTGAAGCGACCAGTGGCGGAAGGTGGTGATTCCATGGTCCCAAAACTGGCTGGTTTGTTCTGTTACAAAAGGAACAAGGTTTATTATAACTCCCGGTCCAACAATAGGGTACACGGGGAAAACTTGAACAAGCACGGAGAATAAAGACACAAAGTAACAACACAAAACGCTGCAGTGACAAGAAAAAAAACGAACCAACCAACAAAAACATACAAAGTACCAACTAAAAAATCTATACACAAAAATACAAACGTCAACTCACTAATCAGAAATACAAAGTAACAAACGAAAATCACTGCCCAAGGCAGGAGAACATTAACAAACAGACGAACCAACAGTACAAAGTATCAACTAAAAACGCTGCATAAACGCAGACGAAACAAACCAAAACACACAGACCGAAGCGACAAAGTAACAAATGACAGCCACTGCAATAGCAGGCAAAACTAACCATAGAAAGTAACAAAACAAAACGCCGCTCACGGCTGACAAACAACTCAAACGTACAAATGAAAACAAAGTCTGACAAACAGGTGAAACAAAAGGAGAACAGAGTGGTTCCTGACTAACTTACAAACAAACCAAAGTGGTGGAGCACACGGCACAAATGAAGTCCATGAATAAAGCAACGAACGGAAGACCAAGGGAGCTTATGAAACACCAAAGACCAATAGGTGAAATGAATGAGTAATTAGTCCGGTCAGTGAAGAGTGGAGGAAGAGGAAGTCCATATATGGTGTGGCAGGAGAGTAAGCGTTGAACAAAAACAAAAGAAATTCCACAGACAGGGGCAAAAGGAGGAAGTGAAACATTAAACACACTGCCATTGAGATTAACACTATCATCATCATCATCATCATCAACAAGTGCACAACTAACATTACCTGAAACCCACATTTTAGCATCAGCAATGCATTCATCATTAAACACCATTTTTACTTCAAATCATGTTCCTCATGCATATGCATATACATGCATATATTTTGCATCCTCACACACTTCAATCAACTCTTTAAGAGCCCTTACATAATTAAGAAGACTCTAATAGACCTGGTGATTGGTTCTGTGAAGGACAGGGTGTTGTGAGGCTTGGACTTAGGCCTGGAGCATGCCCCAGAGCAGAGCTTGGAGAGGGGTTTGGAGTGTCTGTTCTTTCCATGCCATTATTTCTGGCACTTGGAATTTGCACCGTCATGTCATGTCTGTGGAATTGTGATGTGATGTGATGTTTGTAGTACAAGCCGAACTGTACAAGCCAAGTTGTGGTCTAAATAGAAACATGTGCATCTGGTGTGAGAGAATGGATCTGTCTGAGGACAAACAGAAAGTATGAATTGGCCTGGAAAGATCTACATTGATGGAGGACCTTGCCAGTATCCAGGTCATTACAGAAAATATTAAATGAAGCACTGACTGCAAGAACCAAACAGCGAATGCAGTTACAATCCTTCTTTTAGAAAAACTTTGTGTCCCTGCATTTAGAGAGGGAACTTATTAACTTCCGTAAAGTATTTTTTCCAAATCTAACCAAGACAACGTAGATAATGATGGTGGTGAGCTGCCATTAGAAAGACAAATTAATCTACTGTCCTACGTAGCATTTGAGAACCTTCTTTTGTTAAATTTGCTCATGAATGAACTGATCTGTAAACACAAAGCGCTCACATACTCTTTACAACAGACTGGGTAAGTGGCTAGACTGATGTGAACTGATGAGAAACATTCAGGAATAAGAATCTCTTCCTGAGATCAAAAGACTGCCATCTCACTTCTGTCAGCTTATGCAGGGAATGATGACAGAGGGTGGCCAGGCAGACACATATCCCACTGCAAACTGACCCCACAAACCACTCCATTGAATGGGTGTGGATGCCGATGCCAGTGTTGAAACAGTTTTATCACGATGTGACATGCTGTACTAATATGGTTGAATTTATCTACACCAGTCCAATACAGCTTTGTGGCTTATATGGCGCAAATAACCCTCATTTCATATGTCTCATACTTAAAGATAAAAACCAGTCTGTGGCATTCAGGACTGTATTATGCAGTTACCCATTTCTCATCATATACTGTATGAATGGGTTCTGTAGTCCTGTACAAATTTATACACTCTCCATAATTGTCACAACTGTCACTGCCAACAGATTCAACTGTGATGTTTTATAATGTATTTAAAAGTGTGGAAGGTGAGAAGCTATATACTATACAGTCTATACAGTCACACTAGACCTATAGTACAGAATATGCATTTTACTGATACATTTGGTACCAACAATTTTCTAATATGCCACATACATGAATTAAAAAATCTCTTCATTCATTGAAAATGCAATGAGCTTAGTCATATATAAAGGTAAATTCGGTAGACAGGATTGACTTACCTAGCTTGCAATTACATTACTTTCTGTTGGGATGATTCTGCTTCTTATTTTAGTCCTAACCCTTGTGATTTTTCAATCAAATTAAAATTTGTGCTACTTTACTGTACACATAGGTCACAGTCGTGACCTCTGCATTTTTCTCTCCCTGTACTCTTGTTTACTGGCAGCAATGAGGCTCATGTAATTGGTAAGACCCTCCCCTAGTCTATATTTTGGTACTAAAGTAGAATATCAGCTTCTGTCTGAGTTATGCTCTTTTTTCTATCTTGTATATTTTGCAACAAGTATAGGAGCGGTGAGTTCTCATCAGGGTCTGAAAAGAGCCTTTGTTTGGCTCTGAACACCTGGAGGGAGTTATCTCAGTGGTTTAGACTATCCCTCCCTCCTCCTTTCCTCCTTTCGCTCTCTATCTTTTCCCTATCTGTCATTATTTTTCAATCTGAATTGTTGTCCAGTTCTGCCCTCCCTTCCTTTTGCTTTATGCTCTGTCTGTGTGTGTCCAACTGCAGCAATGACTCGTCTAGACAATTAATATGTGCTTTAACTTTAAAGGGAAAGAAATATGAGGTACGGTAGTCAAGGCCATTTTAGCGGTCATGCCCAAGGAAGGTCAGGTACTCCTGATTTTGATTCTAGACCAAGTCCAAGAGACTCACACCTACAAATACATCACAGTTTACAAACCAATCACTCTAGCGCACTGCCTGACACATTCATCAGCAACAATTTAATAACTATAACTCTGTTTATTTGTGTTCATTTGCTGTGTCCATATGTAAATCTGCTATATCTATTTGCTGAAACACAAGCCCAGTTTTCATACAGGGGTCACTTTACTTTTCCCTTTTTTATCTATCCTCTTTACTTTACATTCTAATTAACTGAAACCTGTAGATGATATCAATGGGAAATGGCCCTGTGTCTTTACTGTAAAATGCTACTTTCTTACTTACGTTTTCAACAAGACACCATGCTGTAATTAGCTATGTGCTAAGTAATTTTAATTGGCCTTGAAGCCTGTTGATGGGAGGAGACTTGACCGTCATCAAAAGGTGTGCAGTGCCAATTAGCCTAAGCAGTCAAGCTTAGGCTAATGGGAAAGTAGAGCCACTTGACTCCACTTTCCCAAGACAGGATGCTCTCCTACCTGTCAGTCATATGGGGGATTGAATACTCTCTACAGCATATTCTCTACAAATTTATGATCTCAGTGATCACACATCTACTTTGCACTCGTGGTGTGTGATGGGCCATATCATGAGATCTGCAGAAGCCAAATACACAAATGTCTGCTTTTGCATAAATTTTACTCAGTCTGGTATAAGAGTCTGTTCCTAAAATTGATTAATTGATTGATTTCATATAGCATACAAAACAATAGCATCTGCGTGATATGTATCACATTTATAGGAGCATTACACTGTTCAAGCTAATAATTTAATTTTAACCATTCATGCATTTTTATTAAATTCCCATATTAGAAAATGAGTATTTAGTTAAAAATATCACTGAAACAAAGTTAAATGCATCTCCATTAAAAGTCTGTGTCATTCAAACACATTGTATTATACTGTTTAATATCCTACATATTGACTACAGACAGACAGAATCTTACACACACTGTTCCACTGCCCAAAATATTCACTATATTAGTATTTTAAGTATCTCTCAACAACTGCACTTCCTGTTGTTTCTTCCTGTCTGAGTAACCCCATCTCATTCACCTCTATTGTGGTCCTGTTGATTTAATCCCTCCAACTGTCTGAAAAAGTAACTCATCCCCTCCAGACTAGGTTCCTGCTTATTTGCATGGGTCCTGGCCCATGTTTTGCATTTCATATTGTTTTCCCTGACTTATCTTGCAAAGGCCTTTTCTATCCCTTTCCAACAGCACCCCACCCCTCTCTCTCTCACACACACATGCACACACCTACACACACACATTTTTGTATGGCAGTCAGTGTAAGGACACTCATTGACGTAATGCATTCACTAGTCCCCTACTGTCACGTAGGCCATGTTAATCTACCCTGTATCAATTTTTTATTTATTACATGTACTGTCTTGCGCTAACCCTAAATATCACAACTAACTGCCTCATCCTAAACGGTACCCTAACTCTAACTAAAACCAAATTGTAACCTTAAACGTAGTCTTAACTCCAAAATTGCTCTTTAAACTTTCTTTTCACTGTGAGGACCGGTTAAAATGTCCTCACTTTGTAAAAATGTCCTCAGTCCAAAGGTTAAAATTTCATGTTGGTCCTCACAATGATAGCCATACAAACACATATACACACACACATACGCAAGCTCACACACAATCACACATCTCATTATGAAGTGTTAGAAACTTGCTGAAGTGAGAAATGAGCCTGTGAAAGCTCGTTGTCCTAATTAAACTTTGACATAAAGAGTGACAAGAAGCGATGAAGGGGAAACAATAGCAGACTGTGTATGAGTGCAGTCTGGAGCAAGCAAGCAGCTTTGTCCCAAAGAACAAAAGCATTTGTTTGCATGTGTTCAACACCATTCAACTTCACCAGACCCAGGTGCAAAAACCAACTTTGTGAGGAACTTCACAACTCATAACACCTTTGCACGGTTGATGAGCAGGCTGCAGTCGGTACAAATAGGCTGAGAGAAGCAGATCAAAGCTGGTGAGTTTCGATGTAAACATTGTACAAGAAAATGAATTCAGTCTCATTACTTTCATTGCCTGGATTAATAGACACAGCCAAATAACTCAGCTGTAAAATTGTACTCTTGACTCGCCTTTTGCTATCCCAGAGGTCTCACACACACACACACAGCTTGTGAATGCATGCTCACCAGCCTTCCACCATTTAGAATGAAAATAAAATTGGGCTGTCTATATTCACCATTCTCATGACATGATAGTAGCTTGTTTGAGGTATGTACAGCAAAAAGATATACATAAATGTAGACGTGTCACATGGCCACCATCCTCTCCACACTGTCTTCAGATAATATAATACTTGTTGCAGTTTCAGAGACGCTTTAAAAATAAGATTCCTTTCAGATAAGGGCCCTTGATTTTTGATAGGGGCGGAGTTGTGCTCTCCTCTACTGTTGTGTGAGGAGGGAGGAACTCCACATTCTTATAAAAAGCCAGTGGTGGGTTGACGGTGTTGAGTAGACGGAGCAGACAGGCTGGCTCAGGACTGTACTGCTGACCTAGAATGGCACAGAATGGAACAACAGAGAATGGCATGGCCGAAGGAATCCCAGCTTTGCCTTTTCCTCAGCCTATCAAAATCCAGGAGATCAGATGCACCAAGGTAAGGGAGCTTTAATGAGAATCCAAGTTCAGCTGCTGCAAACTTAAGTCATAACATTGACTCTTTTTGTGCTTGGGTGATTTTGGATGAAGAATAAACTGAAGTCAACTGCACTTTCCACAGATTTTTATCAACAATGAGTGGCACACATCCAGCAGAGGAGGGACATTTCCAACTTTCAACCCAGCCACAGGTGTTAAGATCTGTGATGTGGAAGAAGCAGACAAAGTAAGAATAAGCTGCTCTCTACAGCTTTATATTAGAATGTAATATGATTAGGTGAAGGCCTAGTGTCACTGAATAATGAATAATAAAATGAGCATTGTTTGCCATTTTACATTTTTGTGTCAAACTCCAGATTATTGACTTTTTTTATTTAGCCAATTTTAATATAAATGCATTTTGATATTAATGTCAAACACTGTGTTATGTAGTACAGTTTAATAGCTATAAATATGTTTTGCCAATAGCTGGCATTGCTTTTAATGTCCAGATGAGATGAGACCACTCATCTCACCTCTTCTGCTAACTTAATAAAAAGTGGAAGCAGGTCGTCGATCTTCCCAAAGAAACACTGGTTGCTTTTTGCGTAACGCAACACATTGATTGAGATCTTCGACGAGAGCCGTGCGTGTGATGACATTGCCCCGCGTCATGCCGCGTGTTTTCCTCTGTAGGAAGACGTGGACAAGGCGGTGGAAGCAGCCCGAGCGGCGGCGCAGAGAGGCTCTCCGTGGCGGAGGATGGACGCGTCAAGCCGCGGGAGGATGCTGCACCAGCTGGCCGACCTCATGGAAAGAGATCGGCTCCTGCTGGCGGTGGGCTTATTTCCCCTATTTGAATGCCCGTTTAATGTTTTCTGTATAAACAACGGGAGACAACAATTAAACATCAGTTTTACTTAATAACACTTAAAGAAGACTTAATAAGATAAATTAATTCACATTCGTAGTTTTACCAACTGAGAGATGTAACATTAGGACATGGTGTCAGTGTGATGTTGACATATGTTGACATGGCACCATGAAAAAAAACAAACTGAGCTCTATCTACAAACTATAAAGTAGTTTTAAGTATTCAATTCCTTTAATTAAAGGTCCAGGAACATTAAGTAAAGCAGCTTACAGTAAGTCCTGTGCATTTGAAAAGAAGAAGTACTTGTAGTTGTGCAGCAGAGTGGCACTTGTCAGTCAGATATTATATATTATGTTTGTTAAGACTAATGCATAGTAATCGCTCCATTCTATTTATTTATTTTTTTATCTGTAGGAGGATGTGGACATTTTGTTGTTGTTTTTTCACGGTTGCTGGTTTCTTTCCGCTTACAAAGACATTTAATTTTTGCTGAATCTTTTATTTCTTCCTCATGTTTTAAGGGTCATGGCTGTGTTGCTAGTGTTTCCTGAGGTTCAGGTATTATTTCTAGATCTCCATGAAAGTACTGTTTCATAAGCAGCACATTTGGAGCAGCTGAAAAATGTCCATGTGTTGTCATGACACTGATTTATTCACACCAGGTATAGGCCAGTTGTTGCATGATATCATGACACTGATTTATTCACACCAGGTATAGGCCAGTTGTTGCATGATATCATCACACTGTGAACCCACCCCAGTCTTTCCTTTTCTCCTTGTAAGGATTGGCGGAAGTTACCTTTCCTTTCCAATATTGTATGGAATGAAATCACTCTGTTTAGCTTCCAGATTGCATTAAGAATTTGATGTGTAAGTGAACCCTTACAGATGTGACTTTAGTAGTAATACCACATTGCATGTGACTACTAATTGCAAATATGTTCTGGAGTGGTAGTGTGCTTTACAATGAAATTACTCTAGGAAACATGATACAGTATACATATTGGAAAGCAGTAGGGTACACAATACAGTGTAGGCCATGTCTGACAAAAACAGTGATTATTACGTCTTAACATAATAAATGATAAAATCAGTTTATATGTTTGGAATGTTACAATGTATTCATCAAGACATTGTACATCATAGTGAACCGCTGTGGCTTACATCCCGCTATACCACCCTTGGCACCCTTAGCCTCATATATCCCACTGCCTTTGTCTAGATTAATTCAATTGCAATTCAATAATTAATTAATTATGATTATCTGGAACTAACAAGTAAAACATAATATTAAATTTAAGAAAATCTACATCTGAGGAATCCAGACCATCTAAATCACAGTATTTGTGTGGTCAAACTGAAATGATGAAATCATTCCTCACTGCTCAGAGAAGTGAAGTACATAAAATATGAAGCAGCAAGTGGATCCAAAACTGTGCGTTGTTTAATATCAGTACAATGATTTTAACATTCACTTTCACTCTCTCTTCCAAATAAGTTTTACTAACCTGGAGGTTTCTTTTCAACAATGGCATTCAGGATCACCCCACAGAAGGTTTAGTCACAGGAGGATAATTTTAGAAAGTCTGCTTATTTTTTGGACACATCTCTAATATTTGACTATTTCATACAGAATACTATATATTTTGACTCTTTAAGTCAAGCAATATGAGTGTAAGTGTTACATAAACTATGTAACACTTACAACTCATAAAAGGTCAAAATCATCATTCATCTTTCAAAACTACAGAAATAAGATCCAAGTCTTAACACACACTTAACACTGCTGCTCAGTTATTCATGAACAGTTGTAGTTGTAAGTCACATTTTCAGCATATAATGCACACAGGTCAAGGAAACATATTAAACGGTAATGCAAGTTTTTCTGATTCCTTAGACCTTGGAGACTCTGGACACAGGAAAGCCCTTTCTGCAGTCTTTCTTTATTGACCTGGATGGCAGTATCAAAACCCTTCGTTACTATGCAGGCTGGGCAGACAAGATCCAAGGCAAGAGTCTACCTGTAGGTGAGTGCGTTTGTGTTAATCCTTTATCAAGAATGAAACAAACAAAAGCATCATGGCCAAGGAGATCCTGTTAAGAAGTAAAAAAATGTGGCCTTTTAAAAATCACATTAAAACTGTGTGTAAAGTGTGATATTTTAAATAGCTGTATTATTTAAAATATATCTGTCAAAGCTTCACTTTATGAGCTCCATACAAAATAATTCAACAACCCAACACATGAATGATTAAAGATACTCAATAGTGAAAATGATAGTTATATAGTTACATTTGTTCAAGATGAGTTTTAAGTGTACACCAGAAACTGGGACTTCATAACCAGTGCACCACCAGGAAACAAGTTAATTAGCATTGAGTTAGTGACTCAGCACGGCTCAGGATTGTCCTCGGCTGTGGGTGGTATTTCACTCAGCCTTTTAATTCTTCCCCCGCTTGTCAGATCCTACTTTGCATCCCCTCTGCCTCTGCAGGACAGCAGATAGACAAAACATTCTGGCCTTTTCCTCCCGATTAGATCCTAATAAAGTAGTGAGAAAAGAATAGCATGGCAAGACAAAAGGAAGAGGAAGAGCTGAGATGGTAATCACTGAAGTCTAACATGGGGGATTAACGATCCTCACCAAACCAGCAGCCACACGGTCAGGATACTGGAGTAGAAAATGAGACGTTTGATATGAAAAAGGCAGAGTTGTAGGCTATATTAGAACTTTAACATGTTAAGTGACTGATTTATATATTATATTTGGTAGAGCTGTCGTCACAGGCCCAAGCTCCGACTCCATAGCCAGAGATTACACAGGACAAGAGAACTGAGATAAGGCAGGTTTATTTACAATAAAGGTGATGCAGAGGATGATTGTCAGAATGCAGCAGCTGGACCGAGCTGTCATCAGGGGAGTATGGTGGTCTAAAAGAGGAGACAGAGTTAGATTGAGGCTGGGTGGTTATTGGGTAATGTTTATGAACTCTTGATGAGTAGTAGTGAAGAGGCAGTGGGAGAGTGAACCAGTGAGGAGACTGAAGAGTTGCAGATTGTGAGTGTAGTGGAGCCTCCAAGATGGCTGACAGCACATGCAGACTGGGAGCCGAGGAGGAATGGTGTGTTCTGTAGAATGAGCTATATAGCAAGCACAAAAAGGTTAGTGAAATACACAGTTTACAGTTCTCCAGAAATCCGTGGTGCAGAGTGACAAAACCAATCCCGGGTCATACACAGTAGAGCCGTCCAAGCACAAATGTCCGTAAAGCTAAAGCAGGTCCACACAACAATCCAGGTCAAAACTTATAGGCTACACTGAGAGCAAAGATCCAAGAGGCTGATAGCAATGTCGGGAGACGGTCCAGGTCATACACAGTGAAATCCAATTTGGGGACAAAATAGGGAAGGAGGCAGAGGGGAGCAGGAGCAGGTCCGGTACTGTGAGCCAGGATAAAGAGAACGCAGAGCAGGAGAGAAAAAACTCACAGTTCCAGAGGGTCAGGCAAAAGGCAAGATCCAGGGCAGGCAGAGTCGGAATATCTAATAAGGCAGTCCAAATGAAAATGCTGGATAGTGTCTGGGAGTTGTGGCTTGACTATCTGGCAAAGAGGAGACTGACAGACCTTCTAATAAAGGGACAGGGGAGACACAGGTGCAGACAATTGGCAATTAGTAGGTCACCTGACAGGAGAAGGAGAAGAAATGGAAATCAGGGGCAGACAGGCAGGAGGAGCTGGAATCATGACAGCTGCTTTGAATACAAGCTACAATAAATTCATTATTATTAATGGTTTAGCATATTTATATATATATGTAAGTACAACACCTCAAGTCTACTACAGCAGTAATCTGTTGAAATTGACACCCAACATGCACAGTAAAATGTAACACAGTTACAGAGTGTTAATAATTACTCAGCTGCCAGTGACAGATTAAAGACAGAAAGAAACCTGGGAAATAAAATAAAACCAGTTAACTGTTTGAATTTCTGTTTGCCAAGATGAACCTTTGGGTTGAATAATGTTGTAATGCCAGCAATCTTAAATTTTGTATATCAATGAACGTAACTTTTCTAACTAAAAGTCGTAGTAGTTATATGGAACACTCGATAAATAATAAATACAATAAATAAATACAATAATAAATGTGTAATTTATAAGTTGACACTAAATAAATTCTGAAGATGACACTAACTGCTGATAGCTTCTTAATTAGAAAGCTGTGCTTCTATGGGTGAGTCATTTTACAGGCAGACCCATTTACTTCAAGCAAGTTACAAGTGAGGTACAAGACAAAGGCGTGGTAAGCCTAAGGAGGTCTTGCTTAAAGACCCCTACTGAAGGTTCACCAGGATTCAAATCCCCCAATTTTGGACTTAAAAGAAATTATTCTTATATTTATAGCAACTTTAAGGAATAGATCTCAAAACGTTTCTTAATAATCTTCTGGTTAAGATTGAAGAATTGTATTGTATTCTCAGTAAGAATATCTAATGTCTCTGACTAGGTAGGTCTATGTAGAACCTGAAGTACATTAGCCAGAGACTAATAATGTGTCGGTTCAGAATGAGGAGTGCTACTGTAGGCCCGAAACTGTCCATTTAAATCTAGTGTTACACATTGCAGTTCAGTGACTTCCCCTTTGAGTGAAAGTAATCTTCAAAGGCTGCGACTGCACATGGTTTCATCGAGTGACTCACAGACAACTGGAGATGAGTCTGTTGTGGGTGAGTCTCTCAGTCTGTGGTCCGTCACACAGGAAAGAAGTTAAGGCCAGGGTGTAGAACAGGAGGTCAGGTTTGACCAGTCATCTGTTGTACCTCTGACTTTTGTGTTTACCTCAACTCATGTACAGGGAGTGTGATCTCAATGAGTTAATCTCAGGGAGTGTTGATCTCTGACTCATGTTAAAACAGTGTAACAATACATGACAAAAGTCAAAGTCTACTGTTTTGTCAATTCAACCATATGTAGAGTGAATATAGAGAATCGAAATTTCAGTTTCTCTTACCCCTGGTGCATACAAAAGAGCTATAAACAAAAGATTAAAACGTACTTCAAACATACCGATAAAGTTAGCTTTAAAAAGTTAACACAGTGTATATAATAACAATATAGCAATCATAAAACTATCTCCACCTAGAATAGAGTAAATCACACTCATTGTATTGTTTCTATTTCTATTTCTTGCAGATGAAAGCTTTGTGTGTTTAACTAAACACGAGCCTGTTGGCGTATGTGGAGCCATCATTCCTGTAAGTCTTTATTATTCATTTGGGAAGATCCAGTAAAAGATATTTCAGGATGTCTGATCATGTTGTTATACAAACTGCTCTTAATGTAACTGTAACTGTACAACCTGTACAAAGTGTACTGTACAAACATCAAAAAGTGCATTGCACAATATTCACTTTTTAACTTGAAACTTCTGGTAGGTCTTTGTACTGTGATATGTATTTTCTGTGTTCTAGCTCACACTACTGTATTTGTACACAACAGATATGAAACACCATACAAGTGTTGCATCAGAAAGTTAAAGGTGCTGACATTCCCAGTCCAAGCAACATAGAGCTGGGCACACACAATTATGGCATAGTGTTAGTAACATGAATTACACTTTTTAGTAGAGATTAGTTAAGCAGATAAGTTCTGCAGCAAAAATATTACTGACCTGACATTGCACAATAGATGCAGTACACCTTAGACAGGTCTTTAACACATGCTGGTTTCAGCCAGCCCGTTGGTTTTGACGTAGAACCTAGTTATTGTTGGGTGACAATGCTAACCACTCACTTGCAAGTCACTTCGGATAAAAGCGTCTGCCAAATGACTAAATGTAAATGTAACCACTGCAACCCCATGCAACCCTTTGATCAATGTGTCTCACACATGTAAAATATAGTTTTTAGTTCAGGTTAGAGTTCTGTCTACACCCAAGGATGAATTGTTTGAAATGTCTGGAAGGTCAATTTTCTTTGACAACCAATTTTATCCTGCTGCCCAACTGCAAATCTGCCAGCAAAGCTCAGCATTGGAACACACACATTAATAAACTGCAAGTCCTGCAATGTATATCTATAACTTTAATTAAACACATAGTTTTTGTGGCTTACTTGTTGGTTAACTCCAGTGAAATCCAGTGAAAGATGTCCACCTAAAGCATATGACATATGACATACTCATCAAAATTACTTGTCCTGCCTTGGAGAAAATTATTTTTGAGTACCACATTTGGCTAAAGGACAAACGGCAAGGATGATTTATTGTGCAATATCCTGTACTGTTAACCCATCAGTTTACTGGATATACAGGGATGAAATTGTCTCATATGGCTCTGCATGCAGAAATGTATTTTTCTTTCCAGTGTTCCTTCATTGCAACAGGGCTCTCAAATGTCAGCAGGTTACAGTTTTAAATGAATCACTCAAATACAAATACACTAATAACATCTCTGGCTTTCTTAAAGTTATATTCAGGCTTTAGTGGAACTTCTGAATACTGAACTTAACTTATCAGAAAAGCATTGATCATACATGCATATTTCTAATGAGACAGACCACATTCAATTTAAAACCAGTGTCTGGATAGGAGGATGAAACTAAAACCTGCTAAGTGTACCAGAAACCTTATCTTAATCTTTGCTTTTTTTTAAAAATGACCTTGTCTCTGCTAATCCCTTCAGGGCTACTCTTACAGGAGCACACAGCTCCAGCTCTGTGCTGCATGGATTTAGTTTCACACTTTGGAAAGAAATGTATTTTTTTCTTTTCATAATATCTTCAGATTTAGGCTGGGTCAGTGTTTGGTGTTTCACTGTATTCTGTTTCACTTTGTCATAGATTCAGGCAGACATGAGTACAATTTCAAAATCATGACAGAATACAGACATTCAGTTTTATCTTTGAGTATAGGCCTGCACTCAAAGAACAAGAAAAAGAACAAAAAAAGAACAAAATGGCTGTTGTTTGTCATGGTAGATTATATCATAAAAGTGAAATTTAAACTGAAGAGTAATTTTCAGTAGAAAACAGGAGACCTTTTTCCTGACTTGTGATCCCAGGATCCCTTAATGGAGCTTAGTTTTTTTAAACTGTTGTATCATAAAAAATCAACATGCTGGCTAATTTGGGTTTGAATGGCCTAGCTATCTATCCACTAATTTCAAACAGGGAAACAAGAAACTGAAAAATATGTCATGTCCAGTCCTAATGATTTAGAGCTTGTTTTATTGTCCTATATTCTGCCCAGACAAACGTCCAAGTGAGGAAGTGAGGATGTGGATTTTAATGGAAAAGTCAAAGTACTGATGATGTGTGTGTTGGTTGGATTATGTGCCCCAGTTTTTGCCTCTAATGTAGTCACTGTAATTTCCGTTGGGAATTGTTGCACTGATGACTCTAGCTCAGATACAGATATGGGCCACTGCTACATCAAACATTATACTAAATGTATTGAGTCATTTAAAAAAAAGTCTCCCTTCTTGTCATCTTGTCGGAACACAAAATATACTGTATGATGTGGCTGTTTAACAATAACAAGTATCTGCCAGAAATTTTACCTGATTATTATCATCATGTCATTTATTCCATATAACCAAGACTGGATTTCCAACTGGACAAAGCAGGCAACTGCCAAAGGAATTACTTTAGTTAGGCTCACTATAAAACAATTGGCTTGTGTAATTTATAACATCTATTCATTCATCAACTTTTCACTGCTCATGTGCGCCCAGGTAGTGGTGGTGGGTAGGCAAGGTAACCCAGATGTTCCCTGTTCAGATTGGATATGTTATCCCTTCAGTTTATTCTGCTTGTGAATGAATTACCTTAACTTAATTTTTTCAACACAGTAGTTAAGTTAAAGGACAAGGCATGTGTTTTATACTTTTACCATTGTTAACAAATGCCACAAAGAGACTAAGGGCCAACATACACTGGAGATGTATGACGATTGTTAAATAACCTCAACCATTGTTTACTATAAGCTCCCACACCCTTGGTTTAAAGTGCATGTAAGTATATGTCACTGCCCCATCTTCCTACTGGTGATGAGCGTCAAAGTATCATTCACTTTCTAGAATGAAACAACATAGTCACTGTACCTTCACTACCTTTCTCGGTTATGAGATCTGTTTCTGTAGTTTTGCAGCTGTGATAATGACAATTGTTAAAGAAAAACTTGTTGCTGACAAGTAGAAAGTCCCAAAGCTATAAGACCCACAGCGTGAATGGCTGATATTAAAAAATAAGGTGGCTAGAGATATCAATTCAGGTGAAAGAAGTAAATTAACACACACATTATGCATCACAAATCTCATTTCATGGCTCAGATATATTGTATGACATTATATACATGTTTACCGTTTCCTGATTCTACCAGTCACAGCCTTAGGGGACAACCCTAAGTAAATGATGACTTTTAAAAACAGGAACATTTGGGGTCAGGGACAGGGGTCAGCATGAAAAAAACTGTATGCTGGCCATGATCAACAGATGTCGGAACAGACAAGGTATCACAATTATGCTGTGTGTGTGTCTGTCTGTGTATGTATCGGGCTGTGTAATCACAGATCGGTCAGATTGCCTATGCTGACCCCTGCACCAAGTTGGATTCAATGTTGTGGCATTAAGTGGTTTATAGTAAACATACACTGCCCAATTAGCTTCTACAATATCATAACATTAATTTACGTTCAGAGTTGCATACATTTTTCACCAAGAGCTTCAGACTGCACCGCAAAGTCTTCTCCAGCACACCCAAAGATTTAAAATGGGTTTGTTGCCAGCTGAAATTATTCATATTTGCGTAGTTAAATTCAGGTGGGTTTTTTTTGGACAAGCTGTGTAAATAACTTATCAAAGAGGTTTAACCTTTAATAAAACTTCTAAAACTAAACCTGTGGTCTAACCATTAGTTTGTGACATTGTGCGTCAATCTGACTTGTAATGATGTTTTGATGGCAGTCAACTAACATTTGTTCTTATGTCTATACTAGTGGAATTTTCCCTTGCTGATGCTCACATGGAAGCTAGCACCGGCCTTGAGCTGTGGGAATACTGTGGTCATCAAACCAGCAGAGCAGACCCCCCTCACAGCCCTCCACATTGGATCACTCATCAAAGAGGTCTGATGTTAGGCTGAATCTGCTAATGTATACATTTCCATATGCCACAAAGACTTTAATGTTTTTGTTTTGTTTGTTTTTTTAATATCTGTGAAACTTATTCTACATACATACCGTAAAATCAGGTCTGGTCATTTCTTATGCAACTTCACACAATAACACCTAATTTCTCTCTCAAGCAATAATCACTTCTTACTTCTGAGCAGACAAAATGTTAGGATATGCTATACCTACCATGCCTATTCCAACAGAAAACTGTTTCTCCACATTGATCTCTTAAATTCCCAAACTGACCATAAGGTCCTAATTAGTAGCTAAAGTCCCAATTATGTGTCGTTACAGTAGAAATTAATTAGATACATTAAAATATGGAGACAGAAAAATTCAAGTAACTGGCTTTATAGATGGACAAAATGATAGAATCAACACTGCCACAAATCCACCTTATTCATTAACACGTACTGTTATGGAGTAAGATGGAGGTTTTGCTGTTTTTTGAGGCATTAAAATACTAGTTTGTCCCTGCACTAACATGCTCCCTGGGCTGGCATTTCAGGTGGGTTTCCCTCCTGGAGTTGTGAACATAGTGCCAGGGTTTGGTCCCACAGCAGGAGCAGCCATTGCAAGCCACATGGATATTGACAAAGTGGCCTTCACTGGCTCTACAGAGGTATGTGTGCATACAACAGGTCACTTCTGCTGCCTGATCATTATTCTGATAAAGGACTCAAGGATTAATGCTTGCAGATAACATGACATATAGAGACAGACATTCACACTTGGGCAATGGGTAACTTGGAGTCACCAGCTAACTTTAACATACATGTCTTTAGACAGTGGGAAAAAGCCAGATTACCTGGAAAGAACCCATACATATAGAGCATGCAAAGGCCCCCTGGCCCACCGATGGATTTGAACTCAGGTCCTCCTTGCTATTAGACAGTGCTAACCACTTCACCATCATGACAATTCAATTACATAGCATCAAATCACAGCACTTTAAATAGTAAGGTTAAGACAGTATTGTATGGAAAACCCTACATTCTTTTTGAGTCGCTGACTATTTTTTGTACCCCAAAGCACTAAGCAACAAAATATCATTGTAGCCTGGACTGGGATAAATGTGACAATTTCTCTTTGCATCTTCTCCTTGCTTCCCTCCTGATGTCTTCAATTAGATAGGCTAAGAATCAAGGAAAACATGCAAGTGAGTCAAATGTGGATGTTGTTAGGAACATGCCAATTGAGGACCCAAATGCAGAAACACAAGGGTGACAGAATACAATTCAACAGGTGTATTTAAACAAAGTCAAATGGAACAAACAAACAAAATAGGCAGACAATGCAAGCAACAATACTGATAAAGAAAAACAGAACTAAGAATCACTGCAAGGCATCAAACTATGGATTTACTTATTAGAAAATCACTGTACAGAGACAGGAGTAAAACACAATACATTTGGTAAAGACTAGGAACAAAAAAACACAGCATGAGGCTGGAACTAACAATTGACTGGACTAGACTAGACTAATAACAGAAAACAGTGCAAACACAGAAACTAACTATTTCTATCAGAGCTGACTAGACTAACAAACTAGGAAGGAAACCAGAAGGGCTGACTAACAGCAACTAAAGCAGAGGATAACAAAGAAAATGCAAGTGGAGGAAGCAAGGCAAACAGACGAGGCAGACAGGTGACACACTAGCAAAGACAAACTGAAACAGGACTAACAGTAATGACAGAACACAAACAACACACCTGTTACTACTTGGATAAGTTCAGATATGCCTCCGGAAGGAAGAAATACTAAACCAGGAAAACAAAAAACAAGAAACTTCCGGGTACATTGCTTTAACTGGTCGGAGGTGAGAACTGTAACAGATGCAACTTGGGTTATACTAATTCAACCCAAGTTGCATTATTGACCAGGGACTGAATTGTGACTCAGTTTTCTATGGTTGAAACACTAACTAAATTCAGTGAAAAAAAAAAACCTAATATAACCCGTATACAAAATAAGACACACTGCATGTAACACCATACATACTACATTAGATTATTGTAGTGGCTTATAGGACTTTATTGTTGTAAGTAGTAAAATAACAGTTAAAAATGGACAGGCAGTATTATTTCTGATATTGTATTTGCTGTGTTCCCTCATTCATGCAGGTAGGCCAACTTATTAAAGAAGCCGCAGCCAAAAGTAATCTGAAGAGAGTGACTCTGGAGTTGGGTGGAAAGAACCCCTGCATTGTGTTTGCTGACTGTGACTGTAAGTAAACATTCTCTCTGACTCTGCCACTCATTTTGAATAGTGAAATGCAACATCAAAATGTTGCACAGCTATGTTCCAAAGTCAGTACCCCCTTAAAAATATGAGATCATAGTGGGTTTTTATATTAGACAGATACAGCCTCAGATGAACAACAACAACTTTTTTCACCATACCATTATGTAAGAAAAATAAAGCCAAAAAGAACGAAACGCAGGCATCTAGAACCCTCTTATTTTAAAGGGGTAAGTTACAGCCAGGAGCTGCTGATCATCAGCTTTTAAATAATTAATCATCAGCAGGTGTGCAGATCTCTGTTAAAGCAAATGTTTTAGCAGATTGCTCATCAGAAGCAGTCAAATGTGTGTTAACACAATGCCAAGAGGAAAATACAAAAGGGATTGTTGCTGCACATAAATCTGAAAAGGTTTATAAAACAATTTGGAGTTCAGGGTTCTACAGTGAGAATTATTATTCACAAGTGGATAAGAGTCAAGACAGTTGTGGCCAGTAAATCTACATCATCGCTGAAAAATAAAAGAAGGTTTTGTGATGACCTACTTAGTCAACAGTGTTGTTATATTTATCTATATGTCACAATGTCACTAGCTGCATAGACATTACCCAAAAGCAGAAAAACTGAATGTTAGAATGAACTGAAATTTTAAAGGTTATAGAACTCTAACACCCTACAGGTAATGACTGTAGGAATGACAAAGGCGTGAAACTGTTAGAAGGAAAGTGAGTTCAGCTCAGTAAAGAATAGAGGAAGTATAATTTTCTCCTGAAAAAGCAATATAATAGAGTGGTTCTTGTTTACTGATGTTGTCCAGTGTGTATCTACATGTTTGTCCACAGTGCAGATGGCTGTGAAAGAAACCCAGAAAGGAGCTTTTTATAACCAAGGTCAGTGCTGCACGGCTGCATCACGTGTCTTTGTGGAGGAAAGTATTTATGAAGAGTTTGTGCGTTGCAGCGTAGAAAATGCCAAGAAGATTGTTATAGGAGACCCACTAGACCCTCAGACATCACAAGGGCCACAGGTAGGAACACACAGTCAGCATCATAGAATACTAACCAACAAGAAGTACTTGACATTCAATAAATGATTTTTTTTAACAACCAGCGGAAGTTGTGCATATAACCTTGACATATTGTAACCTTTTAAGTTGATATGGAAAACATACTGTAAATAATATACCACTTTTCTAGCTTATGTTTTCTTAATGCACTTTCCACTGATTCTCATTCACCAATTTACACATACACAGAAGGTGGAGCTGCCATGATGCTGGCCTGAACCAACAGGGGCAATTTGAAATTCAGTGTCTTGCCCAAATACACTCTGACGTAGTGATAAGAGGAGCTGGGAATGGAACTATTTATCCCACAAATAAACGGCACCTCTGATGCCCTATGTCCTGATCCAAAGCCACTAGAATATTTGTTAACAAAAAGTTGGAAATTCACTCATCCAGTGGCTATAAGACTGATCTATAGTTGTGTTCTAATGCTTTAATATCCCTTTCATGCATGAATTAGGAGAACCTCAGTCAAGATTTTTTTAGAGTTTTTATTCCTCTCTAGGCATGAAAAAAACAATGCACTTGAAATTTTTTCTATGAACCCACTTTGGTAATGGAGTTACAAACTTTACGTGCCTTTAACTTTTTAACAAAAGGAACATGTATTTTAAAAACCAATAGCAGAAAATTATATACTGTATGAAAGCTATGAAATAAAATATTAATAATGCTAAGCTGATGTTTTCTCACATTTTAATATATTCTAATACTTTTCAAATATGTTAAACCTAGCCACTGACCAATGAACTGCAGAGTTTCTAGGATTTTCTACAAAAAGCCAAGTAATATTGCATGCATATACAAGAGAACAGCTTTTGAATAGCTGTCCACTGTAGTGACAATTATGCATGAAAGAGTTAAACATAATATACCACAATACATTGCATTGGCCCTGTGCAGGCTAATAGGAGACCCACTTCTTCCCCAGGTTAAGTCAATAAATAGCAGCACACAACAGCTTCCCTTGACTGTTCTCTGCGTTTCTCTCACCTTCACAATGGATGAGACTGTCTCTAATGGTGCCACATGTATAACAGTTTAATGTCTCTGTCTGCCAATTGCCCACAGAGGGCCCTCCTGTATAGAAATAATATACTGTGGTCCTGAGAGCCTAATGCACTGCAACTTAAGAAAATACATGGAAATCGACAAAACACAAGTGAATTAAAAACAGCAACAAGCTTCATAAAGAGTATTCTGTTGGTTATGTTTTCTCTTTACAGCATTTTTTTTCTAAATGTTGCACCTGTGTTGTTAAATGAAGTTGCTAATTAATTAAAATACATGTACATTGTTAATTGTGATGCTGAAATGACTTCAAAAGAATTTTAAGCTAAGTTTGAGAAATACACATTATGTTTATTTTTAAGCTACAGCAGCCTGGCTCTGTCCATACTTACTAACCACAAACTCTAAAACTCACTGACTCACAGTGATTTAAACGTAATTGTTTACATAGTGCTTTGATTAAATTGCTCTCTGTGTTGGACACACACAAAAGAAATGGGTGTTCATTTAACTGTATTATTTGATTCTGTTTAGGACAACAAAGAATAAATGTTTGTTCCTTCTTCTGTTTGTCTGGCTGATTCTGGCTACAGATTGACCATCAGCAATTTGTGAAGATCATGGATCTGATAGAGAGTGGAAAGAAAGAGGGAGCCAGACTGGAGTATGGAGGAACTGCTGTGGGCGAGAAGAACCTCTTCATTCAACCCACCATTTTCTCTGGGGTTAAGGACCATATGCGCATTGCCAAGGAAGAGGTTACAACTTTTTTCAGTACATTACAAATTAACCCGATATAGACGGAGACAAGATAGTCAGAGTGTGAAAGTAAAGTGACACCAAGTGGACTGTGCTTTAATTACACCGTGGACGGAGCAGATAGGCAGAATATACGGTTGTGTGTTTCCAGTGCATGTTTAGGTCTGAATAATCCACCATATTCAATATTTACTTTTTTAAACTCAAGGTTTTCCATAGCAGCACTAGTAACCAGATAGCAGGTTTGAAATATATTGAATAATATATAATAACAATCATGAGCTTTTTTCCAATATACCAAATGCTCTTCATTTTGGATGCAACTTGAACAATAATAGTCAAGATGCCATGAAGGAAAAAATAGTGGACAAGAATCTTTACATTTTATGATAAACTTATAAACTTGGAGATCCAGGTCAAAAATCTGTAGTTATAATTAGTAATTTAATTTTTTTTATTGTGTGTTCTCACAGCTGCACATAGACCAGTTTATATAAGGCTGAAATTTCAAGAATATTTTAAATGTACAGTATATATACTTTTAAACCCTCAGATAAGTGTGATTATCCCACATTATCATCACATAGATCTTGTGTAATATTGACCTGCAAATGAAATGACAGCTCCTAAATGCTTGTTATAGCAGCTCTTCAAATATTATAATATTGTTTGACGCAAGTAGTGTTTGTTCAGAGAATACAAATTTGATGGCTTTTTCTGTATCATCATCATCTTATTTATCATCACCTGTACACATGATGATGATAAATCTATTATACATACAGTAGAATTATAAACTGTATTGCATGTAATGGTATAATTACAGCTATATGTATCTACACTATGTTGTTCTAATGCGTTTAATAATAGAAATACATTAGCACATTCGGTCTACTGTACAGATATCCTAGAAACTCTTGTCTAAGGATAAACGTAAATACAATAAAATTATAATTCACACAGGAGTTAATGACGCCTGATTGCGCCAATTGGAAGTCACTAAAATTAACGTGGAATTAGTGTCTAACTTCGCAAAAACTATGTCGGACTCCATAGTTTTCTCTGGACCCCTTCCCAATCTGACCAGTGACGACATGTTTAGCCGCATGTCGTTATTTAACCGCTGGCTGTATAAGTGGTGTCCCGCTAACAACGTGGGCTACAGAGACAATTGGAAAACGTTTTGGAGAAAACCTGGGCGGATTAGAAGAGACGGCATCCATCTATGTGTACCATCCTCCTGTCCCTTACTCTGACTTTTGAACTGAATTCTCAGACTTTCTATCTGATTTAGTTCTTAGTGCAGATAAAGTCATTATAGTGGGTGACTTTAATATCCATGTAGATGTTGATGATAACTGCCATTGGTTTTACCCAAAATGTAAATAAACCCACTCACTGTTTTAATCACACCCTTAATCTTATTCTGACATACGGTGTGGAAATTGATCAGTTAATAGTTTTTCCCCAAAACCCTCCTTTATCTGACCATTTTTTAATAACATTTGAATTTACAGTACCAGACTTTACTACACCTAAGAATAAGATTCACTACAGTAGATGTCTATGTGAAAGTGCTGTTGACAAATTTAAGGAACTGATTCAATCTTTTATTTCAGAGCCATGTACCAACACAGAGGAGGGCAGTCATTATAACGTTACTCCAACACAAGTGGACTATCTTGTTGATAATACTGCAGCCTCACTCCGAACAATACTTGATGCTGTTGCTCATCTGTAAAAGAAGCTAGTGAGTCAGAGGAAGTTAGCTCCATGGTACAATTCACAAATCCGTAGCTTAAAGCAGAGATCACGTAAGCCGGAAAGGAGATGGCGTTCCACCAATTTAGATGAATATTGCCTAGCCTGGAAAGATAGTTTAATAATATATTACAAAAAGCCCTCCGTAAAGCTAGAACCTCATAGTACCCCTTATTAATAGAGACAAATAAAAACAACCCTAGGTTTCTTTTCAGGACTGTACCCAGGCTGACAAAGAGTCGTAGCTTTGTCGAGCCTAGTATGCCCTTAACTCTTAGCGGCAATGATTTCATTAAAATTCTTTACAAATAAAATCATAACGATTAGAGGAAAAAATGATCAGATCCTCCCTGCATACGGCTTGGATTGTCTCTTAATCTAAACCATCAACATGTCTCTTAGAACCCATCCCTACTAGCCTGCTTAAAGATGTCTTACCTTTGATCAGCACGCCCATATTATATCAGATCAATCTGTCTTTACAAATAGGCTACGTACCACATGCTTTTAAGGTTGCTGTAGTCTATATAGTCTGTAGTATATATATATAGAGAGAGAGAGAGACATTATTACACATAGATGACTTAGCGTTGGCCTTAAGTATTACTGTGAGAAATCTCTGAGTTATCTTTGACCAGGATATCTCCTTTACTTCATACCTCAAAGAAATCTCTAGAACTGCCTTTTTCCACCTGAGAAACATTGTTAAAATTAGGAGCATCCTGTCCCAAAGTGATGCTGAAAAAGTTGTCCATGCATTTGTTACTTCCAGACTGGACTATTGTAATTCATTATTAATGGTTTGTCCCAATAACTCATTAAAAAGCCTCCAGTTAATCCAAAATGCTGCAGCCAGAGTTCTGACTGGAATTAGCAAGAGAGATCATATTTCTCCTACTTTAGCTTCTCTCCATTGGCTCCCTGTAAAATCCAGAATTGAATTTTAAAATTCTTCTCTTCACATATAAAGCACAATAATCAGGTTCCATCTTATCTTAAAGACCTCATAGTTCCATATTTTCCAAGCTGAACTCTCTGTTCTCAGACTGCAGGTTTACTCGTAGTTTCGAGAGTTTCCAAATGTAGAATGGGAGGCAGAGCCTTTAGCTATCAAGCCCCTCTCCTGTGGAACCAGCTCCCAGTTCAGGTTCAGGAGGCAGACACCCTCTCCACATTTAAGACTAGACTTAAAACTTTCCTTTTTTATAAAGCTTATAGTTAGAGATGGATCAGGTGACTCTGAACCATCTCTTAGTTATGCTGATATAGCTTAGTCTGCTGGGGGACCTCTACTGATAAACTGAGCTCCTCTCCTCTCTCATTTCTCCTATATCCATTATCCTGTAGTTGTGCTTCCTCCTCTCTTTCTCCCTCTCTCTGTACTTTTCTGCTGGTATCCTCGCCCTGGACCTGTATACCTCAAGAATCCAGTTGACTGCCCAATGTTCTTGCTGCTTGTTGTTGTTTTTGTTGCCTGCTGTTCTTTCCTCTCTCCTCTTTCCACTCACCCCAACCGGTCGAGGCAGATGGCCGCCCACCACGAGCCTGGTTCTGCTGGAGGTTTCTTCCCCTAAAGGGAGTTTTTCCTCTCCACTGTTGCCTGAAGTTTGCTCAAATGTGATTGTTGGGTTTTCTATATAATCTTTATATAATTATACTCTGTAAGGTCTTAAACCTTACACTGTAAAGTGCCTTGAGATGACTTATGTTGTGAATTGGCGCTATACAAATAAAACTGAATTGAATTGAATTGAATTGAATTGAATTGAATTGAATTGAATTGAATTGAATTTAATGTACATTACTTTTTCATTTTGGACTGTACTGTGAAATTAGTGTTTGAATCCAAGTCGTAGTATTTTCTGTTACGATTCCTTTCTATGGTTGTTGGTGAGACAGGATAGCATATAAAATAAATAATGTTCTGTATGACTCATTTTTCTGTATATGTTACTGATCTTTACAGTATCTTTCCATTCTCAGGTCTTTGGCCCGGTGCAGTGCATACTCAGCTTTAAGAGCCAGCAGGAGGTCATTGAAAGAGCAAACAGTTCTCAATATGGCCTGGTATCAGCAATCTTCACAACGAGCATGGACAGAGCTCTGTCTGTGTCTGCATCCCTAGAGACTGGCACTGTCTGGTATGCCCCTGTCCACTGCCCCTTATACCACACAGAAATGCTTGGAACAGGCATTTATCTCTTGTTTAATTGTTAAATTTGGGCATAAAGGTTTTATTTTGTATCCTAAACCAGGCGTTTGTGCAGATGTTTTCTTCTGGACAAAATGTCCAAGACAGATTACTTATTCAGGTGACAGGCAAATATTTTATTTGCTGTCTTTGTCCTTTTGTTTAGTTTTGCTAATGGTATGGTGTTTTTTGTCTACAAAGCTAGGCTAACCATTTGTTGATATGAAACCACTCTGTTTCTGTTTTTCAAGGATAAACTGCTATAATGCCCTTCACACTCAGGCACCCTTTGGAGGGTATAAGATGTCAGGCAATGGACGAGAGCTGTAAGAACCATCACCGTTTTTTCATATCTCATATTCTTCAAATATACCTGTTCACTGTGTTTTCCCTAACTGGCCTTTTGTGCTGTCTCTGTCCTCTCAGTGGAGAGTATGCTCTGGCTGAGTACACGGAGGTGAAAGCAGTAACCATTAAACTGAGTGAAACCCTGTGACAAGAACTGAGAGTATCTGGTACTCTTTACTTCCCGTTGCAGAAGGCCTCAACGCAGTTCTCTACAACCCCCACCTCCCTTCTTTGTCTTCAGTTATGCTCATATTAACAATAGGCTTTGGCAAATATATCAGCTAGTCTTTCCACAATATCTGAGCCCTAAAAGGATCACAGTTTGTTCCACTGTTTGGTTTTCCCCAACAGCTTTATGATCCTAGGATATAAAACATTATTTTAGGGGTTTGTATTTGTCTAAGAATTTTCCAATAATATATTCTGACGTTTTCACGGAAGTATGTAATTCTGGGGAAATTAACAATTCATTCAAAATATCTGTTGGGTTAATGCACAAAGCATCACCGGTCAGCTGACAGCTGGTATAAAAGTGCAGACAAAAGGGGCAAGTATAGCCACCATTGTTGGAAAATATTTCTTTCTTTTAGCTACATGTTCACAAGGTTTGTGTTGACCTTCATCCCTTGTTAAGAACATGGGTCACTCTAAGTTTTGCATGTGAAGATAAGGTAATATTTACCTTGCCAATAACATACTGTAACAGCCACAATACTACATTGCATAATAGTGTAATTTTTTTCCCAATGTACTGTATATGGTTGAGTGTTTTTTTATTATCACAAAAGCAAGTCTGTCTCTGTCTTTTTTCAAATTAAGTTTGGATTTAAGTAGAAATTCTTGAATAAAATCAAATGTACTTTTCTTTACATCTAATATATGAAGTCTTGTCTGCCTCACTTATTATTCTTCATTCTTTGGTTTTCTCTTTTTCTCTCTGTAACCTTTAGCCTGTTAGATACGTTGTCCCTTTTCTATTGATACAACACTATAGCTACTGTTGTTATAGTGGTAGACTATAAAGGGATTTGAATAAAAATTACATTTTAAATTGAGTTAATTTACAATATTTAATACTGTTATTATTGGTTGTTTTGTTATAATGATCATGGATTGTCTTTCTTTGTCCCCATTTGTCTCCCCCTCTTTTCTTTCTTGCTTTCCTCCCCTTCCACCTGTCCAATCATGAGGCTAGTACTAACCATATGCATACTGGACCATATTAATTTAAATACAGGTCATCAATCAAGACGCCTATACTACACCTTGAAAAACAAAACTGTCCAGCATAACAAAGATAAGGTAAAAAAAAAAAAAAAAGATTTTAAGTGAACACAATACGTTCTTTGTTCCCAACAACATCAAAATCATTCATTTAAAAATTATGATTGTAATGAGTTTTAATGTAAATTGATCAAAGCTCTTTCACCTCTCTAGCTCGTGTCTTCTTCAAATGTCCCTTTTCTAACTCATTTTGGGCTGGAGTTTCTAGACTACTCTTCAAGTACTTTAGTAAGTTAGTTTAAATTGAAGAAGAAATGTTTTTACTTTTTAATTCTGGCAACTCCCACTAGATAGCGCAGTTAAATGTATCTGTCTGATGAAGTTTCACATTCACTAATCTAGAACAACCTCATTAAAACAAGACGCTAAAACATTTAACTATAATCTAAATAATCTTGCCAAATAGTATGAATAAAAAACTCCTTGAAGACATCGAGAATCTTAGAAGTTACTTTAAGTAATGACCCAGTCTTACTGTTTAATTCATTTTTTTAAATGTATATGTCCTTTTTGTTTTCCTTCACACTCTTTTCTGTTATGTTTTATTATCCTATTTTTAAAATACTGCTTGTTAGCTATACTACTGTACTCTTCGTACCATCAAAAAGTGTAAAAAGTATCGTGTAATACAACTTTAAGTATTTTGTTCGAATATTATTTGTTTTGTTGTATTTATTTGTCAATGTTTGTTATAAATAAAGTTAGAAGAAGAAAAAAAAACGTGACCCAGCGTGCTTTTGGTTTGCCAAGTTAGAACCGTGGAACCAGGAAGTCCAGTTAGTAACATGTCAGTGTTGGTTAGCAGTCTGTGTGTGCTGCTGCTAACACGTCGCGACCTGTGACCCCGTCTCGGATGCTCGCTGGACGTCTCAGCCATGCGGTGAGTTCATTTCTAACTGTGGAACAGTCTCAGTTTATCCACTGTTTCTGCTCAAACTCTGGGCGCAACAAGTCTCGAGCACGTCGGAACTTTACGTCGTTCCTGAAGAAAAACAAACCATCGGTACGGTTTTAGTAAGACCTGTGTCGGGTCAGGACTCTTTACCTTATTGGTACATAACCCGAACTGTCGCATACTATCCAGTGTCCTTACGTGTACGCCTTATATTTAAGAAAGAAAGAAAGAAAGAATGAATCCATCCACTTTTTGTTATGCTACTGCAAGACGAGCTGTTTCCTCACCCTTGTGATGGTTAATAAACGTAGATAAAGCTATAGAAATAAAATCCACATTAATTATGAAAGGTGAATCTTCTAAATTAAGGGATGTTTGCATTAGCTAACAGCAGCCAGGAGTTTGTGGACCTGACACCAGCTGACACCGGGTTCCAGACACGGAACTCTGAACGCGTGTATTTATTTATTTATTCTCCGTGGCGCAGTTTTAAAACTGGGCACCCTGGTTCCTACGGTGCTTCTTCTACCTTATTTAACCTCCTCACCTCTCCAGTGTCCCATAAATTGTTTCTGGTCCGCCATCATGAAGTAGGTCTCAATGCCCTATTTCTGACCAAAGGGAGCAGGCAGAACAAGGAAATAGGAGAACATCCTTATGAAAAAAAATCTTTTGTCAGTCACACCCTTTATTGGGACTCAGTTATTGGACACTGCTTCTCATTAAATATTAATTAAATATCAGTTTCTATAAGATGGAGAATGCCTGTTATACATGTAAAAAGAATATTCTGAATAGACGTACATACTGTATTTTCCAGAATAAATAACCTATGTAAATTAGGAGAGAAGGGGCAGTGCATCTTTGGCATTAGTAGGATGGAACATGATGTGTTTTCTGTGCTAAAACAAGCTTTATAACATGGGCTACTTAAGTGCTTCACAAGTGACAGCTGATCCAGGTGTGGCCCAGTTGTACCAGCCTTATCAGGTACCATCCTTATGTTGCTTCAGATGACAGATTGATTGATAAAGACATCTAATCCATCTCCTCCATTCAGGCAGTTTCCTGTTCTCAAAGAAAACTACCTTAAGCAGCATTAATCTACTAAACATGCAGAACAGTATTCTAGATATGAGGGACAGAAAAGAGAAAGATGACTTGGATTTCAAGAAGCAAAGAAAATACGATGCACTAATTGAGGCCAGCTATGTGGTGAGCGTCTTCAGAAAGTTTGTCTTCAGAAAGATCCCAAAGAAAAGACTTTTCTGAAGACATTAATAATCCGCTGCACAACAAATCCTAAGAATACTGTGCCTATTCTGTTGCACTTGATGAGAGCACTGATTTAACACAGTGCTTACCGTGCTACATTTTTATGGGTGTTAATGACCAGTTTGAAGTGACTGAAGAGCTGCCTTATGTGACTGCAATGTGTGGGAAAACTACAGCAGTATGTGACACAGTTGAACATGTTGGTCTGTTATGGGACAAACTGGTTGGAGTAACCAAAGATGGTGGACCATTAATGACAGGAAGCAAAGATGGACTGGTGGCATTATGTGATGTGGACAGGAGGTGATAGACCTGCAGTGCAACGGTAACCTGAAAGCCAGGTTTAGAGTAGAAACAGGGAAAAAAAAAAGGCAATAATTGGACATTTTTTCAAGAAGGTCGCCCCATAGCTTTCCAAAGCTGTCCAAGCTTATGCTGCTGGCCCTGGGGCTGGTTGGTATCTTTGCTGGCACTTTTCTGCCTAGAAATCACATCAAGAGCTGCTGAGGGGCATCATAGGCATAAATTATTTCCAAGCATAGATGAAATCCACATTAAGACACTGTATTCGCATCTTGGCTTCTAACCATCTACAGTATTTATGCTTCAATTGCCACAGTAGTTATGGCTCTGAGTACTGCAAATTGATGAAAAATGAGGCCTGCTTTTTGTCTACATCAAGATTCACTGTCCTATTGACTAAGCAGTTTCACCAACTCTAGAAAGTTTCCTCTTGCATGATTTGGAGGAACATCTGCTGTTTACAGTATTGCAACTGAAAATAGCACTCTTTCTCTATAAGTGATTTAATGTTTTCATTCTGGACAATAAATTGACAAATCAGTTAAGGTTTCAATTATATCAAAATGTTAATTCATTTAAATTAAATTTAAAATTAAATTAAAAATTCTTGATAATAAATAAAACTTAAAATAAAAATTATTAAACTTTGGTCCTGAACAAAAAAATATTTTTTTAAATACAGGAAACTTGTGGATTTAGAATAAATCAATATAATGTTTTGTATTAAAATTAGAGATGAAAAGGTATGAAAATGTATGTATGTAAAAGTATTACAGTTATCAGTAATATTACATTATTGTCAAAAGATTCTGAAAATGTATTTGTTACACATTCAGCTTTGGTTGTTGTTATTATCAGTATCATCCTTAAAATGAAGCTGCCAGCTTTATTAAGCTGATAATTTATCAAATCAGTGAGTCTTACTAACTTTATGTGACAACAACACTTCATGTGTATCTTTACAGTAAAAAAATGTATGTATGTTGTGCTGGCAGTAGCTGATATGAAGAGACAATAAAAATATTTAAATAAAACAAATATTGAGACTAACTAAAAGTTGTGTAACTACTGTAACTAAACTGCTGCAGCAAGAGAGTCTGTTCCCAGGCCACAGGCAGCAGAAACCACACAGGTGTACTATCAACAAGCTAAATAGGCTTATTAACTTACACACTGTCAAGCTAACAGGCTGACAAGCACTGAAAACATTTTTTATTTACTCTATACTATATGTCCAATGACATGACAACACAGCTCTTTAAAGCTTCAGACCACAAAATAGTCAACAGTCTTAGTCAGTCCTTTTAAATAAATATTCTATTGTACCATTTGGGGAGTACAGCTAATTCTACAGTATCTTTTTAACTGATAGCATGTTTTTGGTATGACTCCAGCCACTGCTGCTTTGTCTTTGTGCAGGGTGACTGCTGAATCCAGGCCTCTTTGTGAAAAAACTTTGATAGTTTTTACCCAGTGACCCCATCAAGAATGTCCTACTGGTCTGTGGGTCTTCCCCAGGACTCTCCCAGAAACATGGAGCAACAAAGCAGTGAGTAATCTGCCTAGATCTTGACCATCCATCTCCAAATGTCATTAATAATTCTGTCAGTAAACCCTGCCATGAGGCATATCAGGCAGGTTCAAAGAGGATGCAACTACAGTATAACAATGTGTGGAACAACTGCAGTAGTGCTTAAATTTAGCAAATGGAGAACTGAGACTGTGATACTTTGAGAGCCACAAGCCTTATCTGTTATAGTATGACTGTATTTGTCAACCAGACTGTGCTCACTGAACACAGGAAGTTCTAGTCTCATCAAGCTACCAGCAGATTGTAGAATATTTATGTCTTAATGGGATTACAGTAGGAGATGGTGAAATGTAGTGTGGTATAGTAGATTAGATTATAGTAGGCTCACTGTACCTGTACCTAACAGCAAATAGGAAGGTGTGATCTGTTTTGTCTTGTAACTTCCTATCTACACCAGTGGAGCAATGTCATGTTGTATTGGTTGGTTGACTTGTTTTGCATGTGATGCCATTTTACCACATATTAGACCAGTTTACAATGAAACATATGAACATTTAAGCCTCACAGTGAATTTCTTCAATAATTGTTTTACAAATGTCTGCTGCTTAGGTTTGAGGAGATGCTGCTTGTAGAAGTTATGTTGAAGTAATGTTTTCATTTATACCAAGTATGTGTGTGTGACTGTGTTGTTGAGAGGTAGCATTTTCACACCAACGCCAATACACTAACTTTGCACTTTGACAGCTGTACTGTCCTAATCTGCTTTGTGTTGTATGTTTTTAAGCTGTGGACAATGTGATACTAATATTTTCTCTGATCCACATTGAACCTTGCATTTCAGGAGTCATGTGTCCGATATCTGAATCAAATAAAAAAAAAAAAAAAAAAACTCAGATTGAAAAGTTTAAAACAAAAAAAGAAATATTTTCCACTAATAATAATAATAATAATAATAATAATAGCTTTTTGGTGCTTTCAGCTGCATCCTAGACTTACATCTGCAATAATGAATCTATCCGAACTAAGCATTAACCTTAAGATAAACATCAACAGTGATAGTACATGGTGGGGGGTGGTAATCCCTGTATCTATCCAAACATACCGCACTTGTGCTGCCAATGTTCTGGACAAGCAGTACTCTGATTAAATATGCTTTGACCATAATCTACATAAAAGTGAACTGAAGTGATCACCATCCTTCTTTGAGTCATATTGCATTTTTACTAGTGTGTCGTAACATTTCTGAAATTTGGCATCTCTGCAATATTTGTCCCAGCTGAGCAGGTGTTTCTGGCAGCTCGACGTTTTAGCTGCAGTAAACAAGATACAGACAGATGGGCACTCAAGTTGAACATAAACAGACTTCATTCAAGACTTGGTCTCATAACTGCTAGTGAGTCTTTTAAAATTGTCGATGACTGAATATGTCAGGAAACATGTCCAATGACATGACAACACAGCTCTGTAGAGCAAGAAGAAAAAATATGTGAACCCTTTGGCTCAAATCTTTGGCTGTCACTCTGGGTTGCTACTTTACCTCATTGATGAGTGTTTGTTGTGCTCTTGAAGTCATTTTGACTGGCCACCTTCTTGTAAAACGCGATGGGAATTTTTCTATATAAATTAATTTAACGAAGTAGGGGCTGCACAGGAGAGTGTGTAATTACAGTATATCAGGGAAGAGGGAGACAGTAAGCTCAGAGACTGGTGTGGCTGATAAACAACAGGGCATCATTGCCTCCCTCTGCTTCCCCCTCCTGTTCCACCGCCTCTCCACACTTCCTCCCCCATCCTCCCTCGCTGGTTAGAGAAGAGGGAGATCATCCACTGAACACAGCCAGGATGTTTGAGGATGCAGAGTAGAAGCGACATAGGCTTAAAGGAAGCCATGAAAAGAAAGCAAACAGCTTTGGACATGATGGAAGCAGGAGAAAGAGGAAGATTTGCTGCTTTGCAATGAAAAGGTTAGTATGAGAAGAGAGCAGAGCTAAATGCTGACTAGAGCCTTGTTTTTATGCTGCACATGCGAGAAAGCCTAAAAGCTACTCTGCACTGAGCTCTGAGTCTGCTACCACTAGATTTCAGATATGGATCAATTCACATGATGGTTCTGATTACTTCTAGAATTCAGTGCATCAGTGGTGTTTATGAGAATCATCCTGATTCAATGTCACATGGTATTACACTGGGTTTTCTTCAGGATTGTAGTGGAATATGTTCTTATTGTTCTCTCACATGCTTTTTGCCACATTGAAGACGATCTTATAGATATCCAGGTAGTGGACAGGTTTCTCACTCCTGCTGCACCTGTATACTTGGTGTAGGTGCACCTTGGAAAATCCTTAGCAGAGAGAACGTGAAGGATTATCATGTAGCTGTTACCAGCTTTTTGGAACAGCATTGTAAACTCAATCAGCTTTATCAGTCAGCTTGCTTGATGTGTAGGTCTCCGAGGCATTATTTAAACTGGGTTTATGGGCACATCAGTTTCTCTATAAACTGTTACCTACAACAATCAGCCCTCGTTGCTTTGGTGACAGAAGTGGTTACTGGTGGTAACAGCAAATGTTCTTACAGTAATTTATTTGACAGCTACTTTGCCATAAACACTGCACAGGCAGCTGTTCACAGTGCAGCCAAGCAAACACGCATTTGTCTTGTTTACTAAAAAATTGTTTGTATAGGAATTGTGTCCTTACTGAGGCATTTGACATGTACAGCCTGTTGCTAACTTATTATGGCTGCTCGTCATTCAATTATTCCTCTGAATATTTTAAAAATTCTGTGCTGGTGAATAATGAAGAAATGGCCAATGTCTTGTTTAGTTGATGCATTTTTAAATGACAATACCATCAGTTAATGGTGAAATAAACATCGCATTTTCTGTGACTACATTAGAGCAAAAATTACTCTGTGAATCACTATTGTAATGCTTTTAATGTGAATTAGCACTAGTATTAAACATGGGCTAAGTATTATTAGTATTAACATGATACTGCTCTAATTAAACATGCATTGGCAGGGGATTTCAGTCCAGCTCAGAACTGACAATGGACTCCACCATTACATTTATTAAATTTCACATTACATTTATATTTGCATTATATGTAATGTAATTAATCGAAAGCAAGCACCGTTATTTTATAGAACTGCAGTGTGTGAATAATCCCGCATTAGCTGCAGTATTTCATAAAAAGTGGTGTGGGGCCTTCAAGATCATGGATCACCAGCCACAAACAAAAAGCTGTTAAAAGTGGCAAAGAGCACGTTATCTGTAGGGACTTCTTGAGTTTATAGACCAAATGACCTAAGATACAGAGGAGAACTGTATTATCCAAATTATTACTATATTATAATTAGTATTGGGATTATTGAGATATATCAGAAGTCTTCTCATCAGTTGAATATTATCTGATTCTAGTCATTCTATTGAGAATTGACTGCAATTCACCTACTTTATAGCAGACTGTCTAGCACATTGGTGTGAGAAACAATGTTTTTCAGTTCAATGACTGCTTGTATGATGTTGCCATTAGTGTGTGTTCCCCTTTAGGACTAAATACTGTCCACAGTGCTTGTGAAACTGGTTCCTTCTTGTGGTCCATCACTGACAGAAGGAAAGTGAAACAATTGATTAATGTTTGGTGTTGAGAGTATTAAGGTGGAAATTCCCTAAAAGCCTTCTTGCAGACACTGGTAAGCTGCACATAAAAATGCCTACTCACGTGTTATTTTCAATTCTATTCAATAAAATTCAATTTCATTTGTATTTGTATAGCACCAAATCACAACAGAAGTTATCTCAAGGCACTTTTCATCATAAGGTTTAATTGTATAAAAAAGTATATAGAAAACCCAACAATCCCATTAGACCAAGGCAACAGTGGAGAGGAAAAACTCCCTTTAAAGGAAGAAACCTCACCTCAAACCTAACTATAAGCTTTATAAAAAAGCAAAGTTTAGTCTTTAGTCTAAATGTAGAGAGGGTGTCTGCCTCCCGAACCGGAACTAGGAGCTGGTTCCACAGGAGAAGAGCTTGATAGCTAAAGGCTCTGCCCCCCATTCTACATTTGGAAACTCTAGGAACCGTAAAAAAACTGCACTCTGAGAACGGAGAGTTCTGCTGGGAAAATATGGAACTATGAGGTCTTTAACATAAGATGGGGCTTGATTATTAAGTGGTTTATATGTGAGGAGAAGAATTTTAATTTCAATTCTGGATTTTACAAGGAGTCCGTGGAGAGAAACTAATGTAGGAGAAATATTATCTCTTTTGCTAATTCCAGTCAGAAGTCACGCTGCAGCATTTTGGATTAACTGGAGACTTTTGAAGCAGTTACTGGGACAAACTATTAATAATGAATTACAATAGTCTAGTCTGAAAGTAACTAACAGGATGCTCCTAATTTTAGCAATATTTCTAAGGTGGAAAAGGCAGTTCTAGAGATTTCTTTTATATATGAAGTAAAGGAGATATCCTGGTCAAAGATAAATTAGAGATTTCTCACAGTGTTACTTGAGGCCAATGCTAAGTCATCTAGTGTAAGAATGTGATTGGACATGGTGTCTCTGACATTTTCTAGGATCAAACATGATAACCTCTGTCTTGCCTGAAGAGGAGTAGAAAATTATAGGACACCCAGGCCTTTATACCTTTTAAGCAAGCTCGAAGTTCGATTAATTGATTAGCTTCTTCTGGTTTCTTAGATAAATATAGCTGGGTATCATCTGCATAGCAATGGAAATTTATAGAGTTTTTCCTAATAATATTGCCTAAGGGGGGCATTTAGAGTAAAAATAATTGGTCCAAGCACAGAACCCTGTGGAACTCTTAACTAACTTTTGTGTGCATGGAAGACTCATCGTTAACATGCACATGAACTGGAATCTGATAGATACGATTTAAACCACTCTAGTGATGTTCCTTTGATCCCAATGACATGTTCCAGTCTGTGTAATAAAATGTTGTGATCTATAGTGTTGAACGCAGCACTAATATCTAACTAAATGAGTATAGAGAGAAGTCCATTGTCTGATGCTAATAGAAGATCATTAGTGATCTTTACCAGTGCTGTTTCTGTACTATTATGTACTCTAAATCCTGACTGGAAATCTTTATACAAGTTATCCCTTTGCAGGTGGTTACATAATTGCTTAGGAACTATCTTCTGATCTTAGTCTCTATAGAGCTGTCTATCAAGGTATAATTTGTCGAACGACCAGTGTTGCACGTTTATTGTTCTGTCTGTTCTGATAATAATAATAATAATAATAATAATAATAATAATAATAATAATAGATAGTTTATTAATCGCCTTGGGAAAAGTTTTTGTGGACAGGCTGCCCCCTAGAGGCGCCTAGAGTTCTGGGTTCAGTGTCTTGACACTTTAACAACTGACCAGGAATCTGGAGGAGCCAGGAAGCAAACCACCAACCCTGGGGTTCATAGACAACAGCCGACTGCCCTTGCCAACAGAGTCACAGTTGCCCCTTCTTCATCGTTTAGTCTGTATTGTGTCCCTTTGAGGTCCTTTCCATAACTTTTATTAGTTCTTTGTATTTGTGATTTTCCACTTTTGCGATAATGGGCAGAGGTGATCTGTTCAAGCATGATCCAAGTCAGTGTACACAATGGAAAGTGATTTGATTGAACAGTTTCAACTAGTAGTTTGAGTTGTGTTTTTATGAATTTCTTGATGAGTGCTTCAGGATTGGTGGTGGGTTGTTCTGTTATGCCGGAAAAGATTATATTGTCATGAATGCTTCGTGTTTGAATGTTTAATATGGCCCCTTTTGTGAATTTATTTTCTTTTGTGACTTGGTCCATTTTTTCCGTGAGTTCGGTGACCTGCACAAGGCGAGAAGGTGGAAGATTAGCGATGTTATTAAACGAGAGATGCAACCCAGGTGGTGAAACCCAGCATACATCTCCATCAAGGAACAACTCTGCATTAAGAAGATTTACTGGATGGCTACTGGCTGTCTTTTTACATCCTGAGGGAGTTTGCACAATTTCCTGTATTTAATGTGTACATTCCTCCCTCATCCCATGCAGCAGCTGCATGTGAGATACTGCACGGTGCGGTGACAAACTCTCATTAGCAGGGACTCATTCTTCACTCTCTTCCACTCTCCCTACTTTCAACCAGTACGTGAAGTGCCATCCCAGGGACGCTGGACCTGCTGTATGCTATTGTCAAAGAAGCTTACACCTTTGCCCCCACACCCCACTTGGTCACTTTGATGACAACCTAGTACATCTGCTCCCTAAATACACACTCTGGGTGATAGGAGTGCCTGCACATGACAAGACTGTGAAAGTGTTGACGAATGAAGCTAGTCCACTGGCCATGGACAAAGCACAGTCAGAACAGAATTCCAGCTCCACTCCCACATGTTCAACCTAAGCCCATTTGTGTTCTCTGGAAGACCTCCAGTGTTGTTCTAGTTGCTAAGACTGTACATGCTATAGTGGTTTGGCTACATGCTAAGGCGCTACTGTGGGGTTTTGGTGTCTTCGACATATAGCCAAGAGAAACCAGGGATCAAACCCCTAACCCTGGTGTTTATAGGCAACTGCTCTACCAACTAAGCTAACTCCCATACAACACCAGCAGACTACAGGTCAGTCATGAACACTAGTAAGAGAAAAGATGATGGAGGCCCAAGTCATTTCACAATGATGCAGATAATTGCAGATGTTGCTTTGCATCCTGCTTGTTTTCAGATCACAGAGAAGATTTACTTCTGAGGACTCCAGTACTGCACAGTTGAACGATCCTCCACTACCCCTCGATCAGCCAAGCGTACTATGTGTCCTTTGCTTTAATGGAGGGGTTTTGTTTTGGCTTTATGCACATCGAATATGCAGTTTTTTGCTGTAAGCTTTTCTCGTCTTGGACATGGAAATTATTAATTAATTTCCATGTCCCTCATTCAGTTACTGAGAGAAAACTGTGGTTGTTGACTCTTGGTTTAAGGTTTGAAGGGTCAGAAAATTTTACAAGCTCTGGAATTGCCATCAGCTGATACTTTAGAATGAGAATTCTTGATTTTACCTTAGGAGTGCTAAGAAGTCAATAAAGTTCAGAGACATTAAAAAGAGTGCCAAACATTTGTAGATAGCATACTTATAGTCTAGATATAGCTATAGCCATAGTCTTTAAGGCCATTAAGAAAAAAGCAGCAAAGCCGGACATGATCCACATGTCTCACAACACGTAGTGCATTGCAGATTGTTAGATATGGGGCAACATGGTGACCCCTATCTACCACAACAAACTAGACGTTATTAATGTTGTTATTGTTATTAATAATACAGCAGTATGTCATTACACACAACATTCAAATGAGCCCTCTTGTCATTTCTATGACAAAAAGGTAATACTAGGCATTAGCCATGCGAGTGAAAATGATCCTCAAGTCATCTGGTTATTTTTCCTCAGCTACTTTCTAGTCCTATTTAGTGCTTGTTATGCTGATGTTTAATCTCCACTGTTTGTTTGTGCTGCAGAATTAAGGAGTGTATGGTTCCTTTCATCTCAAAAGCACATAGGCAAGTGTAATGGGAAATCCAGTAAATATCATTGGCAAACTAATCCATTTCAAGGTCTCCAGACAGGTCAGGGAAGGTTTAAAAGGAGAATGTTAATGTTGATTGTGAGACACGTGAGTCTAATGGTTTCACTCCCTTGGGCTTTCTCATATAACCTCAGCAGGCTAGTCAGACTCTTTTGGTCTTAATTATTCTCTAAACTCTCTCTGCTACAGGAAGCAGACATATGCAGCTCAGGCACAGCTAAAAGAGGAAGCACATGTTGGCTGGTAAAATGAATAATTGCTGCAACAAACATGGCAACGACTACTATATATGTAATCTTATCTACCAAGAAATGTATATGAACTAGATATTGTACATGTGTACAGTAAATTGGTTGTACTTAAGGTCACATAGCTTCTGAAACACTCCCCACATACCACAGGAATATGCAGATCAATACAGGGAGGAATGCAAATAACACAACCATCTGCATCTGTGACATCAGAGATGACGATGTACAAACTGTAACAAAAGCGGAAAAATAGTTGGAAAGAGGAGTGAAGGAGGGCATCTTTGTCAACAAATGAACCAGGTCACAAAGTATTATCCTTCAAAATGTTTTCTGAAGTAATGGAGACATATGTTGAAGCTAAACAATAAAAAATCTCTCTATATCAAAACAGATTTCTGTCTTCAGTCCACTACAACACACACACATTCTTCATTTTTAGTGATGCATACAGTACATCCAGAAAGTATTTAAAGCACTTAACTTTTTTTCACATTTTGTCATGTTACAGTCTTATTCCAAATTTGGTTAAATTCATAGTTTTCCTAAAAATTGCACAAAGAATACCCCATAATATCAAAGTGAAAAAATACGTTTTTGAGATCTTGTCCTCCTGTTTCCACTCATTATCCTTGAGATGTTTTGACAAGTCCACCTGTGGGAAATTCAGTTGATTAGACATTATTATTATTTGGAAAGCTATACAGCTCTATAAGGTCCCACAGTTAACAGTGCATGTCAGAGCACAATCCAAGCCAATGGTACAGTGGCCAAACAGAAACCACTACTCAGTAAGCCCATCTGGAGTTTGCCAAAAGGCACCTGAAGGTCTTTCGGATATGAGAAACAAAATTCTCTGGTCTGATGAAACCTTAGGCCTGAATGCTAAGTGTCATGTCTGGAGTAAACCAGCTCACCCTCTGGTAAATACTATCCTTACAGTGAAGCATGGTGGTGGCAGCATCATGCTGTGGGGATGCTTTTCAGCTGCAGGAACTGGGAGACTAGTCAGGCATCCTTAATGAAAACCTGTTACAGAGTGCCTTGAACCTCAAACCAGTGCAGTTGTTCGTCTTTCAAAAAGACAACGGCACTTAGCATTCAGCCAAGAATTGTAGCTTGTAGAATCGTACTAAAAAAGATTTGAGGCTGTAATAGGCACTAGAGGTGCTTCAACAAAGTAAGCAAAGGCTGTGAATACTTTCAAACTACAAATCTTCTTTCATTTTGTTATTATGTGGTATTGTTTGTAGAATGTTAAAATAATGAATTTAATATATTTTGTAATAAGGGTGTAAAATGTGGAAAAACATCTGTGAATACTTTCTGGACTCACTGTATACTTAAAAAAAAGGCTATGTAAAGCCTCCTCTTTGGGATAAGTGGGAGTGCTAGAGCGTATCCCAACTGTCATAGTGCAAGAGGCAGGATACAATTTGGACAGGTCGCCAGTCTATCGCAGTCAGTCAAACATTGACAACACATTCGAGTTTAGAGTCACCAACCCTAACTAACTTAACTATGTCTGATTGTTAACAATGTCTGACTGTCCATGATGGTGGAAAGAAGCCAGAGCACCCCGAGAGAACCATGAAGACACAGAGAGAACATTCAAACTTCACACAGAAAGGCACCTACCCATGTTCGAAGACTGATTCCGGTTTGAATCCTTCTTGCTTTTAGGCGACCGTGCTAACCAGTACACCACTGTACCGCCCATGAATGAATAAATTGTTGTGTTAAATAAATACATGTCTAAAATTAAAATTGCATGTCATGTTTTTTTTCTAGGACAACATAAAAGACCACACACTGTAGCTTCAGTTATATATGGATACTGTATAGCTGAAACTATGTGATTAATTTAATAATTAATTGCTAAAGTTTAAACAAAACAAAAGCTTTTGTCTGATTTAACTTTGTGCAAGTGTAGTGGTGCAGGCTAACTAGCCACTCATCCTTTATTGTCAACTTGCAGTTTATGGTTAGCTTTAGATACTGAGGCTTGGAGGTAGCTTCTGAGTAAATTCTGTTTTCCCATAGATGTTCATAGCTGCTTTTTAAATGTATGAAAAGCTTTGCCTTTAGTTCGTTAAATCTGTGTAGCATCTTAAGGTAACATCAGATGTAAATCTGCAGTCTCAGATTTGAGATGTGTGGTGCCAGAGCACAATGCCAGGCTACCTGAAATGATTTGCAAATGACATGCCGTTATAGGAAAGAGAGATTAGTGATACTGTGCATCCAGACCCTCATGTTCTTTAAATGCTTTACATTGCAAATACTGATGTAAAGAAAAAGATTGCTTTCTCTCTCTAAATCAATGTCCTAATTTAGAGACTTAGGTTCTCCTACTGACTGCGATTGCAGACTGAAAACCAGGATGTGGTCGCTTACTTTTATTAAAATGGATGAACTTTTGAAACGCCTTACACAAAGTGAATCTAATGTTTCCTTCTAAACTGTTTTAAACATTAGGAACCTAAAGAAAAGCTAATTGTCTTCTTCATCAGTCATCTTAAGAACACTGAAAGGCTATTCACTTCTTTACAGCACATAGTAACTTCTGGGAATGTTTTTTTAACTGACTCATAACTATGAGTTAACACTTTTTTTTTTTGTTATGTAGCATATAATGTAAATGATTACTTCAATTTTTAAAATATCTATCTGTTCTTTTATTATATATATATATATATATATATATATATGTATATATATATGTATGTATATATATATATATATATATATATATGTATGTATATATATATATATATATATATGTAATATGTATGTATATTTACATACCTATTCCAAGTACTTCACAGATTATGTGTGTTTGCATTATACCCAACAACCACACAGGATAGTAGGCTATTATCGCCTCAGCGCTTCAAGCCTCATTTGCCTTTATAAAATACACTGCCCATCCAAAAAAAGTCACATACTATAATATTTCATTGGACTGTCTTTAGGTTTAATTGCAGCATGCATTGATGTTTCAATAAGCATCTGCAATGTCTCAACATTTCAGAGTTGCTTACATTTTTTTGTCAAGATCTTGTCTTGATGATGGAGGAGTCGGACTGTGCAAAGTCTTCTCCAGCACATCCCAAAGATTCTCAATAGGGTTAAGGTGTGAACTCTGGCCAATCCATATGTGAAAATTATGTGCCATGCTCCCTGAACCACTTTTTCACTATTTGAGCCAGATAATCCTGGCATTGTCATGTTGGAATATATTGGGAACGAAAAAATCCATTGATGGAATAACCTTATCATTTAGTATAGGTAGTCAGCTGACCTCATTCTCTGGGTACATAACATTGTTGAACCTAATTCTGACCAACTGCAGCAACCCAGATTAAAGTACTGCCCCTATAGGCTTGTACAGTAGGCACTAGGCATGATGGGTGCATCACTTCTTACCCTGGTACATCTGAACTCATCAAACCACATGGCCGTCTTCCATTGGACAGTTCTTAACTCAATTTTATGAGTTTCAGCAATCTCCTTAGATGTTTTCTTTGCTTTTTCTTTGGATGCACAGTGTATTGGATGTTCCCATTTCAAATGGAAAATGAGAACAAAAAAAAAAAAAAAATAACAATGTCCTGCTCTTAGTTTAATTGTGTGTCAAATACTTAGTTTACCTGGAACTGCTCTTTTTTACAGTGTGCACTAATCCACTTAGCTGTACTGTAGTTTATGCTGTTAGAGCCTTCTTTAATAAGGTGACCTAGTTCCGGGCAACTTTTGCTAGCAGACTACAGTCAGACTACAGTCTGTTAGCAAGAGTTGCCCAGAACTAGGTCACCAACCTGCAGCATGCTACCATGTGATCCATTCCTCCTCACAAATATTCGTTCTTATTGACATTTGACTAATATTTTTACACTAGGTTTGTCTTTTGTGCTCTCAGGCCTTGGGGAGGAAATGGGAGCAAAGGCATCGCTGGTGGAGGGCATGAGGCAGAGGTCTGTAGCGGTTCCTTCTCCCACTCTAGAGAACATCCAGGCAGCCTATGAGGACAGAAAGGAGGAGGCTGCCAAAGAGCTGATCCAACAAGCCTGCTGTGTGGAGTGCAGCGCAGGGGTGCCCCACATTGATGGAGTAAGTACACCCAAAAATATATAAGACAGTCACCTTGTCAATCGCACTGCTAGCTGAGTTAGAGTGATCTTGTTCTAATATAGAGGGATTACTAGGGTTAGAGTGATAGACTGGTAAGGTTTTACTTTGCTAATACACATAGGTGCCAAGTATTAGGTACACTAAGATAAAGTGAAAGAATGCTGTCTAGCCCATTAGTTGTGTAAGAAATCCTCCTTGATGAAGGTAAAAATATTAATTTTGTGTTGTTGATTGAATCATATGATCATTTATTGGTACTGTTTCTGGTATTGTATTGTATTGAGATATATTTCAATTATTTTGTCCATCCCTTTAATGGCAGTGAGGCTAGGTTCTTCATGTTGTCATCCAGTTCATCATCAAATTTCTGGATTCTCTAGTCCTCCTAAGTCACTTTTCTTTGCCCTAATAATCTGATAGCTGCATTATTCACTTTCAGAGATAATTATATTGCCAGTGTAGTGCAGTGTTGTGGTGGTGCATTTATTCTGATGTGATGAAGGACAACACATGATCTGCGATGGGGCAGAAATACAGTACTGCAAAGATGCAGAAATTAGATATTGCCTAGATCTACAGATACACTGCTATTAATGGCAACCTGGGAAAACCTATTGCATTGTCACCAAATCTTACACATAAATCTTATACTACTACTACTTTATGAGTTATATTCCTACAAAACATCTGATCCAAGTTTGAGTGGGATGTACCCAGAAGAGACCCAAAGACACGATAGACCCAAGGTGGGTAAAAGGGACAACAAACTTGTAGTATATTTATTGTATTGACCTATTTCTAAACAAACATTTAGACAACAGTGAAAGCAGTGAAAAAGTGTAAAACCAGTCTCTAAATTTCAATAAAAAAAAGTTTCTGACATGGAACAAAAGAGGATACAGATTGAAATGCAGACTGATCTTGTTGTGAACTAGTTTTGTCTAGCACACACTGATCACAAGTGTGGGGGAACTGGTTTGTCTGGTTGAACAGAATTAAGGCTTCATGCTTCTTGCTTTAACACTGTCAGTTGCCATGATGACAGAGAAAAGGGCTTCAGTTGGTACAGATATGCCAAACACGTTGGAACATGTTAAAGTGTCTTTAACATGTTCCAACAAGACATCAAATCCTAACTTGCCCCAGCAGCTGAAATTACAGCAACACCATCATTGGTGTGTCCTGAATTTACTAATAAAATAAACCAGTCCCCCAGTTCTTGTGAATACAACATCTAATGAATGCTTGTAGAGAATTCCTTCAAATTTGGCTTTAAGTGGAATTTACTTTGGTGGTCAAGGGTCAAGGTTACACTGACTTCACATTCATCCAGTTCTTCAAGCTCATATGAGTCTGGACAGACATGCATATAAACTAAAACATCACTGCATACAACTGCAGTGGATAATCATTGGTTTGCTTCAATCATTCATTAAATGTCAAGGACCATCAGAGGCAGCCAAACCTTGATCAGAACTTTTTTTGAATGAGGCTTATCCCTGAAAGTTAACAATTTTTCCATTGTGCATGTATTGTTTTAGGTGCGTCTCCTGTGTGTGGCCACCCAGCATGGTGATCTGGAAAGTGTGCGTTACCTCCTAAAAGAAGCCTGTATCACAGTGCCCCAGGAGCCATCCAGCAGCCACCCAGCCATCCTGGCAGCATATTATGGCCACACCAACCTTGTCAAAGAGCTGCTGGATTCTATACCTGGTAGGAGCAATAAACAGTGCGTGCTGCATATGGGGCTGCACAGCTGCCAGTGTAAACAGTGTTTTTAGACTGATCTCCTCTGATAGGTGATGGGTCTTTTTTTTCAGGTCCATATCTGAGAAGAGACTTGCTGAACTGGATGCTAGCCGAATCTTGCCAGCAGGGACACCTGGACATGGTCCAGCTGCTGGTTAATAGTTACAATGCTGATGCCAAGGACTGTGCCGTCCACAGTAATGAGTTTGCCATCATTACTGGGCTGCCGCTGTATGCTGCTGTGCAAGCAGGTAGGGAGACATATGCATAAATACACTCCAGACAGTAGAATACAGCAGTCAACAGGAACATGAAATAACATTTTTATTAGTTGCTTTTACTGACTATACTGAACTGTCTGTCTTTTATCAAGTTTCAGAGCATTCTCAAAATCTCAAAATCTTTCCCATGCGCTCAAAATGTCCCCGTTTGCAGTCAGATTTTCTTTGCTCATGTTTGAAACTGTATTTGTGACCACCCTATTAAATATCATGAGCCAATAGAATTCAACCTGGAACTTACTAATCATGTAATGGGGGAGGGGCAGAATGAAGGCTGTTTATTTAGAATATGTAGACACAGATGAGAAGCTCACAGCTGCTATTTTGATCTTCCTGGACAACCTGCTATAAAGGTGTAGAAATGTAAATCACCAAGCAGTCACCCACCTACATGTCAGTATCTCAGGTTAGTAATGTTTCAGCATCATGGCCAACTGCTAAACAAAACACTGGCAAAGAGGTCAATTTAATTCAATAAAACTGAATTGAATTGAACTGACCTCTTTGTCTAATGTAACGTTTAAGTATCTATCTCAAAGTTGGCCCTGGACCACAGCTAAATATGCACCATAATGACAAAGCACACAGTCGTGTTATTCATTTGTTTTATTTTAATTTCTTTTACAGAAGTTGAGACAACCTGAACTTCTGTGCGCATGTTTCAGATTTTGGTTTAAGAAATGTTCTAATGTAAAGTTCAAAACAGATCTTACTGACTTTATATGTTATCTTAACTTTACTGTTGGGGTGTGTTATGTATAATTGTACATTTGCTGTTGCACTTTTAGGTGAGGACTTAACAAACCAATACAAGTTCATATCACACCCTTACTTCCTGGAGACTGCGTGTTCCAATAAAATCCTAGATTTTCAATCTTCAGATGTAGACTCTGTGGATAATTCAGGCCACACAAAAAGTGCTGCTGTGTTTTTTTAAAGTGTAGTGTTTGTTTCACTATAGTGGCGCACAGAGCCAGAAAAACAAAAAAGGGCCTCCAAATTGTTTAAATGCTGGACCTAAGAGGGTGTGTATTTAAGGTACACACAGCTAGAGCAAAAATGACAAATGCTGTCTAAATCAATAGTCTTGTAATACAGCAAATTTTGCTTCATGATAGTTATATTTAGTATATGTTTGAGATGTACTCCCTTACAAACAAACGGGTGAAGGTCTTTTAGCTTACCAGCATAAATATACTGTTTATGTAAATATACATAAACAGAATGCACCAGAGCTAAATTTTGAGTGTCATTGCAAAAGATATGGATGAATTAAATTTCGAATTGAACTTGCAGCGTCAATAGAACACATTATTTACAAGCACTGTCTGTACAAGGCAGTATTATAATTATTATTGTTAACTATTTTTACATGCTAGATATTTACATTTAGTCACATCCTTATATCCATCAACTGTATGTCATACATGAAGTATGCAACATTATCAGTGCATGATTGTTGCTTACTGTATGGATTTAAAGAAAAACAGATACTAATAATAACATTGGTACAAGGCTGCTTCAAAATAACCCCAAAGGGATGATTTTATCAGTTCTGAAGTTATAAGAGTGTGCAATCAGACTCTAAAGAATTGCATGTACCAAAACGAACTTAAATGTCACCCGCATAAAACTGTTGAAGCTAATCTCTTATGGGTGTTGCATGGTGACTGCGTCTTTCAAATGAGCAAAATCTTCCCATCATTCTCGTATGGCAATCTTGGTTTCAAAGTCTAATCTAGCTTTCTAAGTTGTCTCTTAATTGTAGATTTTGACAGTGACGCGCCTACCTTCTCCAAAGGATTCTTGACTTCTGTTGATGTTGTTAAGTTTTTTTTGTAGTTTTTTTTTTTTAATGATAGATTTTTTTTCAGCCTAATAGTGAGATCTCCTTAGATGTTAAATTAGTAGTTCCTGTCAAAAGGCTGTCAAATTAACTCACTACTGCCAACTCACTACCCGATGTCAAGTCCAGACCTTTTATCTTTCTTTAAGTAACGAGGCAATGGAGCACATGTGGTCAATTAACTTCGGGTCAGTCAATTATCCAAATGTGTTTTGAGCCCTTGAGAATGGGGGTACTCTCCTTAAAATGGCTGTAGTTCCTAAATAGTAAATGCCATATTTTTGTGGAACCTGTTAAAATAAAGCAAAAATTAAATACACTGCTCAAAATAAATTAAAGTAACGTGTTGCAAACACATCAGATTTTAATGGGGGGAAAAAAGTGGAAAAATTATGCAGCAGGTTAGTCCATTTTATTGAAATTTCTTTCAAGTTACTCTTACAAATGTTACTTGTTGTTTGTTTGGCCCTTCAGATGTTGTATGCATGCCTAAGGGCATGAGATGACAGATAATGCCCAGAGGTATCTCCTCGCAGATCTGCATACTCTCACCTCAGGCATTAACATGCACCAGGAGAAACCCAGGACCCACTGCACCAGTGTAGGGTCTGCAATGACACATATTAATGTGCCATCCTGGAGGACAGCCCGTTTAATCTCTGTAGGGTCCAGGTATCACCTCATGCTACAAGTAGTGACACTGACCCTAGCCAAATGCAAAACATGTAAAAAAGATGTCAGAAAAAATGAGGAGGGGAAAAATGACAGTGGCCTCCTCCTGTAAAACCATTCCTGTTTTGGGAGTCGTTTTATTTTCACCCCTCTAGTTCACCTGTTGTTAATTTTATTAACACCAAAGAAGCTGAAACTCATTAACAACCCCCTTTGCTACTTAACTAACAAGATTAATAGCCCAGAAGTTTAACTTACTTGATGTTAAAAAAATATTCCTTTCTTGAGCAGTGTATTTCGATCACATCGTGATTATTTTATTTCAGATTTGGTGTTGTGATGTATAAAGTCAAAATGATAAAACTTAAACCAGACCAACATTGTCTACCCAGCAATCCAATTCTGTATTTGTTTGTTGAGCAATGGGCTGATTTTAAGCCAGCCCCAAAAAGGAGCCATACAGTACAAAACTTCTTGCATCTCACTTACCTAGGTCTGTTCCATTTAAGCGTATTATAGTTTATAGCAAAAGAGATTTTCGTGTGTGTTTTTGTTTAGTCAGGATGCACTCAATGAGGCCAAATATTATGTCAGAACATGAGTTATTCATTGTAAGGAACAGTTTTTTTTTCTTCAAACTTAAACGATGGTGAGTACGATGATTGCTGCTTGTGAGTTATTCTAAGATTTGTAAAATCATTGCATTTGCTCTAGTGGAGAAATTATAATGAGCTGCCATTTAACTATTTTCTTGACCTCAACACGGCCATTTTATCTCCTGACTGAGGTCTATACAGTGGTAAAAATAAAGATAAACAGAACAATTTGAATAGTTCTTGAAAGGAACGTATGTCTTTTGTTGCAGGTAATGTGGAGATAGCTCAGTTCCTGCTGCAGAATGGAGCAGGATTCTCCTCTTACACCCTGATGGACCACCCAGCTTTCAGCAAACAACTCCTAAGACTCAAATTACAGGAAACCAGCACAGAAGGAAAAGAGGTCTGTGTTCTGGAAAAAAAAGGGGGACAATTATATTTTTCTGAATCAGTAAATGTGAGGCTGTCAAATGAGATACAATTGGTAATCAGGATTTATATTCCACATAGTTTTTTCTTCCTTTTGACCTTGAATATTAACTGTAAATGTGTTAATGGAAAAATGTATGTAAATATGTCATAGAAAGATTTTCATTTACACACCAAGACTAATGACACACAACAGAGATTATGATAAGCTCAAACAAGTTACATTTACAGTAAGGTACTTTAAATATAAAAATATTACATTTACAGTATATATGCTGTGTAGCAGCACTGGTGTGTGTCTTGCCTATGGAAGGATAATTAAAATATGCAAATAGATTCAAGAGTCAAAAAACGTGTTACTGCCCCAGCAGACCGCTGCATAGAAGATGGCTCTGGCCAACACAGACTCATAAAACATCTGGAGCATGGTGCTGTAGACATTGACCTAAGCCTCCTCAGAAAGTACATCCGGTTCTGAGCCTTTTTGTACAGTGCTGCTAAGTTCTTTGTCCAGTCCAGTATGTCCAAGTAAACTCCCAGGTATTTGTACCCAGACACGGCCTCCACCTCTTCCACCTGTATAGAGAGAGAGATCATGGAACTCCCAGATTTCCTAAAGTTCATCACCAGCTCCTTTGTTTTATTGATGTTGAGTTGAAGATGGTTTAGTCCACACCAGTCAACAAACTGTCCACCACCCTCTGGTACTCTGCTGTTGTAGGACGTATTCAGAGTGGAGACGTCACACAGTCATCAAAGAACTTCTGAAGAGGGCAGGAGTTTAGTTGTACCTGAAGTCTGAGGTATACGGGGTGAAGAGGAATAAAGACAGAACTGTCCCCTGTGGAGCACCTGTGCTATAGATCACACTGTCAGACACACAGTTCTGCAGGCGAACATACTGTAGTGAGGTAGTTAATGATCCACGAAATCAGGGGAGTGTTAACCTGCATGTTTTTAAATTTTTTTCGCAGCAGTGCAGGCCGAATAGCCTGATCGAAAAACATGATCCTCACTCAGCCCCCAGGCTTGTCCAGGTGGGTGTAGGTGCGATGGAGCAGATGTATGATGGCGTCATCCAATCCAATCTCCAGGATCAGTGTCTAAAAAGCCTTCAGAAGATGTGAAGTCAGAGCCACTGGTCTGTAGTCATTGAGGATACTAAGACGTTGCGTCTTATTGACTGGAACTACACATGACTTTTTCCACCCAAGAGGAACTCTCTCCAGATGCAGGCTGAGGTTGAAGATGTGTTGGAGAACACCACATAATTGAGGAGCACAGACTTTCTGCACCCTTGGGCTGACTCCATGTGGCCCTGCAGCCTATGTGGGGTGAAGCCTGTTTAACTCTCCTCTCTCCTGATCTGCTTAGATCATTTGGGTGGTGGCTGAGTCATGTGGGGGAGGGATTGAGGAGCGTGTAGTGAACTGCAGGGGGTTCTGAAGCTCAGTCTATTGAAAAAATTATTACATTTGTTCACCCGTTCCACAGTCCCCTCAGTCTACTGGCTGCTGGACTTATAGCCAGTGATGGTCCTCATGCCCCTCCACACCTCCCCGTTGTTGTTATGGTGAAGGCTTTGTTCCAGTTTCCTCCTGTAATCTTCCTTTCCCTTCCTGATCCTGACAGACAGCAGTCTCTGGACCCTCTTCAATGCCTCTCCGTCTTCTGACCTGAATGCTTTCTTTTTGTCATTCAAGGGCTTTTTGTCATTCAAGGGCTTCAAGGGACCCAGGGCTTGTTGTTGGGAAAGCAGCAAATAGTTTTGTCGTTATCTGGGTGTCCACACAGAAATTGATGTAATCAGTGATGCAGTCTGTTAGTCTATCGATGTCCTCACTGTGAGGCTCACAGAGAGTCTTCCAGTCTGTATCTCCAACGCATTCCTGCAGGGCAAAGTGTACAATAAATATTTTATAATAAGTGCATTTGTTTGCAAGTATGTACTGTGTATGTCATATCACTAGGTTAAATTCAAACAATTTCAATGTTAACAAATAATGAATAGGTTTAGTTCATTTTAAAAAGCTACAACATTGTAGGTGTTGTGGTAGCTGATTGTTTACAGCACATACGATTTCTAGTAGGAATCTTTGCGCATTTCACATTCCTTCTCTTTTGCTTTTCTTGCCTCACAGCAAGACAATCCTTGGTTTAATCCCACAAACTGTGTTTGTGTTTAATCCCCTTTTTGTGTGGAGTTCTCCCTGTATGTGAATGTGTGAAATTGATAATCTGCCAATGGTGTACTGTGCCTTTAATAGGCTTTAAGTCAAAGTTGTTTAAGATAGTCCTGTGTAAATCTGTGTCATTATCAAGCCTTTTAATGATATTATGCATTCTGTGTGCAGGCTGTCAGAGTTTTGTGGAGTGGTCTGCAGCTTCCCTGGTTGGAGCTTGACTGGTTCATGGACATCTCTTCACGTATAACACACTTGGATTTGTCATCCAACTGCCTGGATGCTCTGCCCTCTGTGGTGCCCTGGGGGCTCATCCATCTGCAAACTCTTGATCTTTCCAACAATCAACTCAAAGAGCTGCCTTCTGCTTACAACTCCCAGGAAGTCATCTGCACCAGGTACGAATGACAAGAGGTTGTCGGGTCTAGATGCGGTTGTGACAAATATATTTCCACACATAATGTCATAATACCAGCTAATTAGTGTCCTCTTAGATGTGTTAGATCTAGGGTTTTGGATCAAAATCCACATAGAGCAAGAGAAATGTTTGGTCTAATTACGCAGGGGGAGAAAATTGAGGTATTTTTTTATTTTAAGATTCTAAGGTTCTTCTCCTTATATTTTGTTTGCTTTCACTTTTATTTATTTTAATTATAAGTCACTTAAAGTTACCTATAATTGCTAAATGTAAATGAGTTGTGGTTCAACAGAAGCATTTTAAAAAACAAACTAATGAAACTGGCCTGGACAAAGGTATGGTGCCGCTAGAATAGATTTGAAAAAAATAAATTGACCATAGGGACATGTTAAACTAAAGGGTGTCCTGTACTTGGCATCACAGGTATCTTTACACTGATATATCATCAGTCAGTCTGACTATTTAATGCACAGAAACCTAACAACAGAGTTGTCTCAGGAGATTAAAAACTAATTTATAGACAAACATGTTAAAGCTAATGGGGCTGCACCACCCATGTGACGTCCATGTCGGAGCTGAACAAGCTTCACCCCACAAAGGCTGCAGGGCCAGATGGAATCACCCAAAGGGTGCTGAGAGCTTGTGCTCCCCAGCTACGTGGTGTTCTCCAACATATTTTAATCCTTAGCCTGTGTCTGGAGAGGGTTGCTCTTGGGTGGAAAAAGTCATGCTTAGTCCTCCTGAATAAGAAGCCACGTCCCAGTGTTCTCAATGACTACAGACCAGTAGCTCTGACCTCACATCTTCTGAAGGCTTTTGAGAGGCTGATCCTGGAGTCCCTCTGGTCAAACACTCACTTGTACATCTGCCTGCTAAACTGTGTGTTTGACACTGTTGTCTGTGCAGAAGACTCATTGAGAGTTACAGAATTGGCTTCATTTCAGTGATTGCCTTATGGTAGGTTGTGCAACAAAATAATAAGTTAAGGGTACGATCACTTTTGTCCAGACCAGTTTCTTTTTCTTTTTTCTTTTTGTTATGCTTCTGTTGAATCCCAACTCAAAACTCTTAAAATATAACTTAACTCTGGTTAATCACTCCTGAGCTCAATTTCTCTAGCTCCACCCAGGCCTGATTGGGACTTACAACTATGTCCTACCTAATGTAAACTGGAGATTATTCCAGCAGTTTCAGTATAAACCAATGCACTGCTTCATCAAGTACAGAACTGTACTCAGATCACTGGAACCAACACCTAATTTTATACTCTGTGATCAGGTATATTTTCTTTCCAAACTTTTTTGTTGTAGGCATAAAAACAACTTTGTTGATCTTCAAAAGGTGTAAGGTGAGAGTCACGTGGTTAGCCTCAGAATTATGAGTTTGGATCCTGGCGGCAACAGTCTCATGGATGACTTCACAGGCAACATTAGCATTTGCTCTTGGTTGAATGTAAACAAGTATTACAATGATATGATGCATTTAAAGCTCAGTGTCCTGACATCATATCATCTTCTTGACAGTAATATGACCAGTATTACAACATCTCTTATTTACAAATAATGCAAGTCCTCCACCTTTTGTCTTTCCACTTGACTGAGCATCTCTGTCTGCTTGTACCAGGGTGAAGTTAGGCATATCTATGTAGGGATCTTTAATGTTTTTATTCAACCAGTAAAACACATCAGGCTACACTCACTAAATTCTCTCTGGGTCCTAAGTAGTGCCTCCAGCTCCTCTCTTTTGTTCAGTATAGAGGTGGCATTCCCCAGTATGATGGATGGTAGGAAAGGTTTGTATCTCCATCTACCAACCTTTAGTTTAGTACCAGCTCAACATCCAAAGAGAGACTTCTTCAGCTGAGCTGGATTGGAATGATTTCCCAATGTTTTCTCCGTGGTAATAAAAGGAGTTCCTCCCCTGTGTAGATTATTTTTCCCACAGCAATATACAATTTATTTTCCATTGAAAAATATAACACTAGTTATCAAAAAATAGTTCAAAAAGAGCTACAAGACTTTGCTGCCAACTGCTCAGGTGCAAATTCTAGAAATGGATGAAGCTTATATTTATTTGTGTTTGAATGCTTGTGAATTAGATAAAGATCAGATCACATTTTATGATCAACCTATACAGAAAATCAAATAATTCTAGACAACCCATATACAGTGGCAAGTATGTGAACCTTTTGAAATTGTAGAGTTGTTTGCATTTATATGTCATAAAACATGATCTGATTTTCTTCTAAATCAAGAGTAATAACAAATATGATGTGCCTAAAGCATTTACACACAAAAAATTATGATATTTCATGTCTTTATTGAGATCAACCATAAAAACCTGACCGTTGAATTTCCAAAGTCTTTGAAATAACTTTTTAACCCTTTCCAGCTTTAGGTAAATGATTGATTGTTGATTGTAGATCTTCTGAAAGCTCCTTTTGGCCAGGCATGGCTCACGTAAGCATATTTCTATTGTGCAGAGCAAATTCAAAATGTTTGAGTGTGACTGATGTATCAGTCAAGCCATCTCAAGGCCACACCTACAAACTCATTTTCTTACCAAGACTATAGGTATGCTAGCAACTGACTCCAATTAGCTTTTTTGAAGTAGTTATTTCACTTACTTTTCCCATTAGCACAATGAGATGCATGAAACGCATGAAAAATCAAAATTATTATTATTATTAATATAATAATAATTTTAATAATAATATTATTTTAGGCACATATTTGTTAATACTATTAACTTAGATAAAGAGCAGACCATTCTATGACAAATTAATGCAGAAAAAATTAATAAATAAATAAAAAATTCAAAAGGTTCACACACTTTTTATTGCCACTGAGGAAATGATCAGTTCTCACCCTCTGAGTCACTCTCCTTCCTATATTCAGTTTACAGGAGGTAAATCTCTCTCAGAACCAGCTCACCAGTTTGCCGCTTGGACTGCTCCACCTGACCCACATCCAGAGACTTTATGCTGCCAAGAACCAGCTTACAGATCTGTTTGACATCCCTGACAGTATGTTACAACTCAACTCATATAGAACATACAGAATGTATGTGGGCAGGGGATATACAAGTCTTTAATTAACCCTTTAAAGCCCAGTCCAATAAATAGTAGTTACAACATCCTATATTTTTAAATGGAGTGTGTATTGCACACTTTGTTGAAAAAACATTGTAAGGCATTATTTCAAAATATAGAATTTTTCATGTTTAATGTTTGTTTTTTATGTTACATCAGAAGTGTATGATAATTATTTAATCAAAAGATTGTTGTGTATCAAATATGATACCATTGACCCTAGAAGGCCAATGGTATCATATTTGATACACAACAATCTTTTGATTGTTCTGTACATGCAGTCTTTAATTCTGCATGTACAGAGTCTTTGTTTGAGAAAGCCTGTGTCAAATAGTAAAGAAATAGGTAACTGGAAAATGTTTTGCATTGATTTGCTTACGCTGGGGTTGTGTCTTTATTCCAATTTCTCAGCTATTAACTGGATTGGTCTTCGCAAGGTGAATGAGCTGGATTTGTCTTATAACTGTCTGGCCAGTCTACCCATAGCAGTCATGCACAATTTGAAGTCCCTGAAAATCCTCAAGGTGTGCAGGAATAAACTGTGCACCTTCCCTGACCCATGGGCCTGTCCACTGGTAAGAAATCAGACAGTCATCCATATTCTACTTGTTATACCTAGTTGAATATTTCAGTTTGTGTTGTCTATGTTTTCTATTTTGGTGATTACTATACTGATTACTTTATGGAGTTAGTTTGATAACGTGGTTTTAATATATCACTAACAGATTCAGAGACTTGTCATCTTGCAACTCATACCACTATAAATATTGAACAGCTGTAATCCTCAAGTGGTACTACATTAAAACAGACAGAATTCTCTAGTAAAAAAAATTGCATGGGCTCAAACACCTCAGAAGACTGTCAGTGAATATGGCTTGTCACTACATGCCATATGCTGTACTGTATATAGATAGACAACACAAGAGCTCTCCAAATGGAAAGCCACCTCAAGTCGATCTCCTCCTGGTGGCTGGTTGCAGTACACATCATAAACCCTGCCTACTTCATGTTAGTGAATGGGTCACGGTGCAAACTAAAAATCAATCATACTTTCCCCAGTTGGTGTTTGTCATTTCATTGGATTATAGTATAGTATATAGTTGGTGTCAAGTGGTCATTTGTCTGATAAACCTCTTTTTATCAGACATTATATATTATTATGGAGCGAATGGAGAAACAGAGCGGTGGGTCTAAGAAGAAAGAGCAAATGCTGTATTCAACTGCTAGTTTATGCACTTTTTACATTTTTATTTGATGTACTGCCAATTTTGTCCACCAGCCTGCTGCTGCAGTCAACTGTGTAAACTGAAGCGGCTGCTTCACACTTCTTTTAGTTTATTAAGCTACGTTTAGCCCCTAGAGACAAACTAGGCTAACCTTAGCCTCCTACAGTGACTTATTAAAGCTAATGCCATCTAAATTAGATGAAGCATGTGTGTCAAAGCTGTGTGTCAAAAGTAGGTATTGTACCTCCTCCCACTATGTGCTTCAATTTCACATAGTGGGAGGAGGCAGAGAAGTGTCCTTGAACTTTATATATAATCTATGCTGCTATACAGTGGCAAGAAAAAGTATGGGCACCCTTTGGTATTACGTGGAGTTTTGCATGAATTGGTCATAAAATGTGCTCCGATCTTCATCTAACTCACAACAATACAAAAACACAGTCTGCTTAAAATAATAGTACACAAACATTATATGTTTTTATTGAACATAACATGTAAACATTCACAGTGCAGGATGGAAAACGTACGTGAACCCCTAGCCTAATGACTTCTAAGATCTAATTGGAGCCAGGAGTGAGCCAACCTTGAGTCCAATCAGTGTGGTGATATTGGATGTGTTGCTGAAAGCAATGGAGAGAAGCTAACGTAGGGGAAATATGATATCTCTTGCTAATTCCAGTCAGAACTCTGGCTGCAGCATTTTGGATTAACTGGAGGCTTTTTAATGAGTTATTGGGACATGATTTCCTATTAATAATGAATTACAATAGTCCAATCTGGAAGTAACAAATGCATGGACTAGTTTTTCAGCATCACTTCTCGACAGGATGCTCCTAATTTTAACAATGTTTCTCAGGTGGAAAAAGGCAGTTCTAGAGATTTCTTTGATGTATGAAGTGAAGGAGATATCCTGATCAAAGATCTCAGAGATTTCTTACAGTATTACTTGAAGCCAATACTAAGTCATCAAGGGTGAGAACGTGACTAGACATAGTGTCTCTGAGATTTTTAGGCCCAAACAGTATAACCTCTGTCTTATTATTGTCTAATATTAACGAATTGATTGCAACTGCAAGAATTGACTCATTTCCTAAATGTAACCCTAAGGATTATTGACCATCTTTGTTAATTTTCCACTGATGATCTCGTGAGAAATTATTTTGTAACCCTTTCTTGTCTGGTTAGGATTATTTTGGTACCAAGTATGTGAGAAGTGCACTTTGTCCTGACAGTGTCTGAATGGTTAATTTAAAGTTTGCACTCTAAATGATGTATTGTTAAGTCTTAGGGACGTACTCCCGGCTCAGACTCTGTCCAAACACCACCCATGGCAATCTCTGCCAAACACTTGCAGTTCAACATTGGTTTTACTGGCCACAGCACTGCAAACAGCAAAGCAGCAGCAGTAGTACAAACTGCTTTTAAGTCATGGTTCAACAGACGTTTTTTTAAAACCAAAGAAACTGACCTGGACAAAAATGATGGCCGAGGAGGACTCCATTGTTGAAAGCAAATCATAAAAAAACAAGAAAAAGTCTATTGACAAACTACAACGCTTCTAGGAGAATGTTCTTTGGACAGATAAGACAAAGTTCTATGTTCACAGATGCAAAAATGAAGCATACAAAGAAAAGAACACTGGTACCTGGTACTGGTATTGTGAACCAGGGAGGAGGCTTTGTTATGTTCTGTGGCTGCTTTACTGCATCTGGTACAAGGTGTTGTGAGTCTGTGCAGGTACAATGAAATCTCAAGACTATCAAGGCATTCTGGAGCAAAATGTGCTACCCAAAAAGCTTGGTTTCAGTCGTAGATCATGGGTCCTCCAACAGGATAATAACCCAAAACACCCAAGCATGGTTAAGAAAAAAAAACATTTGAGTGGCCTTCTGCGAGTTCTGACCTAAGTCATATTGAACATATGTGGAAAAAGCTGAAATATGCAGTCTGGAGAAGGCACTCTTTAAACCTGAAAGCTGGAGCCATTTGCTTGGGAGGAGTGGACCAAAATACCTGTCATGCAGATGGTTCAGTGAAAGTTACAGAAACGGCTTGATTGCAGTAATTTTCTCAAAAGTTTGTCCAACTCAATATTGTTAAGGGTACCATCATTTTTGTCCAGATCAGTTTCAGTAGTTTTTTTGTTTTTTAAACGTCTCTCGAACTTTTTCAGTTTTTTAAGTAATATTTGATTTATTATTACTTTTGTCAGTTTTAAGTTATTTTAGGGACTTTAGATGTTTATATACTTTTGCCACATTCAAATATTTCAGATTGGATAATTTTCCAAAATAAATGATTTTTTGTCTTATTTCTTTAAATTTTCTTCATCTAGTTTTAAAACGTCCCCGAAAACAGATCACATATTAGGTTATATGTATGCACATTATTCTCTACATATGCACACACTCGTAAACACCACAAATTTGTCTTTTCTCTCTTTTCCTGCAGAAGCAATGCAGAGCTTCTTTTAATATGATTAAGAGTCTTCCAAACACAATTTCCATCTTCTGGAGGACTCAGCTGCAGGAGGTAGACTTCTCTGAAAACGGCTTGAAGGAACTGCCATCATATATCTTTGAGCTAGAGGTAAGAACTATTATTGTCTGTTATTGTGCACCTAGCTGCAGTCAATCAATCAATAGCACTTTTACATAAAACTGGAAAAAAAATTACATAAAGCAAGATACAGTATAAAAAGACACAGAGTTGTCTCAAGAAGCTACGCAGTCTGTACAACACATCTTATTTCTGAGATGCTCAAATCAGATAATCTGACTCAAAAATACATTTATAGGTAGCGCAACAGAGGAGGGACTTCCAGCATACAGTGGCAAGAAAAAGATTACGTGGAGTTTTGCATGAATTCGTCTTAAAATGTGGTCCGGTCTTCATCTAACTCACAACAATACAAAAACACAGTCTCCTGAAAATAACAGCACACAAACATTATATGTTTTCATGTTTTTATTGAACATAACATGTAAACATTGACAGTGCAGGGTGAACACATTGAAAATTATAGGATTTTGCTGTTAATTTCTATGACTGCTAATTGAACCCAGATTTTTTTATGCCCATCTTTTGAATGTACCAAGGAGATGAGCAAGATCACACTTAAATAGGAAAAAACTGTGAGGCTAAAGCAGTGGATCTACTGCTCGAAACAATCACTGAAGTAATCACATTTATTATTTCATTCAGAGAATTTGTCACATTCACAAATTTTCTCATTTGTGCATAGTATCACAACTCAAACAGTTACTTGAATCTAATAATCTAATCTAATATAATAATGAAATATGAATTAGTTCTGAATTTAAGTATAGTGCTGTGGTGAAATCAGATATTTTAAGAACTCTTTCATGTTCAAAACCATCTGCACAGAGTTGTGTAAACCAAAATCCAGCCAGCCAACAGTCTGTCTTTGAAAGGACAATGTGTGTCTGCAGTACAGTATGTCTCTTTTCTCATCAGGCTCTGGTCTCTTTGAAACTGTGTGGGAATGAAATTGTGACACTCCCACCTCCAAGTAAGTGGAAGTGCTCCCATCTCAGGACCCTTGATCTTGCCAGGAACCAGCTGGGCAAGTATGTCCACACATACTGTACACATTGCCTTGTGTGAGTTAGCTGTTACTGAACAACTCGATGGAGTTCAATTAATGTTGTGTGATGAAACATACAGTATGTAGTTTTTTTGGACATTTTGTTGTGTTTGTCAATCAACCTTGAAAAAAGGTTGCAATATATGCTTGTTTTTTTAGATAAAAAACAATTTAGTCTCAGGTTTTGATAATGTAAAATTAAGTTTGGATCTCTCATCACCTTTTGTTGGATAATGCAAAATCCAACAGTTTAAAGCTGTAACATAGCAAATGTTGTTATGGTATGTTTCTTCCTGTTGTTGTGGAAGAAATTAAATCAGTAGGCTTATTCTAGAACAACCACGCCTCGTTCTGGATAGTGAACAAGAGCAGGTGAAGATAGCAAGGGACAGTGACAAAAAGTCATAATCAACATTTTACAAATGCCTTCACTGTCTTAACAGTAGCCTACTGTATATGAAATGACAGAATGCCTCACATACCAAGATGTGTTCAACTTCTACCCAATCACCTGTATTCCTCCAGTTTCAATGAGGTCCCCCTGCATAATCTGTGATAATTCTACAATATTTATTTTCCTTCACTTTTTTTGCCACAAATTGCCAAACTTTGTGTTGTAATTTTTTTAATTGATTGAGAGAGTAATAAAATAAAGAACATGTTGGTGAAGGGACTAGAGGTGATGAGATTGTGATGGGCAGGTTTGGTCTTCAGGACAAGAACGCAAAAGGACAGGTGATGGTGGTAGACTTTGTAAAGAGGATCAAAATGGCTGTAATGAATACTTTCTTCCAGAAGAGGCAGGAACATAATGTGACATAGTGTGGGCGGAGGGAGAAGCACTCAGGTAGACTACATCTTGTGTCAAAGTTGTAATATGAAAGAGATCACTTACTGCAAAGCCTTGGTAGCAGAGAATGTAACCAGACTACACAGGATGGTGGTGTGTAAAATGACTATGGTGGTGAGGACAATGAATTCAATTTCAATTCAATTTTATTTGTATAGCGCCAATTTACAACAGAAGTTATCTCAAGGCACTTTACAGTGTAAGGTTTAAGACCTTACAGAAAATATTTATACAAAAAATTATAGAGAAAACCCAACAATCCCATTTGAGCAAGCTTTAGGCAACAGTGGAGAGGAAAAACTCCCTTTAGAGGAAGAAACCTCCAGCAGAACCAGGCTCATAGTGGGCGGCCATCTGCCTTGACCGGTTGGGGTGAGTGGAAAGAGAAGAGAGAAAAGAACATCAGGCAATAAAGACAACAACAAGCAGCAAGAACATTGGGCAGATCAACTGGATTCTGGAGATGTACAGCTCCAGGCCGAGGATACCTGCAGAAAAGTACAGAGAGAAGGAGTACAGAGAGGAGGAAACACAACTAAAAGAGAGAGAAGACACAAAGTTAATGACATGCAATGGTGGCATTTGCATTGATACAGGAGAAAGGAGAGAGGAGAGGAGCTCAGTTTATCAGTAGAGGTCCCCCAGCAGAATAACCTATATCAGCATAACTAAGAGATGGTTCAGAGTCACCTGATCCATCTCTAACTATAAGCTTTATAAAAAAGGAAAGTTTTAAGTCTAGTCTTAAATGTAGAGACGGTGTCTGCCTCCCGAACCTGAAGTGGGAGCTGGTTCCACAGGAGAGGGGCATGGTAGCTAAAGGCTCTGCCTCCCATTCTACATTTGGAAACTCTAGGAACCACAAGTAAACCTGCAGTCTGAGAACGGAGAGTTCTGCTTGGAAGATAAGGAACTATGAGGTCTTTAAGATAAGATGGAGCCTGATTATTAAGGGATTTATAAGTTAGGAGAAGAATTTTAAATTCAATTCTGGATTTAACAGGGAGCCAATGGAGAGAAGCTAAAGTTGGAGAAATATGATCTCTCTTGCTAAGTCCAGTCAGAACTCTGGCTGCAGCATTTTGGATTAACTGGAGGCTCTTTAATGAGTTATTGGGACATCCTATTAATAAGGAATTACAATAGTCCAGTCTGGAAGTAACAAATGCATGGACTAGTTTTTCAGCATCACATTGGGACAGGATGCTCCTAATTTTAGCAATGTTTCTTAGGTGAAAAAAGGCAGTTCTAGAGATTTCTTTTATGTATGAAGTGAAGGAGATATCCTGATCAAAGATAACTCCGAGGTTTCTTACAGTATTACTTGAGGCCAGAACTAAGTCATCAATGGTGAGAATGTGTTTAGACATAGTGTCTCTGAGATTTTTAGGCCCAAACAGTATAACCTCTGTCTTGTCCGGATTTAGGAGAAGGAAATTGGAGGTCATCCAGGCCTTTATGTCTTTTAAGCATTCCTGAAGTTTGACTAATTGATTAGTTTCTCCTGGTTTCATAGATAAATATAGCTGGGTATCATCTGCATAACAATGGAAATTTATAGAGTGTTTCCTAATAATATTGCCTAAAGGGGACATATATAAAGTGAAAAGAATCGGTCCAAGCACAGATCCCTGTGGAACTCCATAGCTGACTTTGCTGTGCATGGAAGACTCATCATTAACGTGTACAAACTGAAATCTATCCGATAGATACGATTTAAACCACTCTAGTGCTGTTCCTTGGATTCCAATGACATGTTCCAGTCTGTGTAATAAAATGTTGTGATCTATAGTGTTGAATGCAGCACTAAGATCTAACAAGATGAGTATAGAGAGTAGACCATTGTCTGATGCTAATAGAAGATCATTAGTGACCTTTACCAGTGCTGTTTCTGTACTATGATGTACTCTAAATCCTGACTGGAAATCTTCATACAAGTTATTGGTACGCAGGTGGTCGTACAATTGCTTAGAAACTATCTTTTCAAGGATTTTAGAGATAAAGGGCAGATTGGATATTGGTCTATAATTCGCTAAGACCCCTGAGTCCAGAGTAGGCTTTTTGAGTAGGGGCTTGACTACAGCAACCTTAAAAGCCTGTGGTACGTAGCCTATTTGTAAAGACAGATTGATCTGATCTAATATGGACGTGCTGATCAAAGGTAAGACATCCTTGAGGAGTCTAGTCGGGATGGAATCTAAGAGACATGTTGATGGTTTAGAGGAATTAATTACTGAAATTAATTCAGAATGATCTACAGGGAGGAAGCAGTCTAAGTACGAGCGTGGATCTAGAGTTGTTGTACAATCCATGCTACATGCAGGGATGATCTGATCAATTTTTTCTTTAATAGTTATGATTTTATTTGTAAAGAAATTCATGAAGTCATTGCTGCTGAGAGTTGAGGGAATACTAGGCTCAACAGAGCTATGACTCTTTGTCAGCCTGGCTACAGTGCTGAAAAGAAACCTAGGGTTGTTCTTATTTGCCTCTATTAATGAGGAGTAATATGAAGTTCTAGCTTTACGCAGGGCTTTTTTATATATTATTAAACTATCTTTCCAGGCTAGGCAATATTCATCTAAATTGGTGGAACGCCACCTCCTTTCCAGCTTACGTGATCTCTGCTTTAAGCTACGTATTTGTGAATTGTACCATGGAACTAACTTCCTCTTGACTCACTAGTTTCTTTTTCAGAGGAGCAACAGTATCAAGTATTGTTCCGAGTTAAGCACCAGTACTATTAACAAGATAGTCCACTTGTGCTGGAGTAACATTGAAATAACTGCCTTCCTCTGTGTTGGTACATGGCTCTGAAATAAAAGATGGAATCAGTTCCTTAAATTTGTCAACAGCATTTTCACATAAACATCTACTGTAGTGAATCTTATCTGTAGGTTTAGTAAAGTCTGGTACTGTAAATTCAAATGTAATTAAGAAATGGTCAGATAAAAGAGGGTTTTGGGGAAAAACTATTAACTGATCAACTTCCACACCGTATGTCAGAATAAGATCAAGGGTGTGATTAAAACAGTGAGTGGGTTTATTTACATTTTGGGTAAAACCAATGGAGTCTAATAGTGAATTAAATGCAGTGTTGAGGCAGTTATCATCAACATCTACATGGATATTAAAGTCACCCACTATAATGACTTTATCTGCACTAAGAACTAAATCAGATAGAAACTCTGAGAATTCAGTTAAAAACTCAGAGTAAGGGACAGGAGGACGGTACACAATAACAAACAGGACTGGTTTCTGATTTTTCCAGTTAGGATCAGAGAGGCTAAGAGTGAGGCTCTCAAATGAATTAAAACTATCTTTAGGTCTGGGGTTGATTAACAAACTTGAGTGGAAGATTGCTGCTACTCCTCCACCCCGACCTGTGCTTCTAGGAACATGATAATTAACATGACTTGAGGGGGTCGACTCATTCAGACAGACATATTCATCCTGCTGCAGCCAGGTTTCAGTAAGACAGAATAAGTCTATTTGATGGTCAATTATCAAATCATTCACTAACAGGGATTTAGACGAGAGAGATCTGATATTTAACAGTCCACATTTGATTGTTTTCTTGTTATTTTGTTCTAAGAGAGGAGTCGTCTTTATTTTTATTAGGTTTTTATGAATAACTCCTCTTGTGTTAGTTTTAGATATAAATAATTTAGGTACTCGGGGAGCAGACACTGTCTCTATGGGGTGATGGTAGTTTTTGGGGGGTTGATGGCTGTAAGGAAGCTGCAGAGAGGTGTGTAAGACTGCGTCTCTGCTTCCTGGGCTCCACTCTGACATGTCAGGGTTTAGGTCGTCTAATAAACTCTGTCATATTCCTAGAGAGTTGAGACGCACCATCTAAAGTGGGATGGATGCCGTCTCTTCTAATCAGCCCAGGTTTAGTCTCTGTAGCCCACGTTGTTAGCGGGACACCACTTAGACAGCCAGCGGTTAAATGACGTCATGCGGCTAAACATGTCGTCACTGGTCAGATTGGGAAGGGGCCCAGAGAAAACTACGGAGTCCGACATCGTCTTAGCAAAGTTACACACCGATTCAACGTTAATTTTAGTGACTTCCGATTGGCGTAATCGGGCGTCATTAACTCCTGTGTGAATTATTATCTTACTATATTTACGTTTATCCTTACACAGGAGTTTTAAATAGGATTCGACGTCGCCCGCTCTGGCCCCAGGAATACACTTGACTATGGCCGCTGGAGTCTCTAACTTCACGTTTCTGACTATGGAGCTGCCAATAACCAGAGTGGGTTTCTCAGCAGGTGTGTTGCTGAGTGGGGAAAACCGGTTGGAAACGTGAACCTGGTCGTGGTGAACCTTGGGCGAGTGTCTAGGGTTATGCTTCCTACGAACCGTCACCCAGCCGGCCTGACTTCCCGGCTGCTCGGGAACTGCCGGGGGACAGCTAACAGGAGCTACGCTAGCTGGCTCCACACCGACTACCGGGACCTGCCTAGCTGGCTTGTTTTCCACGGTGCGGAGCCGAGTCTCCAAATCAGTCAGCCTCGCCTCCAAAGCTGCAAATAAACTACATTTATTACAAATTCCCTTCTCACTAAAGGAGGCAGAGGAAAAACTAAACATGTGACACACCGAGCAAGAGAGAGCAGGAGGAGAAGAGGGAGAAGAAGAAGAGGGAGAAGCAGCCATGGCTAACAGAGTTAAGCTAGCAGACCTCACAACACAAGAAAACAAGAGTATTAAGTATTATGAATGGTCCTTAAGCAACACAGGTGTATGTTATAACTCTTACGCCAGTAGTGCTTTTCACTAACACTACGAATTTAGCTTAAAGTTTGTTAAATTTAGCAAAACAAACAGAGCAACTGAAAAGCGAGTCAGCGTCAGCGTCGACAACAGGAAGAGATACGATACGATACGCCTACCGTAGGAGGAGCAGCCAATCCAGTGTTGAAAAAAACACTGGATATAATGAAGAGGACTAAGACAGAGCAGAGGATAAAGTGGTGAAGTTGAAAAGGGAAGAATGGTGTGTAGTTTTTAGGAAGGACGTGATACAGACTCTGGGTGGTCAGAAGGTGCTTTCAGGTCAACAGCAGCCAATGTGATCAGGGAGATGGGTAGGAGGGTACTTGGTGTGTCATCAGGGAAGTGGAGAATGGACAAGGAGACTTGGTGGTGAATAAGAGAGTCCAGGTATGTTTACAGAGAAAAAGATTAGTTAATAAGGAGTGGAATACTGAGAGGAGTGAAGAGAGCAGACAGGAGTACAGGGAGGTGCAGCGTAAGGTCAAGGTAGAGGTGGCTACCTGTGGAGGTATGGAAGTGTCTATTAAAGGTGGCATTAAAGTTTCTGACTAGTTTGTTTCACAAGGAGAAGTGCACTGGTTTCAATTTGTAAGACCAAGGTAGATGGGCAGAGGAATAAAGCTGATGAGCCATACAACAAAATTGTGGGAGAGAGAGTAGTGAAAGCTAGGCTAAGGGCAGAGGTGAGCATATGTGAGCAGCAATATCGTGTCATGCCTAGAAAGAGTACAACAGATGCAGTTTTTGCTCTGAGGATGCTGATGGAGAAGTACAGAGATGGGCAAAAGGAGATGCAATATGTCTTTGTAGATTGAGAGAAAGTGTATGACAGGGTGCATAGAGAGGAGCTGTGGTATTGTATGAAGAAGTCTAGAGTGGCAGAGAAGTGTGTCAGAGTAGTGCAGGACATGTATTAGACCTGTGTGAGTGGTGAGGTATGCTGTAGGTGTGACAGTGGAGTTCAAGGTGGAGTTGGGCCTACATCAAGGATCGACTCTGAGTCCCTTATTGTTTGCTCTGGTGATGGAAAGCCTAACAGATAAGATTAGACAGAATTCTCCATAGACTATGATGTTTGCTGATGACATTGTGATCTGTTGCAAGAGCAGGGAACATGTGGAGAAAAATCTAGCGAGTTCAAGGTGTGCTCTGGAAAGCAGAGGAATGAAGATTAGACTCAGAAAGATAGAATACATGCATGTGTGAATGAGATTGAAAGTAATTAATATTAACTCACGAAAATTAGTACCTGTATTTAACATCACAGGTGTCTTCACACTTGTTATCAGTCGACCATCTGTCACTTTTGAGGCAAGAACTTAATCGAAGATGACCAATGACCAATGAGAATGTCTTTTAGACAAATGACGAGTCAGCTCTCTATTCATAGACGCAAAGATAAAGTATACAGAGAAAAGAACACTGCACCTACTGTGAAATGTGCAAAAGGCTTGTTAATGTTCTGGGACTGCTTTACTGCATCTGTCACAGGGTGTCTTGAATCTGTGCAGGGTACAGCTCAATCTCAAAACTATCAAGCCATTTGGAGCAAAATGTGCTGCCCAGTGTCAGAAAGATCGGTCTCAGTCACAGGTCAAGATTCAAGATTGAAAAAACTTTATAAATCCCAGAGGGAAATTGTTTTGCCTTGTTACAGTTGCTTTCACTTCCAGATACCACACCAACTTAAATTCACAATATCATCAATACAGAAAACCCAGTACAGAAAAGTTCATATAGAGAACATGTAAGATGGATGAAAATAAGTCAATAATAATTGTCCAGGGTGAAATGACAACAAATATGACATAAATAATGATTCTGATGATTGTCAGTTTCAGGGAGGAGTTCAGTTAGAGGAGTACAGTTTGATGACTATAGGCAGAAAGGATCTCCTGTGGTGCTCTGTGAAGCACGATCAGTCTCTGGCTGAACGTACTTCTCTGTCCAGCAGCACACTGTGTAGTGAATGGGAGGGATTGTTTAGGATTGAGAGGAGGAGGAGAAGTGGAGGAGGACGACGACATGGGTCATGGATCCTCTTCCAGGACTCTGTTCTACTTCTGTTGAACCACAACTCAAAGGCAAATTATTATTTTTGACAGTTTCCAGTTATTTCAACAAAAAATTTTAAGCTAAACAACAAAAATTTTGCCATCTTTTAGACCAAAGACTATTGTCAATTTACTTACCCAAATAATAAAAAAAAAAAATTGAAACCTAAAACCTGACAGGACATACAGAGATGGATCTGATGCAACTGCCTTGGTTATAGCCCTTCCTGTGGAATGTACAGTGTTACTACCGAATGACAATTTTTACTGAATATTACTTTCTGTATCACCCTTGGCTTAAGGTGGAGTTCATGTTTGTGTTGCTAAAACCTACCCAAGTGTCACAACAATTCATACATAAGGGCTGTTGTCATTTGTTCTCAGTGCATGTAGATAACATTAGTGTACTTTTGACTGTGTTTTTTAGAACAGAGGATGGGCCCAAATCCAGGAGGCTGGCTTTCTTGACTACATGGAACAGGAGGGACCCAGACCCAGGTAAAACAGTTCACTATTATGATAAAGTATAAAAAGAACATCACAAAAGTTCTGAGGCTTGTTTAAGTACAGTAACGATGTGGTGAGGTTCCACACTCAACTGCAAGTAGTTCAACAACTTAAGATGTCCAAACTTTGAGCAAGTCAAATCTTTGTTATGAGTCAAGCAAGTCAAGTATTAAAGGATACTGATGATCACTGATGATAGTTCAGTTAAAAAACAACAGTCTTCATGACATCTTTATTTTTACTGCTGCGGCAGTTGTATATATTATTGACATTTGACGTTGACAAATTTTGGTCTGCAGATGTCACCAGAAATAGAAGAAAAATAGAAAATAATTTTATGCTTCTATCGTCCTGATATACAGAATGACAAGCATCAGTTCTAGTGTAGTGATTATGTATTGTGTACTTTCTAACAATATAGATAATTGGTCATTTTAAGCCTTCTACAACAGTGGTCCCCAACCTTTTTTGCGCCACTGACCGGTTTAATGTCAAGCAATATTTTAACGGACCGACCTTTAAGGTGTGGCAAATAAATACCACAAAATAAAATGATACAACTGTCATTAAAAATTGGTATTTTCTAAATATATAGGAGTTTTCGATCAAAATGAGATTTTTGCTGATCAAAATGAAGTGGTGAAGCGGTTTTGAAGGCTTCAAACATATTTTAGGGCATACAATGTTCCACAAAACAAATTCCTGTATGGTTCAGTTAGTTGTTAAGGAGGACTTAACCCGAAAACCAACACACAAGTAAGTGGAATAACTCAGATTTTAGGTGGTTACACCTGCATCTCTCATAAGAAAAAAGTCATGTTTAATTCACTCAGTGTAAGAGAGCATGTGTACACCTTTGGAATTTTCTCCTGCTTATTCTGGTCACTCTCCAAACTCCTCATGACAGACCAGTAAAACATGCAAAATCTTCATTTAAATACAGCCACCTCCACCTTGTCAATCATGCAATTTTTCTTAGGTCACTCACAAAACGCCCACAAATGAAACAGCAATTTTCAACATTACAGGTGCAATTTAATATTCATTATATGCGGTCTTAGTAAATCTGGCACCTGGAGTGCGGTTCTAACAGCGACGTCTTCCTTCTCTCTTAAAGACCATGCTGACCTTTCATGCAGTGATAAATAAATTATAAAAAGGGGAGGAGCAACATGCAAGAGGTGACTTACAGTAGCAGGCAACTGTTGCATGGATGTGTACAGTGGAGGTCTTCATGGGTCTAGAATTTTGTACTTGAGGAGCTGGAAAAACCTACCTAAATGATGCATTATCAGTGAATTTGATTAATTAACAAGCAGCCATTCTAATACTATTCTGTGAACTAATGTATTGGACGTATCACCTGGTGTTAAATTGGTAAGATATACTCCCAGCTACCAACAGAATTTAGAATAAATAATTTTAAAATGACTATTTTTTTTAAAAAAAATTTTCATCAACATTACAAAAATCTACTATTATTGCAATGCAATTTTGCAAAAGTTGCTGTTTGCGTACTACTTTTTGGAATGGCCATAACCTATTCTTATCATACAGTTTCAAATTTAAAAAAATCTAGTAATCTATATTTTTAGTACTTGTATGTTTGCGCCTGCATGCTGTGATCTTCTCCGTGGTTGTCTTGTCAGTTTGTCCCATAGAGTTTCCCATGATTCTGCGGGATTCACTGGAAGTGCTTTTGTTGAATGACAACCAGCTGGAGTGTGTTCCCCAATCAGTGTGTGGCTTGAACAACCTCTCAGAGCTCTACCTCTCCAAGTAAGTCCTTCCTTCTGATCTTGAAGTGCACATTGTCCTTAATCTCAAGGGTTACTTTTGTGTGTCATTTTTTGTGTAATTATTTTAGCTTAGATGAAGATCAGATGACATTTGATAAAAAACTGCACATACATTTTCTTGGCACTATATGCCTTGGAGGACATATTAGCAGATTATTTGATCTTATAGAGACCTTTAAATCATTATTTAAATCCATCACTTATTTTCTCATGAAACATCCAGCATCACATTTGTGAGCACCTGAGACTAAATGTAGCTTTTTTTAAGCTTCAATAAACTACATCTTAAAATTAACAAATTAATAATAATGTTCAGTACTTGTACAATTTAAATCACAAATGATTTACTTCCATATGCAGTTTGCTTGAAGATAAAATATTAAAGGCCTTTTCAGTTTAAAACAACAATCCTGCTCATCAGTTGCATAAGACGAAGCTATTTATATTATTTACTAGTGCAGTAAATAAGTGTTAATTTCTACTTATTTTTTTCATACTAAACAAAATTTAGTTTTCCAAATCAGTTCACTCTCTGGGAATCACCACAAACACATGTGACCCATGTACCTGCTACAGCTGTTTGCAGCTGTTTTGTCTAAGCTCTCAAACACTCTCACAATGACTGAATTCAACATATCCAACTGTTTCCATATGTGTACTGTTTCTTACAGCTGGGTAGTTCAGTGTAAAGAAATTAGTAGTAATTAAACATAGCTCATCATTTGGGTCATCTTCATGTTCTCTCACCTGCTCTGGAAACAGTAATCCTGGAATCCGGGAACTTCCAACAGAGCTTGGTCAGCTCTCCAACCTGTGGCAGCTGGACATTGAAGACCTCAATATAACTAATGTCCCAGAGGATGTAAGAAAAGAAGGTACTGTTGACATGTGAGATTTTAATAAAAAAAAAAAAGCTTTTCTGAGATAATTGAAAGATTTTTTGTTGTTGTTTACATCTTCTCAAATCTGTCTTAAACCCATCATTGAAACAGTTTCTGCTCACTATAATCAGTCCTTCTGGTCATGCCGTTCAGTAAGAGATCCTGATCTAATGGCCTTCTAATGTAATGTGGCACTAAACTCAATAATATACTAGATAGTGTTTACATACTAAGGACATTTTCTACTGAAGACATTGTAAGTGTAAGATGTCTAACTCAGACTGAATTAAACATCTTAGAGAAGTGCAGATTAACTTCAATTGCACTTTAGTTTACATTGTTATACACAATAAACATGGTGACTGCTTAAAGTCCACTGAACGCCTATCAGCCAAGGGCCCCAGATCAGTTAAAGATCAGTTAGTTCTAAACCACTTTATTTGGAGGACATGTTATTTTCAACATGATCAACTTGATTCTTTGGTTTGTCAGGTCCTGCGTCTGTCCTGGCTTTCCTCAAGGCACACCTGCGAAAGGCAGAGCCTTGCAAACTGCTGAAGATGCTTGTAATTGGTCCACCAAGGCAGGGGAAAACAGCTCTTCTGGAGGCTCTACAGACTGGCAAGGCGTCCCCCTTCACTCCAGCAGAATGCAGTATCTCTACCTCCACCTGGGAGCTGGACAAAGCCAGTGGAGGGAAAAACAGCGTAAGGAAAACACAAACAGCACAAGCAGTTCACAGCAAAACCCTGGTCAGTATCACTAAAATTTAATAAGCCAGGACAGGTCCACTTTATACAGTTTTATTTGTTTGAAGCCAATGCCCAAAAAGTATAAAATTAGTTTGAAAAACAACAATTGTTTGACAATTAAACTATAATGAAAGGTTCAAGAACCAACCACAACTAAAGACTGTACACATTTCATTAGTGAGATTGCACACCTGTATTAGTATTTTTATAATTTTACAATCTAGTATTTTAGCTTTAATTTTTGGTGACAGGTTCTGTCCTCTAGACACACTAGTCCAACACAGTCTGCAGAGGAATGTTCTCCCATTCTTCACAGGTTTCTTTTCAGCTGCTTATTCTTGTAGGAATTTTGTTTCTCTACCTTCTGCTTTAAAATACTCCAGAGTTCAGTTTGTACTCAATTCTGAATGTAGAAACTGCCCACTTTCACTTTGCTTAATTCATGTTCACATGTAACTTTCACACTTGTGGCACCTCAGCGGTATAGTAATTCATTTAATGCACAGACACAGTGAGACAACCTGATAAAACTGAAAATTTTGATGAGACGGCCTATACTTTTCTCTTTTGTGCTATCTCTGTGGTAATATAGTTTCGTCTTATACACACAGAAGGACTCAGTGGCGTTCAACATATGGGAGATTGGTGGTCAAGCCAGCATGTCTACAGTGAACCAGTGTTTCTTCACTGATAAAGCCCTCTATGTGGTGATCTGGAACCTTGCTCTGGGAGAGGAGGCTGTGGCCAATCTGCAGACATGGCTTCTCAACATAGAGGTGAAATTTAGATCTTTTTCTTGATGTTTTTGTCACACACACACATACTGGTTTTCACAAATTTCGGGGACAGATTTTTTAACCATGACTTGTGGGAACCACCCTTTCTAAAAGGGCTAAAAAATCTGGTAAATTTGCCTTTATACAGAGAGCAGAGAGCTCATACACACCTTCAAACACACCTTTTTGGATGGGCAGTGTATGTCCAACAATGGGGTGTGACGGTCCGGTAAAAGACTTCCACAAAGATGTCTAGTGTAGTGTAGTTCTGGCTTATCTCACCTCAAACATTGTTTCTTGCTTCGTGATCCCCGCTTCATAGAATGAAATAAGAGGCTTTGGGATGTTCTTCAAGATGGATGAGTGGAACCGCTTCCGGGGCGAGCAAGGATTGAGGAAGTCAAAAACTGAGTAGAGTAGAGTAGAGTAGAGTAGAGTAGAGTAGAGTAGAGTAGAGTAGAGTAGAGTAGAGTAGAGTAGAGTAGAGATCATATTGACAAATTCCAAGACTGTGAGAGGTTTGAGATTTCTTTTATAGGGGTACCTTACGGGAGATTTTGACCGTGTCATCTGCACAAACCATTGGTCCTCTCATTTTTTCTTTGTGGTGTTTTACTCACATGACATTTATGTTTATATATATATTTCACAGGTATTCCCACATGTTATTACTTGTTAAATATATAACATTTGACTAGTTGAATATGTGGGCTAAAACATGTTTTTGGCAAAAACACTGTAGGTTGCTAGCTTTTTCTTCAGCTTTCAATTGAATTTCAGTTTCATTTTCCACCATAGTGATAAAACGTTTCTGTATACCATCTTTGAGATCTTGATTAAGAAGACAGTGAAAGTCGGGGGACACGTAGGGGCAGAATGGGGATAATGATCCTTAATAATTAAATATTTATGTACTTTTTTTTGTTTGTTTTTTGTTTTTTTGCACTTCATTTCACTTACATCTTGTTTTAGGAATTGAATGAAAATACGATCAAATATCAATTGATATTTAGAAATTGAGATTTTTTTTAACAAGCATTACTGTATGTGTCAATACTGTAAGTTCTTATAACAAATACCTGGCTACACTTCAGATGTATTGCATATGTATTTTTTCTTCAATAAATACACATAAACTTAATTCTATGTGTTGTGTCCTGTAGGCACGAGCACCCAATTCTGCAGTGGTTGTTGTGGGAACACATTTGGATCTCATCGACAACAAGTTTCGCACTGAGAGACTAGCCACACTAAGAGCTTATATTCTGGCTCTGTGCCGATCCCCATCAGGGGCTCGAGCTAAGGGCTACCCTGACATCACCTGGAAACACCTGCAGTGAGCACATATTTTGAATTGTATTGTTTAATTGTATTGATGAGCACAGGCTGCACTGCTTCACAAAAATGTGTGCATGTGTGTTTGTGGTAAACAGTGAAGTATCATGTAAGACCATGGAGGGTTTGGATGGGCTAAAGAAGCTGGTCTACCAGGTGGCTCTCTGTATGAAAGACAACAGCAGCTTAGCCTTTGGCAATAAACTACTGGGCAGACTGGTAGGTGGTGAGAATGTGGCCTAAACACTTTTTGCTGGAACTCTCTCCATCTCTGAATGTCTCAACATCAGTTTAAACAGTAGTAAATATCAAAAAACAACATAATGAAACACTGTGCCCTGCAAAGTCTTATTGTTGTGGCCATAATAGGTACAGTAGTTTAAACTGAAAAAATTTTTACAATAATTTCAAGGGGGAATTTTCTGTAATCTTTCGGTCAAATAACTAGACCATGAACCTGTCAAAGTGATTAAGGACTTAAAATCATTTCTGTCATTCTAACCACTGACTCCTCCAACAGATCCCCAGGAGCTACCTGACACTTCAGGAATCAGTGATTGCAGAGAAGCAGAGACGAGAAGCTGAAGGAGAGGTCCAGTACTTAACTGATGTTCAGCTGGATAACATCATCAAACAGAACCCAGAAAGTGACATCAGAGACTATGAGGATCTACAGACCGGTACTGTGAACTGTTCAGCAAACACCTGAAATGTGAAATTCACTTGTGGGGTACTTTGAAACTTAGCTACTATACAGATTGTACCTAGACCAGTTCTTACTTGAAATTGTATTTCACTGTTCACCTTCAACTTTAGGATTTCTCTAAAATACTGCTTTGTCTCTTTTGCCTCTCCTCATAGTGGTCATCACTGTGAGCTAACATTGTGTCCTTACTTTTTCTTTTGGTTCCCCCCCTTTTTTTCTTTAATTACCATGTTCTATTATTTCCTTAGCTTTCAACCTGATAACAACATTAAAAAAACAAACTGATCTTAATTAAGGCCAGGCTTTGAAACAGGCATTAGTTTGGTGAGGTTTGCATTACTCAGTGAATATATGAATTTAGCTCCACTGCTGTTTGTGCTGCACCCACGCTCACTACAGTCACATACAATGAGAATCAGGGATTCTACTGTATTTTCAATCTATTCGAGGGGTACGATCATTTTTGTTCAGGCCAGTGTCATAAGTCTGTTTTTTAAAATGGTTCTTTTGAACCACAACTCCCAAAACAAATAGTATAATAGTAATATGAGTAAATATTTATTATTACTTTTCAGTTTCAAATTATTTCAGTGACCATTGTGCATTTTTCTTTCTTTAATAGAAGGGTACCAAAAATTTTCTCCACGACTGTATGTACACAGCTTGAATACTAATGTGTCTGTGCTTTAGTCTCTGAATGGTATGCACAGATCTGTCAGCCTTCATTACTATTTTTTTTTTTTATTGTTGTATCACTTAGACACAAGATAGTCAGTTGATCAGGAAAATAACCCAAGTTTGGCTCAGTGAGTTTTAATTAAAAAAATAGACTGTAAACAAATCTGCAAAACTGCATGTACCTGTGGGTGCACATGGTCCTAATTTGTCTGTTTTTACTGAACATCCAAAATGAAATTAATGGAATATAGATCTAAACTTGTATTAGCCAAAAATAAAGCAGATCAAATCAAAATTTAATATTTACTATACACTATAAGGTGTTCATCTCATCCTGTACAGCCGGGCACAGATGATGTTAGCAAAATGTATGGCTTGTCCAAACTTACATACAGTACAAATTTCCAATATCTGGATCATGAAACATATTAAAAATTAATATGCCAGGTTAAACAAGCTATAGCTGGTATTTCAATATGTCACAAACTTATTTAATGAAATTTGTGAAAGTTTCACAGCAGCCATAGTATCAGCAAATATCAAATACTAAAGTGATTCAGGTTTAAATTAGGGCCAAAAAAAGTTTATCTTAACATCCCTATTAATAATGCAAAGAAATGCTACTATTCGTTTGCAGTTTTTTCTACTGTATATGCAATATACAGGGAGATTCACTGATTGAATCAATTCCAGATTTAGCTAGGCTGTCTATATAAGAAGGCCTGCTGATGCAAAGCAAATTATTTTCCTCACTTTACATTGACCATTAGTGAGGGAACACCTTGTGGTTGACTCTTCTTATTTTGCATTGTATCCACATTCAGCCATCAGCTTCTTGATAGAGACGGGGACCCTGCTGCACTTCCCTGATACCAGCCATGGCCTGTGTACCCTCTATTTCCTGTGTCCTGTGTGGCTGTCAGAATGCCTGGAGAGGATCATGCACCTCAAGTCCTCTCGCTCTGTAGCAAGAAATGGAGTGATCCGAGCAGAAGATCTTAGGGTGAGACTCAGGAAGCATCTAGCAAAATGGAGAGCATTGTATGCAAGCAGCATAATGCTTGGAAGCAAATGTTTTGGCTTTGTAATGTGTTTTGTGTATTGATATATGATACCTGACTTTCTATAGTGATGTTTATGATAATGTCTGTTGTGCAGATGCTGTTGGTTGGAACCGGGTTTACACAGCAGACAGAGGAACAGTATTTCCAGTTTCTAGCTAAGTTTGAGATTGCTCTGCCTGTGGCCAACAACAGGTAAAAAAAGTATTTAGTTTGCCTCCTCCACAAACACATAAAGACAAGAATAACTTGTAATAATAAAGAAATAATTTCTTTTCCTTTTCTTCTTTTTAGCTGAATAGCATCACAGCTTCTCTGAACTATATACACTGCTGTTATTTTTGTCTCTTTCTCTTTCAATAATAGTACTCATCATTACATTCTTTGCACAATCTGCCTCACACTGTTTTTTCACTGCTGCTGTATGGGTTGTATGGCTGATGTGTCGCGGTCTGAGTAGCGATTTTAAGTTCTGTACTTTTACACAGATCAGCTGATAAATGCATTGTAAGCTACATTTTAGAAATCGAGCAGCTCATTTAACAGTTGTTATATTTGAGCCAGTTTTGAGCCAAACTTTTTTTGACCGTTGCTTCATTTTTGTAACATTACTGCACCTGTCTGGGATCCTGATAAGTAATGCTGTTAATGCTGACATCACTTACACTTTTGTTTGCCCCAGTCCTTTTGGGAACTGGTGTTTTTTTGGACAACTTTAACCCTGGGTTATGTACATTTATGCTTTAGTCAGCGGTCAATTTTTGCATGTGTTCACGTTTGTATCACTGAAACCAGGCTGTACCTTAGCGAGAAACACTGCAACAGCAGAGAAAGCTCATAGCCTTGTAGAGAGAGGGAACAAAGCGTGCCAACTGTGTTGTCATATTTTAAAATTGCTGTGAATATGTCCAGGAATTTCGCACATTATAAGAGTTAGATTTGTGGGAATCATTAAAATTATGCTTAATACCAGAATCCAATATTGAAAGGAAGGCCCTGATAGCCATTCCTACATCCTGTCTTACTGTTCAATTGTATCATGAAGTGCACCTGTATTCCTTATGTGTCTCTGCTCATTTAAACAAGGTTTTCCTTTTTATCTGTCATGTGTCTCAACAGATATGAACACATAAACTGCTACTTAAAATATAAACAGCTATAGCTAATGTGAAACCAACCTTATAACAACATTGGCATTGACAACAACAAGCAATGAGCATACATACAAGTTTGTTGATTTTTGCTTTATTTTATTTTATTTTTTTGTGTTCTTCATTTTTTTTCTTTTTTTTTTATATAGCTATCTTCTGCCCCACCTTCTTCCTCCAAAACCAGCCATGGACATCCACGGCTTCCGCCAGCACACGAAAAACACCCTGCAGCGCATTTTCAAGATGAGCTTTGTTCCTGCTGGATTTTGGGAGCGTTTCATTGCTAGGATGCTCATCAGCCTTACAGAGATGGACCTGCAGGTACTAAACCAACTCACCCTGCCTCAGATTCTTATCATTCACAGGTTAAACTTACACACATCCTTTTTTTTCATTCATGGCCTACAATGTTTTATATATGCAGGTATTTGAATCCAAAAGAAACACCAGCAACCATAACAGCAGGAATTCTGTGATCTACAGCTTTGCTGGAACCCAGTCAAGGAACCGCTGCAGCACCTTCAGAGTCAGACGCAGCCAGACTATTTACTGGAAGGAGGGGCTGTTGGTTACTTTTGATGGAGGTTACCTCAGGTCAGAGCTTTGGAAATAAGAATATGACAAGTAATTAAATAAGAAAAATGCTTACATAAGTAATGTAGGAGTGCAAAGTTTAGGGTTGTGTAATTTCAGTTTTCCGTTCAGATTCCTAGAAAGTAGTCAGTTCTGACAAGTATCTGACCACCAATTCATATAAAAGCTGATGTTGTTACTTCAAACCATAAAACTATTGAAACTATACAGATCTTTTTCAGCTGTGAGTGTAAAATGTGATGTTAACAAAAAGAATGGAAGAGATAAAAAGCACAAAAGAACAAGGAAAACACTAATAAAAGCTAAAGACTCACCACAAGCTGCCACCTCCTTATCGTCTCTCCAAACAATTCAATGGTGACCTCACCTAACTGTATTCACCAAGATAGTATTTGAAAGGCCCACCTTACGACCAGCAATTGTAACTTGGCTATGGCTTAATACTGGGTCACAACTTAGAGCTTATAGAAGCCAATGGTTTATGGTCATCTCCTTCACCTTGAAGTGCTTCAATGTCAACTGCTGTTGCATCAGTTTGAACCATGTGGTACGGCTTGAAGTGCCTGCAATACTTGGTCATTACACAGTGCATCCTTGGAAGCCACAAAAGCTGTTTGATGCTTCTTCTCACAGGCCGTTTCGCAATACATTGTTGCCCATTTTGCCCTGCAAGGTCTAATCTTACACTGTAAAGTACCTTGAGATGCGTCTTGATGTAAAAGGTAAATGGTCTGCACTTATATAGCGCTTTTCTACCTAGCTGGTACTCAAAGCGCTTTACATTGCGTCTCATTCACCCATTCACACACACAAGCACACACACATTCACACACCGATGGCAGAAACTGGGATAGTTGTTGTTTAATAGAGCATTTCTTGACTGAATAGTCAAACTACATGGTGCTGTAGAACCTCTCTGCCTTATGCTCATTAAAACTTTGCTGGTACTTTTGTGTGACAAAGCTGACAAATAAGTAGGGTATTGATTTTTTTTCTCTACCCTTGATAGATCAACTATTTTAACAGATTTTCTGTTAAACATCCTATAAGTACTGTGTGCCTGACATTGCTCTTCTAGAAAACCATGAGCTGTAAGATACAGTGCATCCAGAAAGTATTTACAGTACTTAACTTTTTCCACATTTTTGTTTTTATTTTAATAAAAAATACTCCGTAAATGTCTTTTGGGGCAGCCAAACATCTCTGGAGAGATGTGAAAATGGCTGTGCACCAACACTCCCCAGCCAACCTGATGTTGCTTGAGAGGTACTACAAAGAAGAATGGGAGAAACTACCCAAAAGTAGGTGTGCCAAGCATCATACTTAAAAAGATTTAAAGCTGTAATTGGTGCTTTTCTTTGCAAAACTGCTCAAGCTCTGTCAGGTTGCGTGGGGATCAAGTGTGAACAGACCCTTTCAAGTCCATCTACAAATTCTTTATTAGATTGAGGTCTGGGCTTTGACTCGGCCACTCCAGAACATTCACCTTATTGTCTGTAAACCATTTCTGTGTAGCTTGCACTGTATAATTCAGGTCATTGTCTTGCTGGAAAACAAATCTTCTCCCGAGCAGTAGTTGTCTTGCAGACTGAATAAGATTGTCCTCCAGGGTTGTCCTATACTTGCCACATTTATCTTACCCTCTACCTTAACAAGCTTTACAGGGCTGGCTGCAGAGGACCATTTATACTGCTATCACTTGAGACACATTCACTGCACTCAGGTGATCCCCATTTCACAAATTGTGGGACTACTAGCACCAAATATCTGGACCTCTGTTGGATTAGGTCAGTCATTTAAAAAGAAGGTGAATATTAATGCAATGCAGTGATTTCACCTTACATATTTTTATTTAATTGACGTTACTTTATAGAAACCTGTTTTCACTTATTTAATTAACATTAATGAAATATATTTCAGATTTTTTTTGAAAAAACATACAAGGGGGTGAATACTTTTTATTTGCAAAGATTTCAAAGAAACTTCTCTACCTCTCTTTTCTTCTTTCACAAGTAGTAATGTTTTCTACAATTTTGAGGAAAATAATAAATGTAATCATTTTTTGCAGTAAGTAATCACCAAGTGGCTTTTTCACATTTACCCACACAATGTTAAATAATTTTAAATAAACAGCATCTATAAAATGATATTATTTTCTATACTGAAAAAATGGTTTCCTGCTGCTCTTGTTGCTCTAAATGTGCTGGTGTGTACAGACAGACTCAACATCCAATTAAATGAGGTGCTTACGTTCATTTTTATTTTTGCAGTGTGGAGTCATCAGATGTCAACTGGAAGAGGAAGAAGAGTGGGGGCATAAAGATCAGCTGCCAGTCAGAGATGAGAGATTTCTCTGCCATGGCCTTCATCACAGACCACGTCAACTCTTTGATCGAGCAGTGGTTTCCTGGTAGGGGTAATGCTCTCTATTTATGTGGACAGATGTTACTGCAACTTTGTCTTTGAAAACATATTTTCTGGTTTAAAATCTTTGTTATTATTATGTTGCTAGTATTAGTATTACTAGTTTTTTAAGTGATTGTTTACAAAAGTGTGTTTTATTCATCAGTTAAATGACAAATACAAATACACTGCCTTTCCAAAAAATCGTTACACACTCTAATATTTTGTTGGACCATCTTTAGCTTTGATTACACCATGCATTCACCGTGGCATCATTTCGATAAGCTTCTGCAATGTCACAACATTTATGTCACTGACTCGGTTTAGATTATTGGGACTGCAGAAGTTTCATGAGTCTCAGCTAAAAAGTGCATTTTGCACAGAACAAAGACTGTAAAGTATATCTTGGCCTCCATTTGTTATAGTAAAGTTACATACTGGCTGATCTTGTGCCCTTTGGACATTCTTTGAGTGAGATACATTTTCACTAAAAATGACAGAGTACGTGGCTGCTGAATAAAGTACAAAATTAAGCATACATCCTTTTAATGTGTTTTTATTAGAACATGAACAGGATACAAATTCATTAGCGATAATCCCAAAACTGAGATTGAACTAACTCTATTATGAAGCAAGTCCAGACCAAACATATATAATTTGTCTCTTGTAGCTTTGACAGCTACTGAGAGTGATGGGAGTCTCCTTATAGAGGAGTACGCCCCCTGTTCTCTCTGTGCCTCAACGAGCCAACAGGAGCAGGACAAACCTCTTGGCAGCCAGTCAGAACAGGGTGGCGAAAGAGGAAATGAGGGAGATGACAGAGGAGAAGCAGGGGTTCATTACTTCAACATGGAGGACTGTGTGCTGGCTGCAGTAGAGAAAGAGCACATCATTTGTCCTCACCATCCTGAACAGCCAGTCTTCCTCCAGGAGTTGGTCCCAGAATTCTTCATGACAGACTTCCCTGCACGGTAATCTCTCACCTTCTAATTACCATTTCATTTAACCTTTGCTTGGGCTGCACACACAATGCTAGTTTACTACAACTTTATTTAAAGTGTTTTGGCCATCACTCTTATCAGTTATGATAACACTGTAGCCAGTCATACCTGACAACAGCAGGATGTGACACAGCTAGTATAGCTGATATTAAGACCAACCTGATGTTGTGACAGTTAAAGCATCCATACACGCAGAGAAGAGAAACTGAGAGGTATGACAGCATTAATGATTTGATCTGTGAACTAGAGTGGTATTTAGTAGCTAGTGATATTTTTATGAAGCACTCTAACATTGCATATAAAAGTATTTCCAAAACCAAAACATATGCTCCTTGATGTGTATAGACAGTTATGCCCAGAAATATTTGAAAAGTGATGCTAATGCAACAGGACAATGAACCAAACCATACAAGTAATTCAACAAAAGAATAGCTTCAACAGAACAAAATACACCTTCTGGAGGGGCCCAGTCAGAGTCCTGACCTCAACCCGATTGAAATGCTGTGGGATGACCTTAAGAGAGCCATTCATACCAGACATCCCAAGAATATTGCTACACTGAAACAGTTTTGTGAAGAGGAGTGGTCCAAAATTACTCCAGATCGTTGTGCAGGTCTGATCTGCAACTACAGGAAACATTTGGTTGAGGTTATTGCTGACAAAACTCCACGTAACTCCACGTAGACTATTCTAATCTGGTTAGCATGTGACAGCAGGATGGGTGCACGCATCTTTGCTTCAAGTCACTTCAGATTCAAAGACAGTAGATACTTGTCTTAACTAAAGTTAAGGTTTCAATAAGATAACTCCTGCACATTAAGCCAGATATAGTTTTTTTCTTTTTGTTTGACATTTTTCAAATATTATGATGTGATGAAAATCTAATTTAGATTCAGATGTTTTCATATTTAAATAAATATGTGGCTTGGAGTTAGTTAGGAGAAATAATTCTACTGTAACTTTTTTCAAAGTTTTTAACTACATGTAGTCATTTGGCTTTTATCCAAATGTAACCATCTTACCTAAGGATCCATACTAGAGGCACATGGAGTTTGCTTAGCTGGAATGTAGACAAAGCTGAAATTATGACAAACTACATTATCAGAAGATTCATGTGTGTGAAATTTCACTGCAAAACAAAAATATATAAACAAATGCTCTAAAATTATTAAAACATAACTTAAACATTAAACATAAAACCGGATATTATATGCTATCATATATTATCTCTTATATGAAATAATTACAGAGTTTATATTTTATATAATAAATAATGAAAGACAGCTAACCATTACCTGAGAGTTGAACTCATAGGTTCAGATGGCGCTGTCCTTTGTTCATGCAAGCTGACCAGTAGAGATTTGTTTTGCCCAAACATGGACATAGTCCCCTGGGGTGAGCTAGGGCAATCCTAACCAGATGTTTCACAGATTTTGACAGTGTTTAAATCCAATTTGTGAAACTAGAAGTGTGTGTTTTTACAGTTTCGCTGTCTGCAGATATAAAGTGTTGAGATTTCAAGGATTGCAGGTGTGAGGAAGTATACAGCTAATTTTAACAGCTTCCAGTATATAGGAGGCAATATTGACATGCAGACTATGAACATAAAACAGCATTTGAAGATTACATATGATAAGAAAATCGAAGAAACCTTTATCCATGTGAAAGAGGTTAGCTATCTGTGTATGTGAATAGGGGGAGTGAGCGAGTCAATTCCTATGTTCTGATAGCATGGTAGGGACTTTGTTCTTATTCTTCTTATAAATAAAGTCCAAAAATACCCAAATGAACAAATAATAAAAAAAGAGAGACTTTATGATAAAGAGCCTGTTATATGTGTGTGTGTGTGTGGTAGACTCTTTTTGGAGAAGACTGAATTGGACTACTCTGAGGAGAAGAATAATATCCTTGGCCAGGGTGGCAGTGGAACCATTATCTACCGAGCCCGGTATCGTGATCGGCCTGTGGCCATCAAACGCTTCCACATAAAGAAGTGTCGACAGCAGACCATCAGCAGTGACACAGGTACAGAGGTATTTTTCTTATTTTTAGTAATATGTGACTGGTTTTGATTTAAGTAGTTTTAACTCAACACTAGGCATGGGCTGATTTCTGGTTTAAGGTATATCAAGGTTGTATCTGGGAAAAGCCATGAATCTGTGTATCATTCCTTATCAAACAGTCATTATTATACATATTCAGCTGCTTATTTTGGTATCAAACTAAATATGCATGTTACTGGTTAAATTGGTCCTATAGAGGTGTTTAGAGTGGCAAATTAGACTGCTTGGTTTATACTGCAGAGCACAGAGCAGGAAAAGTCACTGACTCATTAGAACTTTCTTATTTTATATGTAGTCCACATTAGTAGAGTAGGTTCAAGCAGACTTAAGCACAATATCAATCATATGAAACGCAGGGAACCTTTACAAACATAAAGGTACAATAACGAGTCCTGGCTTCATGACATTTAGATACAAACACCCTTTGTGTGACATAGTGGCTGAGTGGAACATCCATGGAACCATGCTCTCTCTCCTTTTCTATCATTAATTTAGCAGGGCCTGTAAGAGGATCGGCCAATTCAGCTAGTTTTCCTTTTTTATTCCCCATGTTCACTAATGTATTGGTACTGGTGTTTATAATTCAATGGGCTTATCACACACAGATAACTCATTCACACTGATCTCCCCATCTCATCGTATTGTTCACTAACTCTGGACGACCCTTTCAGCCAGACAGTCTGTGTGACACAATCGTTCTGAGACTGTCCTATGGAATGCAGTTAATGCAAACTGGACACTGAAGGAGTCATTACAAAGCTTATTTTCTTATCAGTTCTTTTTAGTTACAGGCCCATTTTATTCAAGTTGGACTTCAAACTAGACTGTATATGTTTCATTACTTATGCAAGTACTTCTATTTTCTAGGATGATATTTATAAATAGTATACAAGTATGTGTATTCCCCTTGTTCCTTAATTTTCCTATTTTTGCATAAGACATAGACAAACATATACTCAGTCCATAACCAGCAATACACTGATTATATTTAGTTCACTGCCAGGCTTTACGCGAACTGCATAGCAGCTCTGCCATGGGTGTGTGAGTGTGTGTGTGTGCTTGTGTGTGTGAATGGGTAAATGAGATGCAGTGTAAAGCGCTTCGAGTACCAGCTAAGTAGAAAAGCGCTATGTAACTGCAGACTATTTACCATCATTTGACACTACCTGGCTTTACGCATACCTATTCAACACTACGAGGCTTTACTCATTGACCTAGGTAAATTACCACCCCAAGAAATCAATCATAACGCTGTACTCACTTATCAAGTTGAATGGAACATCTATTGTCCGTGGCCTGTCTCCAGTGTCAGATAAGATCCAGTCTCTGTTTGTCGGAGCTTCCCTCGGCGAGCAGTAACCTTCAGTCTTGATTCAGGCGCAGATCAGCAAAACATCCATCTCGGTGGGACCTCCAAAAATGTTGTGGAAATTTATCACAAGAATCAAGATCCAAAAACAACAGCGTGAGGATTCATCTTAGGTTTATTACATGCAGCATGGAGAGAAGACATCACCAGTGTTGTCTGACTCGGTCTTCCACAGTTACAATTTTATAGGCACTAAGAAAAACCCCCACACAAAGATTGTCAATACAGATTCTTACCAAATTTCCTGAAGTCCTGGTGACCCAGGTCACTGATCATCCTTTACATTCTTTAGGGTCATAAACACAGAGATGGCTTTTTGAGGATACTTGATCAAAGGGTGTCCTTTCTGTGACTTTTCTTACCTTAGGTGAGTTTCTTTGTTGTCTCTTGACCTAATCTATAATATCTAACAAAACATTTTTGCCACAATAATTCCCGATGGAAAAAATAAAAAATTTAATATGAGTGCTTGTCGCATTTTTCCAATTTTTGTTTTGAGCACGAAATCAGAAAACAAAACGTTTTTCGTTTTTTTGTTTGTTTTTCATTTCATTTTTAGATTTTTCTAAATTGAAAAACAAACAAACGCTACACAGATTCAGAGCCTTTAGTTATCAAGCTCCTCTCTGTCCAGTTCAGGTTTGGGAGACAGACACCCTCTCTACTTTTAAAACTAGGATTAAAACTTTCCTTTTTAATAAAGCTTATAGTTAGAGCTGGCTCAGGTGACTCTAAAGTTAACACACTTTGGTACAGGTAAACTGAACTGAATTTAACTGACCTAAACTGCACCATGCTGGATATCAGAGATTTAGAGATTTAACATAAGCCCATTCTCTATCTGAGCTCTAGTTTAAAATGTGTTACATCAGAATTTTGGCTTTCTTTTCAGAGTGGATCAGGTCAGATTTTTAGTTTTTAGTTAGTTTGTTTATAGTTGGGATTCTTTTTGACACATTTGCCTCACATATCTTCACAGGCAAACATCAATCACATGGATGTTTATTTTTTAAAGATGGGATATTCAGTATGAGATTTTTATGTGAACATGAGTAATTTAGAGCTCTTAATGCATTCCTTCTCAGAATAGGCCTTTTTCTGCATATTCTATTGTGTTCCCTCTCATTAGACACCATGGTGAAACACCTGCAATCTGCTAATGCCTGTCGGAGCTTCTCAGAATTTCGCCAGGAGGCCAGTATGTTGCACTCTCTTCAACATCCCTGCATTGTATCTCTGGTTGGCATCAGCATCCATCCACTCTGCTTTGCCCTGCAGTTAGCCCCCCTGGGCAGCCTCAACACTGTGTTGGAGGAAAAGCGCAAAGGCATGTAGCAATATAATCATGTTTCCCACTCAAAGTTGGCCTTAACGTTATTTTCTGTGTTAGTGAAATGTTATGTTTTTTCTGTAGAATCCAGATATTTCCCCCTTGGTCACATGTTAACCTTCAAAGTAGCTTATCAGATTGCTTCAGGGCTGGCATACCTTCACAGAAAGAATATCATCTTCTGTGACCTCAAATCTGACAACATCCTGGTGTGGTCTCTGGAGGTCTGTATGTGGATGCGATAAGAAAACCAATCTTTCTTTCTTTGTTTTTTGACAGTATTCTAATATACATATTTATTAAATAATAGTAATAGTAAGACAGAGGCTTTCTAAATGTTACAAATAGTAAACTGAATGAAATCAAACTTTTACATCCCAATTGCACTTTCTTGCATCTTTTTCCAGGTGCAGGATTCATTCAACATCAAACTTTCTGACTATGGAATTTCTCGACAATCCTTCCATGAGGGGGCTTTGGGGGTTGAAGGTACACCAGGTTACCAGGCTCCTGAGATCCGACCAGGAATTGTGTATGATGAGAAGGTACTGGACACCTTTTCTTTATCCATTTTTTTTATCCATCTTTTTATGATGTATGCAGCATTTGTTATGAATCCTATGTCTTTGGTAGGCTGATTATGGAGAGGACAGTGTTGGTGATTTCAGTTAGTCCATGCATAGAAACACCACCTCTTTGAGATGTTGAACAAACAGAAGACAGAGGAATTACCTCCAAAAAACATGGGACAGATGTTGAATTAATATTATTGGGTGACTGAAGTTGTTAAATTAGTTTGGTCCACTATTTGCTGTATATGCTCAGCATGGGAGCAGCATGATACTTTTGTACTTGTTGGACCAATAGTCATGTTGTTAACAATGAAATAAAACCCAGAAATGATTACATTGGTGGCTCGACCAAAGAAAATTGCACACCATTAATAACATCTTAACTAAATCAATTTAATTAGAGTAACTTCATCTATCTAAGAGTGGTTTTCTTTGTGTATTCTAGGCCATGTTAGGTCTTTTATGTAATGTGCTTTTGAATCTTGCACATTCCACATGTGAACCAGACAATGTGATTATTATTATATTATATTATATTATTATGCAGTCACCCCACTTAGCCTGTGCAGTTTTGATTGTGTACTTTACTGGTAGATTAATTAAGAAAATATTAACATTATTGTGAACATGCATGGTAAGACAGATCAAGGCTGTGAGCTGATTCTCTGCTGACTTCCAAAGAGACCACAGCACTGTGCTGATCTGATAGCCCTGTTTTAGGCTGCTCTAAGATTTCTCTAATACCCAGGTTGGCTAGTTTAATTAGGGCTTATGGTTTTACTGGTTCTTGCCTCTGTACAGGAAGCTTTAAAAGAGCTTATCTGTAAGGTTCCATATCTATTCATCATCCCCTCTTCCACATAGTTTCCTGACCTCAGCCATTCAGACACCTTTTCCCCTCTACAGGGTGTCAGTTTAATTTTTGATAAGGTTTAAATACTTAATAAGTTGCAGACTGGAGTAGGGAGAATAAATGATGGACCAAGTGGAAAAAGCAGTCAAGATTGTAAAGGCTTAATCAATTAATGTGCCATCCAGCTAAAATAATCCTGGTACTCATCCAGGTACCTTGGATATTTCTGTTGATAAACAGCTTATAAACATTTGCTTTCATTGTGAAATAAAAGCAATGTGAAAGACAAAACAATTCTGAGCTCTATTTGACCTTGAGTGTTGATCACATGATTACACACGATTGGTGGACATGGCCATTACTGATTGCTTTAACTATTCCTACTCTATTCTACTCAACCCTTCTATTCAGCATTTTTTTTTATTTCTTACCTAGCTGTATATAATACAACAACTTAGCTTGCCACATAAGTTAAATTTATGGTCACCACAAAAGACGCAGCTGGCTGTGTAACTCAAGATGCCACTCACTCTTTTCAAGATGTTAGCACATACATTTTAGATATGATAAGATATTCCATTAAATGAGCATTAGAATCCATTTGTCTTTCTAGCAAGAATAAAATCTGTAGACAAAATTTGGAATGAGATGGTACTAGACTACTTAAATCGGGGTCAGGAGGATGTGAACTACTGGATAGGCTTTGCTATGCCACTGTTTTCCATAGCCCCTGTGACAGCATAACGTACCACAGATCTTAAGTGTATCTGAAACCATTACCAAGTGATCTCACCGAGAAAAAAAAATTTTCACTCGCTCAGTCTCTGTCTGTGACTATTCAGAGACAAGAATCCACTCCACACCAGCTATTTTGGTCCTCAGATATGGGTGTCAGGAAAAGATTTATGAGGAAAAAGAGGTGAGAGAAACAAAGAGAAACTGTCTTTGTCTTTGATTCACATAATACATGTGTTTTTAGTCACACCTAATAACTAGACATGCTCTTTTGAGTCAAGAGAAATGAAAGTTGTGCACCGGTCAATCTCTATCAAGTCAAGCTATCAGTGTCATTTACCTTCTCTGTCATGTCCCCCTGGGATTGTTTCCCTTCAGATTTCAATACTTTTTTTTAAAGATAAGATAACATAAAATTTATAAATCCCCGAAGGGAAATTCAGGTAGTCTTGTAGGTAGAAAAATAGGAAAAACAGTGAATAATCATCTGCCATTGGGTAAAACACTTTGTGCACTTCCTACATTAAGCCCAGATGGTTATGGTAAGTGGCAAAGTCAGGATTCTTTTTCTGTACTTTTAGAGTGCCAACACCATTCAGCCCCATATGCTACAGGATGAATCCCTACAGAGTGAATCCCTACCTGGGTAACCAGTTACCTCACAGACAGACCACGTATTTTTGTGAGGTAATTTTCACAATCAAAAAGCGAGTGTAAAGCAGCTGGGATGAGAATCAGCACCTCTAAGTCTGAAGTAATGGGTTTTTGACCCAATAAAGGTGACTTGATCCTCCCTCTAGTGGATGATTTTGTTGAGAAGTATCTATTGGTCTTGGTTAAAAATAAGGAATAAATGTAGCACTAGATTGACAAATGGATCAGTGCATTAGCAGCAGCTAGCAGTCAATATACTGGTCTGTTGTGGTGAAGAAGGAGCTGAGTCAAAAGGCGAAGCTCTCAGTTTACCTGGTCATGACCGAAAGGACAAGGTCCTGCATACAAGCGGCCAAAATAAGTTTTCTCCACAGAGTGGCTGGGCGCACCCTTGGAGGTGTGAAAATATTACAGAGGCAACATAGTAAAAGTTGAAACTGCAAAATTATTTTCTTATTGTTATTATCGAAAGCTATATTTTCGACATAAGCGACACCACTCACAGACACAGATCTTACTGGATGTATTAACCCCCTCAGATGGACAGATGAAACCTGACCTTGATGCGCCTTGTTTTTTCTCTTGAAGGTGGATGTGTTTTCCTATGGTATGGTATTGTATGAGTTGCTCTCTGGGCAAAGACCGTCACTAGGACAGCACCAGCTTCAGATAGCAAAGAAGCTCTCCAAAGGCATACGACCCATACTGGGCAGTCCAGAGGAAGTACAGTTCCACTGCCTACACAATATGCTGACTGCCTGCTGGGACACCAAGCCCGAAAAGGTGAGGTTTGTTGTTCATAAAATGTTGTTTGGCTGACAGAATGTGGGAAATAGAATAACTGTACTACTTGACGTATAGGTAGATCACAATGACAGGTGAGCTTGCTGAAGGTGGCTACTGAGCTCTAACCTGAGAAAGTTATCTTGACATGGAAGTGGCTGGTTCTGGTCTTTCAACATATTATAACAGTGACAGATGAACCAAGGATTGTGTGCTTTTGCCGGTATTCCCCTTTTTCAACAGTTCAAACTAATTTGTTATTAGTAGTTTTTCAAAGACAACATGCTAATGATTATAGTCAATGTTTATGTTGAAAGCGAAACAGAGAGACACTTAAAAACCGCAGATAGCCGGTTAGTTTTGCTTAACATCTTATCACACAAATCCAACTATGACCATAATCCCTTGCACATTGTGTTTGAGGAGAACCAACTCTGGTTTCAGAAATAAATCATAATCAAATTATTAATAAGTCGAAACATCATATAACATAAAAACTAGAATATTTTCCCAACTTTTAGTATATTTATTATTACTCAGTAAGGTTTCAAACATCAACTAGTTGTATAATTATTTTGCAGGTCTGAAGGTTTTTCTCAGCTGCACGTACTGAGTGGGTCCACAGCAGAGCTAAGTTAGTTTCTTGTCCTATGTGTGTGCATGTGTGCGCATCTGTGTGTCTGTATACAGAGACCGTTGGCTATGCAGTGTGTGAGGAAGATGCAGGAGCCCAGCTTTCCCTGTCTTAGGTATATCTTGTCCTGTGACAACCACTCGCAGCTCTTCCTGTCCCAGGTGCAGGGATACAGTGCTGTGTTCTGGGATGGAGACAAGGATGACAGGTTTGTTTTAACACTTTTTTTCATTTGGATTTAATACATTGAGAAAATAATTGCATTATCTTTTTAGATATAAATTCTTGAATTGTTTGTCTTCACAAACCTAGCTCTGCACAGATTTAAACCATGTAATAAATCTGTCTTACCATGTAATTTAAGAATACAGTGGTACAGTTGGTAGGGTAATCACCTACAAAACCTAATGTTAGTGATTCAATTACCGGTTCCCCACAATTCCCGGTCACATGTCTAAGTGTCCCCGGACGAGAACTAAACCTCAAACTCTTGGCGCCTTAAGGGGGCTGCCAGTCCACAAACATTTTCCCAAGGGATTTAATACAGTATAAATTAAAATGGAAATTAAATGAAATTAATAGTTGAACTGCATTGTTGTGGTACAGAATATTTGAACAGAGAAAGTACACTGATATGAGGATTTTCCAGTGTCTTCATTTGGCACTTACTGTATGTGGGTCGCTTAGACTGCTGAAGAGGATCATTGAAGAGCCTAGCCTAGGATTTTTTGAGGTGTGGTAAAGGGACCACTGGATCATTCATTCATTGGTAGAGCGCAGTGGGTGAGAGGCATTGTAGACCTGGACGAGTGAGTTCAGGTAGGCGGGTTCTGTTGAGTTGACTACAGTGTAGGCAAGGGTCAGGGCGGTGAACTTGATGTGGGCGCAACATGTGTCCTTTTAGGCTGATTAGAAATAAGACGTGCTATAGCACTTTGGATCATCTGGAGGGGTTTGATAATGCATGCTGGCACATGAGGCATTACAGTAGGATATGAGGAAATGTAGGTTTTATCCTGAGAAGTAACTAGATACAATGGCACCCAGGTGTATAGAGATTAGTGGAGCAGTCTCAGGTGACCAGGAAGAGAAGGAACTTTGACTTTCATTTAGTTTTCTAAGACCTCACAGAAAGGGTACATTTCAATTCCCCTCATTGATCATTCCTCGATCCTCGCTTGCCCCGGAAGTAGCTCCTTCATCTTGAAGGATGTCCCAACACCTTTTATTTCATTCTGATGAGTGAGGATCAAGGAAGAATGCCTGAGGAGGGATAAGCGAGTATACCAGGAAGACTATCCTTCGCGAAAGTCTTTTACCGGAATGTGACACCCTTTATTGGAAACCTGTTGAAGACTAGCTGCAGCTAATCGCACTGATCTGAGATTATATAACAACACCAGAGCAGTTTTATGCTGAAATACAGTTATAACAGTAAAACAGAACCAATGTAAGACAGTTTTCATTTTATTTGTTTTTTTTGTTTTGTTTTTTAGAACCTTTATTTGGATCATACAACTTTAGTTCTCCATGACACAGCCGCCATGGAAAACTTTCAAATCACAAATTCACAACGCAAGTATTAAAGTCTTATCATGACACACTGAGATTCAAGATTCAAAAAACATTAAAATTTCCCAAACAAATGTTATTAAACTATTTCCGTCCAGGATTAATAAAGTCTTAAATCTCAGTGTGTCATGATTTAGACTTTAATACTATGTTGTGAACTTTAAGCAGCAGTAAAATACAAAAGTAAAATGAGCAGATGTTTATCTTTATTAAAAAAAACTGTGGATGGAACAGTAGCTGTGAGTCTTAATTATAATCTGGAAATATAATCTGTAATCCAACACAAGTGGCCAGGAAACATGCTTTTTGGACGTACTTGAATATGCGCGTATGCGCACTGCACAGAGCGGGAGGTTTGAAGTGTAGTAAACAAACCCTCAAAAGACACCAAGGAAAAATATTTAACAGGGACGAAAAGAAAGAGAGAAAGAGAGAGAGGTAATGAGAGAAACGAAAGTCGCCCGAAAGTTAAGACAAGGAAATATGACGAAGGTTATGTAGCGCTCGGCTCGGCTACAAGGAAAGACCGGTAGGTGGCCTAGCTCCAGTAGGGGTCCTTAGGCAAGACCTCCTTGTACCTACCCTTTTAAGTCTCTTTGGATAAAAGCAGCTGCCAAATGTAAATTAATCTCTACATGTATCTTTAGTCGGAGAGACTAAGAGGAGTTTTACACACACTCCTGACTAAGATGATTCCTAGGTGTTTTGTCTAATCACCTCATTGTTTTCTGTATGGCAGCACTCACTGTTAATGACCTCTGATGACTATATATATATATATATAGACATATATAGACTTCTTTCTGCCATTGACTCTTTATTTTTGTCAGGACCCCATTACCTCCACTCTTTTTTCTCCCTTTTAGTGTCCTTATAAGGTTATAAAATCAAACTGTGTGTGGGGGTTACTTTGTGTTTGGCTGTATCTTCAATAGGAACTATAGTGTGGTGAATGTAGAGAAGGGCCAGATGGAGGTGAAGAGGATGTCCTGTCCAGGAAGCAGGATCAGCTGTCAGATGAAGACCTCTAACACTCTATGGATGGCCACTGAGGTACACACCAGCCAGCCAAAACCATTTGAAATGAGTAGTGTTCTACTCAAAGTTAAGATGAGCCTGAATATCAGCCATGATAGACCACATACATGGACCACATGTATTTGAAAATCCGTAAAACCTGTAAATTATCTAAAGTAGCTTTCCAGGAAATATTGCATAATCCATCAGACACAGGTTTTACAATGTCCTAATGCACTGGAGCACTGAAGTGTTTGTCTTTGAACTGCCTGCAGGTTAATCTGGTCTTGATCAAGATATACATACATAGAAACCAGTCTGGCACTGTTGTGCTTGCTGTACCAAAGAAACTGTATATGTGATGGCAACTGCATATCTTTGGCAAAAAGGCCATCATGTTATGTCTGCACTTATTAAAGACTACATAATGTAAAAATATTGTTCCATGACACACTGAAGTTTTACACAAAATGTTTTCTTTATTGTGATTTAGCCTGTATCTGTATCATAGGAACAGGAGGTGTTCATCTACAGCCTGGATGGCATGTGTCCACTCGGTCAACCCCAGAAACAGCTCTCCTGTCCAGCAGTCATCACCTGTCTGTTTCTTGTTCCAGCAAGAGAACGGGTCAGTTCATGTGTCAACACACACACACACACACACACACACACACACAAAATGGTGCGCACATCTATGTTCTTAATTATCACCGCTTTACTAATGTTGACGCAGAAAAGCAGGATTTTGTGATTGTAAGATAATGAGAGTCTAAATCCGTAAATGGATCATTTAGTTCAATTCAATTTGATTTGTATAGCGCCAAATCTCATGTCATCACCTTAAGGCACTTTACGGTGTAAGCTTTAACACGTTACAAAATATAGCTTTATACACACTTATATAGAAAACATCTTTATATTTTGTTCTGTGAGAGGACTCGTCTTTATTCTTATTAAGTTCTTATGAATCACTCTTCATGTGTTGGTTTTTGATATATATATCATTTAGGTGGTCTGTTTATAGGGTTTGAATTACAACTACTTACTGGATTTACATTTATCCTTACACAGGAGTTTGACATAGTATTTGACGTCGTATTCTCAGTCCCAGGGAATAATACAAGAAGCAGAAGCAGACATGGCTAACAGACGAGCTAGTTAAACGAAAAGCTGTCGTATAACAGCTTTGTAAACAGGTGCTTGAGTAACACAAGCATATGTTACGACTCCTACTTCAGTCACTGTATAATAAAAAATAATTTGGTGTTAAAACAAGTTAAAGGCTAAAGGTAATTCGTATGTACATGTAACGAGAACAAGTCAGCGTTTGTAACATGAAGTGATGCAAAACACTCACCGTAGAAGCAGGAGATAGTCTGGTCCACTCAGTGCAGTGTTTAGACATTTAGTGTGTGGGTAGAGAACAGAGATAATTTCCTTACTTACATCACCTGCCTCTATATGCTCAGTCAGTGCAGCAGCTATCTGAATATATTGTTGTTATTTAATTGTACCAAAAACAATCATTTGTTACTTCAAATTCATCGCTTTTGTGTACAAATCTGAGAATTTGATCAACCTCAAGGCAAACAATGCAAAGGTGCACTACAGGGTGGTGTTGTAATAGGTGCGGATCATTGTATATATAGCTATAAAAAATAAATGGAATTGAATTACAAGTTGTCATGTTGGTCTCAGTCTGAATGCAACTGAACTGAAGCATAGTTTAGCTATTGAATACAACAACCACTAAAACGTTTCAGGAATATATTTCTATGACTATTGTGGGAAGGTTTAGTCTATCTAGCCTCTTACTAACACCCCCCTACAGTGATGTAACAAACTATTTGCCCCCTGCTGATTTCTTACACTTTTTATGTAGTATTAAAATTAGTTTGATAATGTGAATCATTTAAATGTGACAAATATGCAATAAATATAAAGGTGGGGGGGGGGGGGGTACTTTTTTACAGCACTGTATGGCAGTTTTTAGACTGGTGACTCATGGTGTCACCCTCTGAAACAGCATTTAGCCAACAGGAGACAGAATGTTTTTGTTTAAAGAGTTTGAGTATAAGCTAATATTTAAAACATAAATGTAAAAAGATCTCTCTTCCCCACCTTTTAAGAGCCTGGCCAGAATGTTTGCAGGTATGTTTGATGGTCTGGTCGCAGTATACAGCTTGGTGGAAGACCTTCCTGTTGAGGGGGAAACCTACCTGTGTTCGCACACCCTTAACAAAACAGTGTTTGGACTGAAGGACTCAGATCCCAGGCAGAGGTCCTACCCAGTCAGGAGCATGGCTCTGGTCAGCAGTGGCTCCCAGGTGAAGGACATTAATAATCAACAGCATCAACTGAAACCAAGCCCAAATGCTTTACATTACATACACTAAGTTAACAGCCCATACTCACTGTGTGGTTCTGTTCCTGTTTGTGTGTTTATTAGTTATGGTTCTCCAATGGTCCCGGTGTGCTGGTCATTGACTGTCAGAGTCTTCATGCTGTTCGAAGGCTAGAGGCCTACAGCCCACCATCTTCCATCATATCTATGGCAACCAGCTTCAGTCTGTGGGGAGAAGAGGCAGTCTGGACCCTGGATGACTATGTCAACACCCTGCTGGTCTACCATGCTGCCTCTTACGAGCTCTGTGCTAAGTACTGGTAAGTGAAAGTGCAATGAGGAGTAGGATTTGAAAAACAGTGATCAGATTCTGGATTCACAGACCTTGCATTAGTCTTTAAAAGAGGCAAGTTATTGTTGGTGTTATTTTGACAAACCAGCAACCCGGTGAAAACTCAATTGTGGAAAGGAGAATACAAATGTCAAGTGAAAATGCTCACCAAATATATTATTATTATTGTTATTAATAATAATAATAATAATAATAATAATAATAATAATAATAATAATAATAATATAATAATAATAATACATTTGGAAAAGCTATAAACAAACAAACAAGACAAAAAAAAAAAAAAAACGCTGCAGAGCAGGGAGCTAGCCATTATCTATGAACAAATTAAGGAAACAAAGCTGTTTGGAGCATTGTAGAGTAGAAAATGTTGCTCATATGATACATAATTCATTTTCTATGAAGTGGCTGTTTTTGAGATCATGTTGTGTTTTTAGCTGCGGAGACATCAATCCCCTACGGGATGTCTTCACTGTGCAGCATCCTGGAGGCGTTACAATGGTGGCAACCACTGAACTTAAGAGTAAGGATCCTGAAGGGAAACTAGAATGGACTAATGGAGAGATGACACTGATCTACAGTGAGGACGCAGGCACTCAGATCATCCAGCACCAGGATTCACTGACAGACTACTGCTCCCTATCATCAAACTGCTCCCCAGAGCCGCTGGTGTCAGACTGTTCGAGCACTGCAGGTCACGACTCTTCTGCTGGTCAAAGCAGTGGGTCTCTGCCTGCAAACCAGAATGAGACAGACGGGGACCGGGTCCTGGGCCAGGACCAACACTCATCCACCAAACCTGACTCTGATCTCGGCTCAGCAGAGATTGTGAACCCCACAACACTGCAGCTGCAAGCCTTTACCGTGTTGTCAGTGAATGGAACTCTGTGGATCCCCAGGTACAAAATATTGCACACAACTGAAAACCACATGAAGATAAAAATAAATATACTGTAGGTGTAAAAATAAAATTTCAATGTGTTCTATTAAATTCATTAGTTTTAGCTACATACACATGCTCAACAAGTGTATGTGACAGCTTGATTGTCCAGTGCAGCTTTAAATGTAGGGATGCATTATCTCCATTTATTACACTTAACATTAGAAGTAGGTTTGATTTAAAAAGAAAGAAAAAACAGTCAGCATGTTTACTGTAAAAAGGGTAAATACATATCACATGTGTGGGTGCTGTGTGTTTTGTGTTACTCAGGCGTGGAGGTGATGTGCTTGTCATTGAAATGCAGTCACATGGCGATCAGCTGAGGGGGCGTGTCATTGCTGTCCTCAGTCCACCTGGATGTTCCTCTTTGGGGTGAGCTGTTTTCCTGTTAAGCACTGTTTAACAAAACATGTTAAATCCAGATTGTTGGGTTTGATGTATTTACAGCACACACTTTAACCAGCAAAGTTGACAATTTTACCTATTTATTGTTTCTCCTAATTTATAAATGAATCATTTCTGGATACAACACTTTTCCAACATTAAAAGCACCAGGAGTGGTTTTGTGTTGTGGCTTATCAGCTAATCAATTTAACAAAAACTGAAGAGTGTCTATAAAATGTCATGTTGTGTTGATCCAGGATTGAAACCAACCAACTCTTCTAAACCTACTACACCATAGCATTTAGAGGCTGCTGCCACTTTCTAAATATATGAACGAAAAGTAGATTTTATAACATGAAACGGAACGGAAATACACTGTCGATGCTGTATGTTCCATCAACAAGGCTACCTCAATTTCCCTTCAGGGATAAATAAAGTATATATTTTCTTTCTAAAGGACTATCATAGCTGGAAAAGGCTGTTTTTATATGTAATGTACACAGGTGTATCTACTCTATATAGGATTATCATCAGGAGGTCTAGGTTTTAATGGGATGTTGTCTTTGCTAATGCAAGTTTATCAATTTAACAGGCTAACTGATCATAAGAAAACTATTCCATGCGACCTTGTACAATAGTGTGTACTACTCACTGTACTGCGTTCACAGAGAAGTACAAACTGGTTATACCCAGAACAGAAAGAGGATCATCTTGTTCCAACTCATTTTATGTATGTTTTCATGGAAACAAGACATTTTGGACATATGACATAACCCTTTGAACCATAGTGTTTGTGTGAACAAAGCATTCTATTAGGATTTTCTATCAAGAAAGACGTCAGCTGTCTCAGTTTTGCAACTGTGGCAGCTGACTTCATAAACTGAAAAATATTTTCTGAGGTTATTGTTACAATGTTATGATGGGGGTGTGTATGTACTGTTATTTAGCATTTATTTCATTAACATGAATTGAATATGCATTGAGAACATTTCATTTTTTTCCAGTGTTTTGCTGTGTTTACCTTTAGGTAAGCTTTATCCTATGTTTTAATATGTAAATTAGCACAGGAATAAATAAATTAAATTGAACATTCAAATTCTAATGTTCTAAATAAGGTTTTTCTTCCAGTTACATTGAGACCATTTTCTACTGTGCTTTAAACCATTTACTGCTTGTGGAGGACAAACCAAAAAGTTGTATATTCATTTATTGATGCAGCCTCAATACAGCTTAGCAAGATCCTCCATCATGTACTTGATACCTTGCTGAGTCTGTAATTATTTCTGCAAAGAAGCCATCTGCTAGGGGCCTGGCATTTTAGCAACAGGCAATGAAGGCCCACCCAAAACAGGGTCCTCAATAAACAGTTATTATATGGTGCACCTGTAACATCGGCAGGTCATAGCTGAGGTCAAGGGAGGGGCTGTCAGGCCTGTAGGGTTAATCTGTATTACACAGCTGCTGTACTGTAATGAAATCGTAAATATATTACTGGCAGCCCACTCTGATGGACAGTTGGACTCTTTTACGCTCATTAGTTAGCTCATGTGGGAGCTTGATGCCTCTTATAGATATTATATAACATCAGGAGAGGATAATAATAAACCTCAGAAAGATGAAACTATTATGAAGAAGATCATTCAGGGTTGTTCTGCATTACACATCGGTGTTTGTGCTCAGGCAAGCCCCCCCTTCCAAAAGTAGATTGCTTTGCCCATTATTTTGTTCTTTCTGGCAGAAAGTGCTTTGGTGTAGACATTTTACAGCATAGTCCTGGAATTGACTTCTTTACCAGCACTTAGACAAGTAGTAACTTTTGTGCTAAGCACATTCAGTATCTCCAGTGGCTTTTGCTTGAAACCGCTTCCTAGACCTGCCCACTAGCTTCTAGGAAGAGCTAATTACAGTGCACAGAGATGTACCACCAACTTTGGCTCCCTTCCTGCACTGCATTCCTCTCTTTCGCTTGCAGATCACTCTCTTTCTTGTGTCCCTCACTACTTCCATTTTCCCTTTTCTCTCCGTTTCTCTCAGGATCCTGGAGGAGGCAGCAGTAGTAGCAAATGACACAGTTGTATGTGGCTTTTATAAGAAAAATATGGAGTGGTGCCTGTGTGTCTGGAGGGGCTGGGGCTGCCGTGAACTGGACGTCTTCTACCGGTCCTATGAGGAGCTGGGCCGCTTGGAGACCAGCATGAGGAAAAGAAGGTAGCTGTTGTGCTGTGATGTTGAAGCACAGATTTGCAGCTCTGTATGGAGGGCAAGCTGAGGTGAATACACACTGACAGACTGCCAGTGTTCAGAGCAAGGGCTCCAGGATGCTGACATCAGGGCAACAAAGGAGGGGGGTGAGGTCTGCTGTGTGAGGCCTGTGCCACAAGCTGTGGACAGCTGTTGTATCCCCTTACTGCATATGTTCTTACCAATGATACATTCAAATGTACAATATCAGTAATCCCACCACAAATATTAAAATCCATAAAGACCAGAACAGAACTTACTTCTGCACAGAGGCTTTAATGTTGTTGCATTTACATATTCAGTGCTATATGAACTGACTGAATTCATTAATTGCTACTGGAGAAGTTGATGAAAAATCTGTGTTTTTGAAACAAACAGCAACTTGCTGAAAGGTTCCAGAGACAATAACCCCCTCATACACTCAGAATCCACTGTTCTTCTCTTTTCCAGTATATAAAACCCTAAACTGTGGCATATGAATCATGCATGTGAGCCACAACTCCCTCTGTCAAAAACGTGGCCTGTACAACATTATTCAGTAGGCATGTTGTTCTCTGTTTTCCCATCAAAACATCAAAACTTGGTGGGTTTTTTTTTTATTTATTTTTATTTTTTTAATGAAGCTCTGTTTTGCCCTTGAATATTGTTTATCTCGTTTACCTCTGACACACACACAGGGATTTGCAGGAAACAATGCAGTAATATATTGAACATAGAAGAAGAAGACAGATGTACAGTACATACGTTTATATGTAGTACATAAGTATCATTAGTTTAGTCGGACCATGTTAAACATTGCTTCTTTAGCCTGTGATTAATCTTTTTTCTGTAAACAGAGTATTTCCCCTGCTCTGCTCAGGACTAGCTCTGTCAATGTGTCTCTGTCTATGTTGTTTTCTCAAAAAAGAAAATTTAACAGAAGCGGACTGTTTTTGTTTCCAGGCAGAAACAGTTTTAACCAATGACTGAGGTCAGTTACGTCTGTCATCACAACATTACCATTGTAACCTTGTTTGTCTTGTTTTTATGGTGATGTGAATAAAAGTGTTCACTGTACCTGTTACTGTAACAAAGTAACACCGAGGTCGTATGTCACTTGTCTGCCACACTGGCGGCTGCTGACCCCTGTCAACCACTGCATTAAAACCACCAGGTGGTGTTAATAAAACTGTAAGAAGCAGCTTCCTGCTTAGTAACTTAGTAAGAACCTGGACAAAGCTTTCTACTGGATGATTGGAAAGAAATCTGTCGTTATATGTTGCCATTTAACAGAACCATGGCATAGAACAGTAATGTAATTAGTTAAACTTGTAACCTATTTAGTAATGTATCCTAGTTACTTTTCAGTCCTCAGATCATAAATCACTGGATGTTGTAAATCCACCAAGCTACATTGTTTTCTAAAATAAACTGTACAAGATTTAAAAAAATATATATTCTAACTTGAAATCCGCTGGTCGCATCTAAGTCTTTGTCAAACTTAACTTCCCAGTTACATGTTCTGTGCTGTTAGATTGGTTTCTTTCATGAACTGGATGTCTCACATTAATCTAGTTTCTTATATGCATTGTATGTAAACATAACCAAATCACATGTTATCATTTGAAAAGCACTACTGATTTATTAGATATATTTATCGCTCCAGCTGCAGCATTATATACGTCAGTCGAAATTATTCAGAATCCTGAAAATACTGGAAGCTATGGAGATTTTCCTAGATCTGCAGTACCTGTGGGCCCCTTGTAAACAAGATGGGTTGGTGCCAGGAGTTTACTTAGCAGCCAAGGTGGCACTGCAAACATCATGAATGATTCTCTTGTCATTTGAAATGACTTGGCTCTCTGTTGGACTTACATGAATAAATCATGTTCAGGACTCTCATTTCAGAATACCTAGCAGCTAAAACACCTACTGAGCAGCCTCCCAGCTGCCTCACTGACACAGCACAGGATAGAATTGACTCTAAACTAACTGCTGGCCTTTACTGCATTTAATCATTTTAACATTGACACATGGGTTAATGCTTCAGAGTTGTACTTGTGGTTTTTCTTCAGACTATCACACAGAAGAGGGCGGTAGAGCAAACTAAACACCTACTCTATTCTCTTATCGACCTTGATGCATGGCTGCTGTCACTGGCTGCTTCCCATTATCTTAAAATATCTCAACATTCCACATTTTTGTCTCTTTTTGTAATTTTCTCTGAAGCAACATCAGTTTCTGATGACGCAGAGCTGGTTCAGCTGACAGTGTGCAGGTGTCGACAGTTTTGTATGTGCACAGATAATATGAATAAATACATAATAACTACTATTAGTGCAGCGGTGTAGTGATGATAGAATGTGGAATATCTCTGCATGTTTGCCTTAAATAAACAGTTTGTTGAGCATCTGAACATTTCTTAAAAAGCTGGATTTTTAAATTTTCCTGTCAAATTACAGATACACAGTTATTTTGCTTTTTTTGTTTTGTTGTGATGAGATTCTATCTCTATAAATCATAATTTATAGAGATTATTTAGTAGCATTTTCAATTCAATTCAATTTTATTTGTTTAGCACCAAATCACAATGTCATATGTCATCTCAAGGCACTTTACGGTGTAAGTTTTAAGACCTCACAAAATATAACTGTATATAGAATTTTATATATATATCAGCTCAATACCACTTGTACCATTTACGTATTTAATAACAATAAATACATGACTAAATAAATAAATAAAAAGAAAATGCAACCTTTTTTTGTTGGACTTTGCTTCAAACGTTAACTCCCTGACTTGCTTTGCACCTTACTCACAAGTCACATCAAATGACTCATGTGGCTGAAATGGTATGGAAGGTCATAGAAGATTTGTCATAGAATCCCTTGTTCACTACAGAAATAGATAAACCAGTCCACTGGCTGTGAATGTGAGACATTTAGTTGTTTGCTGAATTAGGGAATCATATAACATCCATTGTCTCTACATAAAAAATCCCCACTGATGTTATTTTTAAAATAAAAGGATGTGATCCTCATCCACACTTCTATTATAGTACACTCAGTAAGGAGACAAATACAAAGTGCTGGGAGCTCTCTCTTTATGCAACAAACCATGTTAGATGTCGTTGACAAGGGTCTGACACATCTTTTCAGTAGTTTGGGTTCATCTTATACTTTCTGTTATTAAGCTAGACTACATATTATAGATTATGTATAGTTGCTGGGCAACAGAAATGATAAGCATGAATCTGTATGAGAATGTTGGCAATGTTCTCCATTGAATTGTCTAATTAGAAACAATGACCACATGAATGTGCCATATTTTGTGTCCATTAGTTATTAATAAATATCATTACAGTCAGTGGCTATTTGCCAGTTTGCCATTTGAAGTGGCTTCATTACCAAATTGTGAAACATCATAACACTAACTGTGGTTGATATCTCTTAAGTTGGAAAAAATGTGTCAGTATTAGAACATGAATCTAAATAAAAGTTTGTCATTTCTCTCTTGCAGGCCAACAAGAAGTTTTGTCATGTGTCTGTGTTTATCAAAACTCATTGATAACAGTTGTGTAGCAGGTCACTGTGTATCAAGTAAATAACCAAATAAACTCTTTAAAACTATTGTCTCCAATCTGCAACACAGTCGTGTGAAATAATTGAGACTGAGCACTGTCAAAAGTTACATTTAAAGATGAGATAAGACAAGAAACACTGAGTTAAGAATCTGCTGATCCCCCCACCATACCCCAGCAACTCCTGTCTTGACGTTACAGCTCGCCAAAAGAATTTACTTTAGAAACCCTGTCTTATTGTCCCTGTAGGTACTGCTGATGGAAACAGGAGTGTGTTTTGCATCTGTCATTTAAACTCACAGCTACAGTAAAGAGATTTATTGTTTTTCTTATTACTGTTCTAATTATTTTGGTGTATTTGTAGTTAGTTGTCTAATTAATCTTTGCATGAAAAGGTTATGACTGCCAGGACAGGAATGTCCCCAAGCAATCCAAGTAGCCCAAGGCCCTCAGGGGTCCTGAAGAGTTATTGTCCACTGTGTCACTATAGATACGCTGATACAGGTGTGTGGCAAATAGAGAGGCCAAGAGCATACTCTTTTGTTACATCTAATTATATGTGCTGGTGTGGTTTCCAATCCCTGGGGCTAAAAATGTAATTGACTGAATCTAGATTAAGGCCTTAAGATTCTTGATGTGATGACCATCCTGGTAAGTGATACTAGTAACAAATGAAAGTTATTAAGTCAACTAAAAACACAAGTGCAATATTTAGTTTACTATTAATATGGAAGGGAACACATTGTGTTTATTACATTTTCTGAGGTACAGTATCTGTACTGTACTTATGTACACATACGTACATTTATTCTTGTCAGACTACATAAAGCTGCCCTTCTACTTTTCCCCTGTATTCTGCATAAAGCTGAAAATAGTTTCCTTCCTGGAATTGATCATTTTCACTTTTATTATCAAGTCTTAAACTAGTATATAAAAAAGTCTACTCTTGTGTTTATGCTTCTTTTTCAGCTCATCTATTGAGTAAGAAAAGTCCTATTGAGATTTGGACACCAGCACTAGGCTTGTTAGTGAGCTTGGCTGCTAGTGCTAAGTCAGCGAGTACATTTTGAGTTTCTTTAACTGAGATAGTAACATTAGGGTTATTTTCTCATCTTCACTGGAATGGGACATCTGTAGACAGTACAGTGTTCAGCACCGTCTCCAAAACCTTCAACAATGCCACTGCATGTACAACGTGTGGCAAACTGAAAATACTCTCCGTGATAAACTCATAAGCTGACTATAAACATTTTAAGGCAAAGCTGTCAACACTGGTCTCTACATTTTTGCACTACTGTGCCAATTATCTGTTCACATTTACACACATGAAAACAGTTTTACAGTAGATATTGACTCACTGAAAAATCAGAGCTCGACCATGATGCACACGTTTATGAGGTTTATAGCAGAATCTCTGGAGAGAAAAGAAGTTGTGTTACATGTATTTTGTAAATATGATCCCCTGCACACAAAAAAGTCACAAATGTTTTTCATTCATAGTCAGCGTGTAGTTGATGCTTGTTATGTCTATTCAAATGATGGCTGTTATTGTATTGATGAAAACATGTTAAAAGCATTTGAAGATTTTGGTAGAACTGCTTTTTAAAGAGTACAAAACCTGTGTTATCATATGTCTCAGTGTGAACAGGCAAGTGACACAATAGTGTAGGAATGTAGAGGCCACTGATCATTTTGGAAAACGTTATACAGTTACGTACCGAGTGTAAAGCAGACGCTCTATTCAGTGTGGCACACATGGTACATCCACTGGCTACATGTGTTGTTGTTAGACTGGGATCGGAATGGGAATAATATGCGATTGATAGGTGTCAGAACACACAATGCAATCACAGCTTGCCGTGCGTAGCCGTAGACCGGTCACACTTCCCGTGATGACACCTCAATATTATTAATTATTGTTTAATGCTGTGGCTAAAGGGGGTGTTTTACAACGGCTTCATAAAAATCCAACCATTTCCAAATCACCAATGCTTTGTGACCTCTTCAGCAGACTCCTCATCTAATGTGTGTGTTTTTTTGGCCTTACATGTGTCCGCTATGTGACCCAGTTCCTGTGGTCTAATAGGATTATTATTGACCCAGTTACAGAACAGATGCATTTATCAATTCTGAATTAGAAAATGTGGAAAAAAAAAAAAAAAGTACCACAAAAGCAGTATATTGATATTTTTCCCCCGTTTTATTTCGTCTTTAATTAGAAAACCTCACCCACAGTTGAAAGAACCAAAATTAGAAAAAAAGAAAATAAAAAAGAAAACACTGTGATGACAACACTGTCACTTTCATGTTACATCGGTCTTACAAATTAGAGGCGCATTAACCAGACGGAGTGCTATAATATACAGTACCATCCTATAGGACTAATTCTAGCCTGTCGTGAGGACGAGCTCTGCCCTCAACCCGTTAACGCAGGAGCAGGCAATGTGGGTTTTCATCACAGATAACAAAATCATAACTGAAGACACACTTCTGTAGACTGGGACCAGCCACACCACTTTTTATTTCAACAGAAAAGAAAGTTATTTAGAAAAAGAGACTGTCCGTCCAGAGAACTCTCATTTCAAGCCACTGGAACAATAGCTCGACTGGTTCCACCTACCTATCTAAGCCTGGAATAGTTTTTAATCTCTATTATACAGCTGGTTTCATGTTTGTGCCTGCAAGACCCCACCCCCACAAACACACGCAGGCAAAATGATACTGAAAGCAGACTGTGCAAAACTCTTTGGTGATAATGAGTTTAAGAAATTAAACATGAAACAAAGCTATCCCACAAATGACATGGTTATACAATCTTTCCAATATACATATTTAAACAGTCAGAGTAGAAAATGGAGTCTGCAAATTCAATAAATTAGACAGCAAAAGATGAATTGCAGATATTAAATCCAGCAGTTGAGTTCACAGAAATTCATAAAGAAAAATCCTGCCAAAAAAAGGAACAGTGTTATGTTGCATTAACAAAACAACAAAAGCAAATAAAAGGAAAGCCACTGTGAAGAAATCAAATCAAATGACCCTTAATAATCATTGAGATAGCTGAATTTGAGTTTTCAATGATAACATGTAGAATTGGTCATTGTAAACTTTTACAATCAAGACTTGTGTTATATGTCAAGCACTGCTGGTCTGAGCACATGGACACTAGTCTGTTTTCTGCGTATAAGACAAATGGATTTGGAACCATGACAGTGTACTTCACTGAGGTACACATTAATAATCCCAGACTCCCTCCCGTTGTCCTGAAAGATAACTTGGAACAGGCTAGAGGACCTCACGAAGGTGTAATCAGGCGCACACAAGAATATTGGTCAATATTCATGTACTTCCATACTGGGGCCCAGGCTCTGTGACTGGGTTAATTTTGTTTTCTATGTATTTCTTTTAGAAAAGACGTTTTTTCAAAATATATCCATGTGAAGTCTCATTTCAGTAAAAAATAAATTAGGTAATGAAAACACCACTAAGAGGAGGAAGTGAGCAGAGAGTGGGTCTCCAGCCCTGCTTTTCTCACACTGTCCTAAGTGAACCATTATTGCTGGCCGGTCTCCTAAAGCTGTAGTCGTTCTTCTCTAGCCACAACTCGGCCAGTTGCTGGGTAGAGCCATGTGATGAGGCTTTGGAGCCCAGGCACATCTTGTATTGCTTCACGTCCAGGGCAGGATCACATATGACTGGGTGGTGGACATGTACTATCCCTGTGTCTGTGCTTCTGAACAATTTAATCCCTGACTGGACAAATTTATTAAAAAGGTCAACATCCTCCAATCCCCACCCCTGTATTGATGTGTCAAATCCTCCAGCCTGGACCAAATCTCCCTTGTAGACACAGACGATCCCAAAGCCATAGTTCCTCCACAGGCCTGTCTTGGAAGTGAAGACGTAATGGTTGTTGCTAGGGACCTTCCCAGCGTACACCACTTTAGGGTCATACTCACTAAAGATGATGGGGAAGTAGGTCTGCTCCCCCAGGACAGTATTGGTCCGACATCGCTTAAGAAATTCGCTGGAAAACAGCAAATCCACATCACAGTAGAAGAGCAGTGAATCATTAGAGAAGTGTAAGGAACCCACTTCCAAAGCCAGAGCCCTGGAGAAGGAGCCAGCAACAGGCTTTACCTCCATCTCAGCTCGGGGATACTTCATATGATACTCTCTCAACAGTTCCACCTCCTTGATTGTGTTGTCTGTGTTGAACAGCAGGATCAGCAGCTTGACATTCTGGTTGGGAATCAAACAAACTCGTTCAAAGTTGGCCATGAAGCGCACAAAAGTTTCATAACGTTCCGATAAAGGTACCAAGATGTTGACTTTCTTCTCTTTTGGTTCTCTCTGGTCCTGACCAGAGGTGGCCAGCTTGAAAGGCACAAACATCTTGAGGGAGTTGGACAGAAATGAGAGGGAGTTTGACTCCTTGTTAATGTGGCTGGCCAGAGCTGTAGCATCCATCTCCTCCTCTTCTCTGAACTGGATCTGACTGAAAGTCTGCTGCAGGTAGGCATGCCTCCTCACAGGAACTGTCATTGTCTTTCCTTTGTGCTTCTTGTACAGCAGCAGCAGATCTAGCACATACTCCGCTCCATGTAAGGGATTGACCCTCCGGTAGCCATACTGTATTTCTTTGAAATCAATTACCCTTCCCCTTGTCTTGGCATTGGCATTGATCATCTCCATCACTTGCATGATGATGTCATCCAGCGCCTGTCTCTGGGAGGAATCCATCCCTCGACGGGGAGGATGACCCTCAGATGATGAGAACAGGTACTTCCCTGTCAGGTACTCCCATTCCAGAACCTCTTCTCTCTGTCGTGGATGGAAGCGCATAAATGAGGGTGGCATGCCAAGCTGGAGGTCCTCTCGGCTGGGTTCAGCCGCTCCATAGCGCCCCATCTGCACTATCTCCCGGTGGAGCTGAATGGTTCTGTGGCGCAGATCTGCAATCTTGCGGCTGAGCATGTAGCTGTGAAGGCGATACTGGTAGGGAGGGTTCTTGTTGGGGTGAAGCGTAATGGCACGATGTATCTTGCTATTGTGGAGATCTCGTATGTAGCCCTTCTTATTTGGTTCATAGTTCTCATAGAAGAGCTGCTGCATCTGTGGAGACAGGAGATAGATTTTAGTGCCACTGAGTCCATGTGGATGTGGAGGGTTACATGTTCACTATCACACACACATAATATACAGAATGTACATAATAATGCAGAGGTGGCAGCAATACATAAAGTCAAAACTGAAGAACACAAGTACTACTAGGTACCTCTCTTTTAGAAGTGAAATACTTCTGAAAAAGTACAGTGATGTACAGTACTTTATCATAAGTACCTTCAGTCATTGTAGTGAAGTACTTTAAATTCTTTACTCAAGTTGAAGTACATGCTCTAAGATCTGTGTTATTATAGAGACTTGATGTGAAATGTGACCCTAACCCTAACCCGTGATGTTGATGCTGATGTGTTGTATTGAAAGTCTGGCTAGGAAGATGAGAATTTCTGTCTTGGAGAAGTTGAGTTGAAGATGCCTTATTCTTATCCAAGCATAGAGCCAGAGAGACAAGCAGATGTAAGATAAGACAGTGGAGTCATGCGGTGGAAAGGACAGGAATAGAAAACTTGTGCCGTGTGACTGGATAATGGAACCTAGTGACGTAGTATAGATGGAGAAGAGGACCAAGAACTGACACCTGCAGCACATCAGTGGAGAGGCAATGACAGTTAGAAACCCGTCCCTGCAAAGATACTTGTCTGGACAAGCCTTCAAGGTAAGACTTAAGCAAGGCCAGAGCTGTACCAGTGATGCCCAAATCAGAGAGTATAGACAGAATGACCTGGTGGTTAACTGTCGAGAACTGCAGATAGATCAAGTAAGATTAAGGCAGAAGAAACAGCTTTTGCAGCCCATAAGGACTCCATGACTTCAGGAGTGCCATTTATGTGGGGTGATCGCTCTTGAAGTCAGAATGGTTGACATCAAGCAGGTCGTTCCTGGAAAGGAAGTCAGTCAGTTGGTTGAAGACTGCTCGTTCAAGGGTCATAGCCAGGAATGGAAGAAGACAGACAGATCTGTATTTCTCCACAAGGGAGAGGTCAAGAGTTGGTTTTCTTAGGAGTGGGGTGATCTGGGCCTGCTTAAATCAGGCGGGAAAGGTACCTGTTTTGAGAGAGGTATCAATGATTTGTGTAATGGCTGGGATTAGTGTGGGTGCAGTTGTTTGAAGGAAAGTAAAGGGGACGGGATATAGAACAGGTGGTTTGAGAGAAGGAGGGTGGATACGTCATCCTCGGGTCAGAGTGGCAAACAAGGTGATCAATGTAGTGTTTGACAAGGTTAGTAGGATGTCTCTGTTTGAATGAGAGACCTGGCAGCTGCCACCTTATTGGTAAAGAAGGTGGCAAAGTTGTCCGCAATGAGAAAGGTGGAGGGGGGTAGAGAGGTGACTTGAAAGTAGAGAATAGCTTCCTAGTACTGTATGAGTGGTGTAGCTGAGTTTTTCTCAGGTAGTACTCTGTTTTAGATGACACTGTGACAAAAAGACGCAAGCAGGCTCTGATATTCTGCGATATTCTGGTCAATGAGCCATGAGTGAAGAGCTGCTGAATGGGCAGGCCTTGAAGACAGAGGCCAGAGACTATCCAGACAAGTTGAAAGTGTAGTCCAGAAATTGTCAGTGGCTGTGTCTGTGTCGGGGGTAGAGAGGACCTGTGGTGGGCGCAGGGACCAGGGAAGAAAACTGCTTAGGACTAAGAGTCCTGAGATCCCGGTGGAAAGTTACAAGTGGAGGGGGAGCATGTGAAGTTTGGGAGAGAGAGATTATGAGCTGAATGAGGAAGTGGCCTGATAAATGGAGAGGAGTGACTACTATGTTATCTGTGGTGCTGTTCTGGGTAAAAATGACATCCAGGTAGTTGCCAGCCCTGTGTGTTGAATGATTGGGGACCAGTCTCAGATCGAACGTGAAGTAATCTTGATGGCGTAATACTCCAATGACAAGGACAAGGAGTATGAGAAAAGGTGAAACTTCTGGAGAGTGCAGCTGGGGTGACCGTGTTTTGTGGAGTGATTGGCGGCTAGTGATGTTAGTGTAGTCTAACATCACTGCCTCCCATGTGGGAGACTGGGGTTCAAATCCCTGCCATGGCCTACCTTCAGTAGGGGTCCTTAGGCAAGACCTCCTTACGCCTACCCTGCCTACCATTGTACCGATTTGTAAATCGCTTTGGATAAAAGCGTCTGCTAAATGACTTTCTGTAAGTGAACGCACTAAGCTGGCTAACTGTGTATCAAAAGCCGGAATAAAGTCAGTCTTGTTGACTGTAGAGTAGCAGTTCCACAGAGCAAGAGAAAAAGAGATGGTGGGAGAAATCTAGGTGAGGGTGTGAGACATGTCCTGCATTTGCTAAGAAGAACAGAGATTTGCTTAAAAAGCGGTGAAGTTAGATAGGGCCTAAATACATGCGCTGAGACGGAAGGAGAAAAAGGAAAGGAAAAAAGAAAAGGAAGTCTAGCATAGAGAAAAGGGAAGTGCAAATAATAAATAATAATAAGTTGTTATATGGTGTCCTAGTTACTAAAGCTGTGGGAAAAAAAAGAGCTAAAAATACAATGTTTACTCCATCTTTACTCCATTACAATTCTGAATTGTAATGGAGTAAAGGTAAAGCTAGCTTAAAATGGAAATGACCCAAAGTACTTCTACCCCTAATTTGTATTTAAGTATAGCACTTATTTTAAGTAAACAAATGTAATTACATTCCATACCTACTGAATAATATAATTTATTCAGCTCTTTGCACTTTGTTTGTTTGCTTGATTGTTATTAGAATTTATATGGCCTACTATTCCATAACCATGCATATGTTCAAAAATAATGCAGAGAGTTGTGCATGTAGACACACAGAATGTGAACTAGTATTCTTCTGCATTCTGCTAATGCAAACATAAAATGAAGCAACACCCACTGCACAGTCCACTGCAACAAGTGAGTGAGTGAGTGTTGACCTGCTGGAGCTTTGCAAACCTACTGTTCCTCAAATTGCAGGAGGCTAAAAGTGTAAACACTGGGACAACTGTTTTGGAGCCAGTGGCAGAATCTCAACTGTGGTCAAGAAGGCAGGATTTGTGTCACTAACTCCCTGGAAGGGAGCATCAGAGTGGCGGCAGCCCCCAGAAAGTCTAATTTGAGAGGAGGGTGATAGAATGCCACAATAACTCTGGTCCCCAGGGAAACGCTATGCAGAAAAGACAGGCCTGAAGATGATGGGGAAGTAGAGCAATGGAAAAACGATACCTGACGCTGAACACAATCACTGAAAGTGTAATAGTAACTTTTTACTTCTTGGTCAATTAGCCTGCATTTTTCTGGTAAGTCTTCAACCTGATCATTAATGGAAGTCTGTGACTTAGAGGGAAAGGGTGAGCAGAAAACACTTGCAATTTTATTTTACAATGTTCATTAGAAGCCTTTTCAGTCAAAGAACCCAAAACATTACACTATGCTGGGTTCTTTATTATTACATTTATCCATTTTATCTGTTAACTTGACAGCCTTTTATCATTCAGACACGTGACATTTATGTTATTGTTTCTCACAGCTGAGACTTGGTTTAACATTATTAGACAGAAATCTGCTGCCTGCTTTATAATATTCAACAGAACACAAACACTTAATGACATCACATTTTGTTGGGACACTTATTTACATCACATCCACTATGTACAGTGTTTGCTGAATATTTGTGTATTCATCATCAATGCATCTATTTTTTCATGAGTAAACACAAAATATGTGGTGGGACCGTCGGACAGATTATTATTGTGGATATACATTAGCCTTCGTCACACCATAATTCCAGGTTCAGATTTGAGGGTGGACACATGCACACACATGCCCCTTGTATGCACCTGTTTGAACTGTTCACTCAAATATCCAATCAGCCAATTAAGTGGCAGCGATGTAAAGCGGGAGAATCTGCTAAAGGTCAAATGTCAGACGTGACATTTGTATGTTTCTGTTTTGTTTGTTCAACTATTGTTTGCTAAACTGCTTGTATGGTTAATGAGCATTTGTGGCTATATAAATATGGCTGTGTCTGTATAAAACAGGGGAGCCCCAGAGTAAAGGTAATTCCTTGAAATATGCCCAGATTGGTCCTGACACTGGTTCTCAGGATTGGCTCTCTAGGATCAGACAGTATCCAGCAGTGTACCACCAGTGGTCATCAGCTGACAGTCTATTGGTCAGGATGATTATGTCTCTCCCCTGTGGCTTGACCATCAGTAGCACAGTTCCCACTTATGTGAATTCTACTTTTGTGCTCACCACAACTTGCAACTTATGATTCATTAGTGCAATTTTTTCACAGTCACTGACCTCACTACATTCCTGCCTGGTCATCAACTAAAGGATAATGACAAGACAAAGGTAAGATTTTGAGAGCTCAGACTTTGGGTGCTTCATTTTAAACACAGCTGTTATGGAGATTTAGCCGCACTAAGATCTCAATCCTAATGATTTCATCTTAAATAAGCAACATTAAGACAGTATATTAGGCCAACCATAAAAAGAATTAAGAAGGTTTGTGAATTACTTATTAATCACAGTCATAATCACTGGAAATCTATTCTCTGACACGGAGGAAATTTCAGGCAGGGAAAGCAGAGATGCTTACAGACAATAGACACACAGCAACAAAAAAAATTATATATTTAGGTTCTGTAAAGGACTGTGAGGGAGAGCAGCTCAAAGAAGTCCTTCAAAATATTCCTGCATTCATTGAAGTGGGGACATTATGATTCGGAAAATTTCTAGTATAAGCAGTGTTCAGTCACCTTGTAAAGCATAGTCATAGTGTTACACAATGCATACAAGCAGTCAGTTCATGTGCACATGTACATGTTTAAATGAAGCCTTGTACTGTAAATACTGTAGTATGTATGTTTATGTATGTGATGATGGAAGGCCTGGTGCAGCAAAGGGGGCATTTGTAGGCAGAAGAGCAGCACTTGAGGCCAACAGCACTCTGGTTGAATTTAATATGCAGGACAATAGTGTGTGCCTGTCTCTAAGCAGGCCATGCAAATCTAATTTAAGCATTATGTTACAGTAATTGATTCTTGTGGTCTGTCTAAACTAATTTCTCAACTAATGGAAAAGCTTTTCAAATCTAAGACAGCTCCACAATAGGCCTAGTCTTGATCTATGTGATACGCTGTAGTGGTTACTTCAATGACATGACCCCAAATGACTAAAACCCTACAGATTATTCTGGTACCTTGATAAACTCTTAATAAATTGTTAAGTCCATTATGATTAGTTTTGAAAACTATTTTTATAACCAGTTTAAAGCAATGTGTAGGGAAAACATCTTTAATAGATGTTTTTCTGCAATTTGGACATCTCATCTGTATAGCTCACTTGAAACCAAGTTGTTTCAAAGCATCTATATTGGGTTGAGGGCTGCGCTCTGATTTGGCCACTCGAAAAGGCAGATTTTGTTTTCATGAAGCCATTCTGTGGTGGACTTGCTCCAGTGTTTAACTCTGAGTTTAACCTGATGTACAGACATGCTAATATTATGCTGAAGAATTTTTTGATACACTTGGGGATTCATCTTCCCCCCCAATGACCCCAGACCCCAGACTTCTATTCAGCACTGTAGCCAGGCTGACAAGTACTCATAGCTCAGATCAATCTATCTTCAATAACAATACCCCACAAGCTTTTGAGGTTGTTGTAGTCAAATCTCTACTCAAGAAGGCCACTCAGGGGTTTTAGCCAATTATAGACCAATATTCAAACTGCCCTTTATCACTAAAATTCTCAACAAAGTAGTTTCAAAGAAATTAGATGACCACTTGCGAGGAATAACCTGTATGAAGATTTCCAGTCAGGATTTAGAGTACATCATTGTACAGAAACAGCACAACAACAACCTTCTCTTAGCATCAGACAACAGACTTCTCTCTATACTTGTCTTGAACATGGAACATGTCATCTGGGTAAAGGAACAGCATTAGGCTGGTTTAAATCGTATCTATCAGATAGAGTCCAGTATGTGTGTATGTGTATTGTATTGTATGTGTACACTCTATAAATTTCCATTTCTATGCAGATGATACCCAGCTATATTTATCTATAAAACCAGACTAATCAATTTATCAAACTTCAAGCATGAAATCTCTAGTACTGCCTTCTTCCGCCTGAAAAATATTACTAAAATGAGGAGCATCCTGTCTCAAAGTGATGCTGAAAAACTAGTCCATGCATTTGCTACTTCCAGACAGGACTATTAACTAATAGCAGGATGTCCAAATAACTCCTTAACAAGCCTCCAGTTGAACCTAAAATGCTGCAGCCAGAGTTCTGACTGAAATTAGCAAGAGAGATCATATTTCTCATACATTAGCTACTCTCCATTGGCTTCCTGTGAAATCCAGGATTTCCAGAATTTAAAATACTTCTCCTCACATATAAAGCACTTAATAATCAAGCTCCATCATATCTTAAAGACCTCATAGTTCCAAATTGTCCAAACAGAATACTTACTTTCGTTACATTTTCAGAGCACAGGTCTACTTGGGGTCACTAGAGTTTCCATTTTAGCCATCTTAAAGGCTTACATTATTTTTCTAAATGTTAAAAAACAAGACATTGTATCATTATTATGTCAATTGTTGTAAAAAAACAAAACAAAACAAAACAAAACAACAACTATTATAAAACCCATTAGTCCAGCATAGAATCTTTAAGCAGGAACATGAACAGGCCGCTGAATAACAGGGAGCAGAAAAATGCCCATTGTTACCCAAGCTCTATAGAGGCAAATGGGTAATAATGGGACAAAAAACTTAGGAGCGTTAAAGTGAAAAAATATTTGGGTGTAACACAAAAAATATGTTCTAAACTGGAAGCATCTTATCAGCCATTGCAGCACATCTCTCTAAACAAAAATACCAACACATTTTATTTAATAACAGGTTACACTACATATAAAATCACCAGTACTAACGGCACAGGGTGTGAGTGTGCAGATCACAGGCGAAGATGTGTAAAGCTGTCAGTAAAAACCCCTTTACCCTATCATTCTGTGCATAGAGGGGAACTAACCACAATGACTTTACACAAGGCAGAAGCAGAACTAGGCGCTTGCCTCATTTCCATCTAGATAAAACTGCACTTTAACAGGGGGGGCTGTGGCTCAGGAAGTAGCACAGTTGTCTACCAACCATGGGATGGGTAGTTCGATTCCTGGCTCCTCCTCCCACAAGTGTCTTTGGGCAATATATTCAACTGTAAGTTGCAGGTCAGCTGCATCTGTGTGGGAGTGTATGTATGCTTGTGTGTTCAAATGAGAAGAAGTGTAAAAGCACTTCCGAGTGCCAGTTAGGTAGAAAAACACAATATAAGTGCAGACCATTTAACAGATATGCTAACAATGTGTTGAGTTAGCCTGGCACCTAGTTTTTCCTTTAGCTTACTGAATATTCACCATTGCTAACAGGTAATAAATACAGAAGTATTGATTGACTGTCAAGGTGTCCCTTATATCTCACTTCTCTACATGCTCACCTTGTCAGTCATAATCATTCAGCGTTGGCTCCTCAGAGCTTGTAAAGCATTAGGCTCATGTTATGAATGTAGATTAAAGTCACTCAACCTAAAACACAGCCCACTGTACCAGACTGAGATTTTTTACAAGTCATATGGTTGGGGCCTTCGCCTCACCTCAGGCCCACAGACAACAGTAGATATTTTAAGGAGGAAATTCCTGACAGCTGCTTCATATTCGTCTGTCTGCCTGCAGAGCAGCTAAGCATGTGCGCCTCAACAGTATTAACTGCTTTCTGACATCAATGAACAATGTTAAATTAAAACCTTCAATAAGTGAAGTGAAAAACTACCAAATATTGGTCCACTTTTTTTATTGTTGAAGGTAATTGTAGCTATGCACTGGGCAGCAGCATACTTGTGTAGTACTGGTGGTCCATAAACCTAGCATTTAGTGAGCACCGCCCAAGGAAGTTGGAGGATGAACAGGAATTGGGATGTGGGTGTAGAACTTTGGAGACAAGAGTTTCATGCTTCTACACACAAACACACACAAACACACACACACACACACACACACACACACACACACACACACACACACACAAACACACACACACACACACACACACACACACTTTTTCAGTGACTAAAAGTGAACATGTTTATGTAAGCCTGTAATTGGCACCTCAGTTCCTGCCCTTTTAACAGCACTTAATGCATAAAATTTAGGACACTAAATGTAATGAATTAAAACATTTTTAAGGTAGGAACAGATGACAGTCATGGTCATTAACTGCTGATAGCAGATGACATATGAATGTGATCAACACAATCAGAGAACAACAGTTTTTCCAGTTTCTCCCTTCCATGTGAGAGACTGGGGTTCAAATCCCAGCTGAGGCCTACCGCCAGTAGGGGCCCATAGGCAAGACCTCCTTACGCTTACCCTACCTACCCTTGTAAGTCGCTTTGGATAAAAGCGTCTGATAAATGACTCAATGTAAATGATGAAGACAAACCTACTTTGTTCAAGCATCACAAGAGTGGCAACAAATTCATTACCAATTACGTATTATAAAATGTGTTCCTTAATCTGGATTTTAGGCAAATGTTCATAAGACTTAATGATAAAAGGTAATAATACAGTAATTGATACTTTAAATTATTAAGACTACTGGCCACACGTAGAAAGGGTCTCCTGGTCATCAATTTTTACAATTCCTTCCCAACACTCCCAACAACTCAGAGAACAGGTCATAAGAAAAGCATAAGTCAGGGGATGGATACAAAAAAAATCTCCAAGGCACTGAACATCCCCCGGAGTTCATTGAAATCCATCATCAAGAAATGATAGGAATATGGCACATGTCTAAATCTGCCTAGAACAGACCATTCACACAAACTGAACAAGTGTAAGAAGGAGACTAGTGAGAGAGACCACTAACACACCTAATGACTACTCTGTGGAACGTACAAGCTTTAGCAACTGCAATAGGAGAGACAGTACATACAACTGTTGCCCGGGTTCTACACCAGTCAAAGCTTTATGGGAGAGTGGCAAGGAGAAAGCCACTGTTGAAGAAAAGACAAGACACTATGTTTGGCACACACCAAACACTACACATCAACACAAACACACCATCTAACAAGATGAATGTTCTGTGTGGATGGACTTGAAAAGGGCTGTTCACTAACCTGACAGGGCTTAAGAAGAATGGCATAAAATTCCAGTGTCCAGATGTTCAAGCCTAATTGAGACCTATCCACACAGACTGCTGTGATTGAAGCTAAAGATGTCAAATATTTATCTCACTGCTTCTAATTATGTTCCATCAATCAACACTGTTGTGCCCACACCTGTAACCTATTCTTAGCAGTTTAGGAATCCAAGCTGTGTCACAGGTCTATCCCTGTCTATACCCCAACCCTGTGGCCTGCCCAGGAGGGGGTGGTGGGAGTGAGGTACTAATTACATCCCTGCCCCTGTTTGATCCCACCATTAGCGTGGCTGTCTGACCCCCAGGTAAATGGGGCAACAGCTGTATACTGATAGTTATGGCATATGGTCCAGATGTCCCCACTTACACACGCAGCAGGCTTGGGAAACACTTTTTGTGTTGAATCTTGTCAAAGCTTTCAGACTATAACAGTAATGTATTTTTAAAATCGAATTTTTTGTAGTAATCATAAACAGATTTATTTTAAACTCTGGTGAGAACATGTTCCAGCTAGAGCCAAACCAGATCTACTTTTAATGAAAAAGATATGTAAACAAAATATCTAATAACTGCTAATGTTAAACATTCTCAAACTGATTCAAACACGTGCAATCAGGACTTGGGTATGACCACTTCTCAAGTGAACTGGCTTGTTGTGGATGCCACTTTAAGTTCATAGAGCCTCCTACTAAAAATACAAACATCTTGAAATTAACTGTGCGAGATGGCCCAGTATAAACTCTAGATTATGGTCTGTCAGTTCTAGCTATTTCAGTTGCTCACATTAAAAAGAGTTAGAGATAGCAGTCACAAAGAGAAAAAGAAAGCCAGTAGGTGTGCATGTCAGATCACTGGTTTCTGAAACAGTATACAGTAATCCTGCTTAACACACACACACACACACACACACACACACACACAAAATGGATGTTCCTAATTAAACTCTATGTCTCTCTATGTAAGTATCTATCATAAGTCAAAAGTGCTAGCTCCACTTACCATATAAGATGGCAGAGCTGGAGAAGCAGTTTTATTTAATGGGTAATTATAATTAGAATTCCTTCCTGCTAGTGTCGGTGAAAGTAGACAAATATTCAGTGCAGGTGTTAGGTTAGGTGAAACATTTTAGTTTTATAAATATCAGTATATATTTGGAGCCAGTGATGAACTTTGGGCAAGATTACCATCAACTCTACAGCTCCAACTTATCTCAATTCAATCATTCAGGTCTACATCCCCTCCCGTCCACTGCGCACGACCAGTGAATGACGTCTGGTGGTACCAGCACCATACAGTAAGGACAACTCTTCAGCTTAGTGATCCCACGATGGTGGAATGAGCTGCCAAACTCTGCACGCTCAGCCACATCACTTTAATATATAAAAAACTGCTGAAAACAGAACTCTTCCGCATCTTCCTTTGCACAAAAAAACTAAACAAACTTTTCTGCTCTTTTCTACTCACATCTCTTAAAACAGTAACACTTTTTCGATAGAACTCTGCTTTGATGTTGTTTCTCCTTGACTTAGATTTTGTTTTTACTTGCCTTGTTCCTCACTTGTAAGTCGCTTTGGATAAAAGCGTCTGCTAAATGACTAAATGTACATGTAAATGTAAACGTCTAAATAACTCCCACAATGTTGACAATGTTTTGGGAATCCTTGTTCCAGCTGGCCACAGTATGATCAGAGTCAGCTACTACAGAGAAAAATAAACAACCACAGTCAGATCGCAGACTGTAATAAGGTTTTCCACTTCCGAATGAAATGCTGTTGTTGAATGAAAAGCATGTGCAGTAGCTCAACTCTTAACTCTTAGTATGTTACTGAGCTGAGTGTATATGATAAGTACAGTAGTAAGTAGTAAGTAGTAAGTAAGTAGTAAATTAAGCTGGCTTACAGAACATCTAGTATCAATATTTGGTAAATATTACTTGGTTCAGTTACATCCTCCCTGTAGGCATAACAACCTACAACTGTATTTACTTGAAATTTAATTGAGAGAAATGAATTGACCGTGAAAATGTGCTGATATGATAATAAAAAAAGACCACTTTGTTGGTGTTTCAAATATGTGCTTCCAAATTTTAATTGCAGCTGTGCTGCTATAGCTGGGCGCAGCCTACATCTTGGTCAGCACAGATGACTGGAAGAAAATGAATCACTTTCTTAGACCCAGGCCAGACTGAGACAGTGACATCAGGGACAGAATCCAGTCAGCACTAAGTCAGACCTAATGAGTCAATGGTCTTCTTGTTCTGACTGATTTTTTTTGTAGCCTTGGGACGGTATGCTCTGTTCACTGCCAGCCTTGTACTTCAAGTCTTTCTCTAACAACGCAAGCAATCTAAGCTAAAAGTCATATTGCAACTATTATGGACAATATTGTGATTTCTGATATATTAACAATAATCAGTCTACTCACTTGGTTAACAAGGAAAATGTGTCCATATTAATAATATGAGGAAAATGAAATCATAAACACAGAGAATAAACAACTACTGGAATTAAGTCCAACTATTAAACTCTGTCTATGCTTTAAGAAAACAAAATTAAACCTAAATGAATAGTTCAACAGATAAATCCACAGTTTGTTTAGATCCTGGGAGGATGGGAGGAACAAGAGAGACTTCCGAGTTTGGCCATATATCCAAAGGATTAGCTCTGTCTGTGCTTTATGCTCTGCGGCTGCTGTTTTGCCAGTGGGTTTGCTGTAGCCAAGAAAACCAATGTCGGACAGCAAGTATTTTGCACAAGTCATTGTGGGTGGTGTTTGGACAGACAACAATAATACATATTTTCAAGTGCAAATTTTTTGATGGACCATTCAAGGACTGGCTTCTACAAAACCAGAAAAAAAAAAAAAAAAAAAAAAAAAGGATGGAGTGCACTTGGTGCTATGTATCTATATGCACCATCCTCTTATATGCACATTTAAATGTACCAAAAGTGGAAAGATATATATATATATTTATACACACACTTAACACAAAGCAAATAATAATACATACAAATGGTAATACAAATAGCACCTGTGAGGCATGTCTGAGGACAATCGCTGTCTTGTTTTTGGGACCTGATCACCGCTACACCCTTCCCCCCCCCCCCCAAGGCATTCTCACCTCTGTCCAATCCCCTGTCATTCCTCCAACAGCACCTTGAGCCCCCCAACCTGAAGCAGCTCACAGACAAAGACTGCTTTCTATTCCACAGCCACACACAGCAGTCTGCACAAGTAGCCAGGAATACCTTCTCCTTCAAGTGCATATAAATGAACATCACCCATTTTAATTTAGTAAAGTATGGTTAGTGCACCAATGAAATATTTAGTTTCTCATGTATATAAAATGTTTTCCAGTTGTATAAAAAAAAAAAGTGTAATTTATGTGGTTTTCCATGTGTACCATTATGTCAACCATTTTTCTTTTAACAACTGAAAGAAGAAAGATTAGAATATCTGGCCATACCCGTAGTAATGCAACACATCAATTAAGGTTATCAAGGCTAAACACTGATTTCACCTTAAACATTTTTATTTAATTGACATTAATTTGTAGAAACCTGTTTTTACTTTGACATTAATGAGGTATTATTCCGATTTTTTTTTTTGTTAGAGTCACCAACTTTTATTGAACATTATTGATTTATAATGTCAATAAAAGGATGAAACATCCTAAGGGTTGAATACTTTTTATAGGCACTGAAGCTATGGAGTTCCACAAAGTTCTGTTTCCAATGCAATGCAGATGATATCCAGCTAGACTGCCCATTCAAAAAACTAAACAAAAACAAAACAAAAGTCACCACCTGGATGTAACAAAGCAAATAGGTAAGAGCCTCCTATTGGATAATTACTGCATGGATGATTATTTTTCAGCTGCCAACAAGTTATTTCTATTAAAGCTTATAGTTACAGATGGCCCAGGTGACTTTGGACCATCTCATAGTTATGCTGCTGTAGATTCAGCCTAGACTTAAACACAGTCTCAGTGTTTAAGTCTAGACTGGAAACCTATTTATTTAGTCAAGCATTTTGTAAATAGATCTGGGAAGGACTCATGGACGTAGAGCATTATGGTGAACTGGTATGTTTAGATGCTGTCTTCCCAACTCTCACTGATCACTCAGGTTTGTTGATGGTGAAGTGTTCGGTTGCTCTACATCCCAGGGAGCCCTCATTTCTGTGTTTCCTTCTGGCCCACCCTTTTAGTTAGGCTGTCATAATAAGCCCTGCCGGAGTCCCTGCTGCACTATTCTACATATACATTCACCTCAAACTTTATCCGACTGTGAATACAACTAACTGCCATCTCTCTTTTTCTCTACCTCTCCATTTCCCTCTTCCTGTCTCTCTGTCGAGCTACACGTCATTCCACCCTCTGCCCTCTGGACCTGTCTGACTCGTCCTGATGCCCAACTTCTGGCTGGAGATCTCGTCGTTCGGATCCACCGTCTGCCCTATGTGATGCGTTTGGTGACTGGAGTTGGTCACACACTACTATGAAGTCGGTCTTGGCCTCGGCGCACGTCGGCAGCTGTTTCTCGGAGGTCTCGACTCAACGCTCGATAGTCCAGGAATGGAACAAGTCTGCCTGCAATTAACTAACTGGACTCCACATTAACTTAAAGACATTAACTATTATATTGGACTACCTGCTGCCTACATAACATGTAATCACCCATATGAGGATGGGTTCCCTGTAGAGTCCGGTTCCTCTCAAGGTTTCTTCCTGTTGCCTTCTCAGGGAGTTTTTCCTTGCCACCGTCGCCCTCGGGTTGCTCATTAGGGACAATCTGATTATTATGATTCATACACATTCACTGTTCATGTACTGTTCTTTGGTTGTGTAAAGCTGCTTTGTGACAATGTCAATTGTAAAAAGCGCTCTACAAATAAAATTGAATTGAATTGAATTGAACTGAATTAGTCTGCTAGGGGACCTTTACTGATACACTGAGCTCCTCTTCTCTCCTCTCCTCTCACATATCCATTCAATGAATCCATTCATTAACTTTGTGTCTTCTCTCTCCTGTAGTTGTGTTTCCTCCTTTCTGCCACCCTCTCTCTGTACTTTTCCGCTGGTATTCTCGGCCTTCAAGCTGCTTATTTCCAGAATACAGTTAATGACAATAACAACGTGCCCAGTGTTTTTTCTGCTTGTTGTTGTTCTGGTTGCCTGCTGTTCTTTTCTCTCTTCTCTTTCCACTCACCCCAACTGGTCAGGGCAGATGGTCGCCCACCCTGAGCCTGGTTCTGCTGGAGGTTACTTCGTCTAAAGGGAGTTTTTCCTCTTAAATGTCGCCTACTGCTTGCTTAAGTTGGGTGGTTTAGTTTTCTTTGTTTTTCTGTATAGAGTAATATTTTAAACTTTAAAACACTGCAGAGTGCCTTGAGATGACATTGGAAAATTGTATCAGTGCCTGCTCCTCTATGTTTTAGGTGGAAACACATAGTGGGGACCTGGATGGATCGTGGATTGTAAGACTCTTAGAAACTAATCTTCTCTAATTGGATGCTGGAGGCTTAGCAGCACTACTGTGATTGACTGTGATGGGTGTCATGATGAATTGAGCATGGTGAATGGACCGGACCAGCTATGTCAAGCCCCAGCTGCATGCTTACTGCATATTATACTGAATACTTACCAGATCATTATTTTGTTTTATTAATATATTGATTCAACAGGAAGTAAACACTGTTTATGCTATACCTGATATCCAGAAACTAACAAAGAGACCTAATCTGTCATATCCAAAAAGACCAGAGAACACATTTCTAAAACATTTTCAGTTTATGTCAGAGGAATTTTTTATGTTGCACTGATCTCAAATTAATTCTGCAGCATAACACCAGCCCAAACATAAAGCAAGGGTTAATCAACTATCTAATGAGAGAAGAACAAGAAATCATGCAACAGTTGGTCCACCCACATAGCCCAGTGAGAGATTACATGAAGAAGAGATGTAAGACATATGACAGCCTTAATCCACTGAAGAACTTTGGCAAGTTGCTCCAATGACTTTTGTACCGTACGTTGTATGTTGAGTTCATCTAAGACTGTGAAAACAGTAGGAAACAAGGGTGGAATTCTGAACTTTTGCTTCATATTCATTTGTTTTTATTTTAAAGTGTTTTCACTGTATAACAAACTAACAAATTAACTGGCGCTGTCATATTTTGAACATACATCTACACATTATTACATTAACCATCCATTGCTGCAACAACAATAGTAGCCCAATCTCTAAAAATAAAAAAAATAAGTAATTGCTGATGTTTGCAGCTTCTGCTTTTTTTCTGCTGTTAGGGGAAGGTTAAAGGAAACAATATGATATAGCTACCAATTCTAATTTTAACACAGAATAATAAATACATTGGCAATGGCTTTGGAAAAATCATCATTATGTGAGGTTAGGCTGTAGAAAAGGAGTTATATGGGGGGGTTACTGTTTTATTTCATTTGCCTTTAATAATTTTATAAATGGCTGTCAGCACTCTGCTTTGCACCATATCAAGCTGTCTTACTAATAATTCCTCACAAATAACCTTGTGGAATGAATACACATATACTGCTGTGTGCATACTCCACTTTATAAAGGCGAAAGAGTTTAATGTTCTGCAGTGGCAAAGCCATTCACCTCAACTGAATCCAACTGACCATGTACTTCATTTTTTAAGGGCAAAACACCCACAAAACAAGTAGGGGGTCAAGACATCTACAGTTATCTATGGGTTCCAAATTCAAGAAAGCATTTACAATCAAGTATTCAAAGCAGCACCTTAATGTAAGGTTATGTTAGTTATGGTTATCTTAGTTTGTCCAAATATTGTTGAGCCACCAAAAATGGGGACAGAAACCAAACCCAGACAGACCCAGTACTTGAATATGTGGTCACAAATTAAACACATCCCAGTTAATGTTGTCCCTTGACTAGACTAGACTAGACTAGACTATTTTAACACAGCTGGAGAGAGCAGAATGTTGAGTGTCCAGTTTGAAGGCCTCACAATCACCTCTCTGCTATTTGCAGATGATGCTTCTTAAAACTAACTTTAAGCAAGCACTGGGGTAGTCTGTAGCTAAGTGCAAAGCAGATGAGATAAGAAATTGGCAACTTTAAACAATGGATTGCTCCAACAGTGTAAGGTTCAAGATCTTACATAGTATAATTGCATAAAAAAAAAAAAAATCACACAGAAAAGCCAAAAATCCCATTTGAGCAAGCTTTAGGCAACAGTGGAGAGGGAAAACTCCCTTTAGAGGAAGAAACCCCCAGCAGAATAGAGAACATACACATTCCAAGCTGACAGTGAACCTGGTTCTGGGCATGATGACTCTGCAGTCAGCCGATGGCCCTGATGCTGGGGTACCGGCCAGGGTTTTAACAAGCACATTTACCAGAGTGCAGCTTGATCCTAGGCTAAACTTGATGTTGATGTTGTGATGAGCAAGCCCCATACCACTGCTGGCCTCCACTTCAGTACAACCTAGACTAGACTGATGTAGTTTACTTCCCATTATTTTTAATTCAGCTATGAACTTTTAGTTTATGAGTTACCCTATGGTTTAATTCTCGTAAGGGCTTTGGGCATTAGAAGGCCAGGCATATGACTAAGGCCTACATTGGCAGACCTTTACAGTCTTAGTAAATGCCAGGAGCTTTGACCAAGCAGACAGAAACGAGGAGAAGGCTACTTACATGATAGGTTACAAAAGAACATACTACTACTACTTTAGACATGAAGACTTGACAGTGCACAACTACAACTATTCCATATATGTCCCATACGTTTAATAAATATTTTTTCACAATTAAAACTGTAAACCACATTTAATGTGTTATTAATGTTCCTTGTGAGAAAAAAAAATGCTCACAGAGAAAAGGAATTAGCTAGTACCCTAAAAAGTAAAAGGGGCTACTTCCTCATTCTACTTTTACACATTATCAACATTTAGATTTATTTAATTCAGATAACTCATCTCGAGGTTGAAGTAAAACTATTTGCCTCGTTTCTTTTACACTTTGCTTTTCTGATAGAAAAGAGTAAAGTCAAACAGCTCTACTAATACACTGGACTTCATCTAGAGTAACTAACCAGGAAATCAGTTTGAATGGACATACCAGTGCTGCTAACACTGGTAAGAATACAATTATAGAGGGGAAAAGGGAGGTGTTGTAAAAAAAGGAAACCAGGAGCATGAGTTGGCAGTGGGCTGAACACATGGGAGGAGCCAGCAGCTCTCTCTTTGGCTGCATTGACTGGGACAGGCATGCCCAGCATGATTAACCAGGCAAGCTGGCCTGCTGTAAGGCTTTTCTGGAAGAACCAGACACAATTGGTCTAAAATAAGTAATTGCTGATGTTTGCAGCTTCTGCGTTTTTTCTGCTGTTAGGGGAAGGTTAAAGGAAACAATATGATTGTTAATACTCATAGTACAAGATATATATATATATATATATATATATATATATATATATATATATATATATATATATATATATATATATATATATATATATATATATAGATAGATAGATAGATAGATAGATAGCGGGGAAGTTTCTTAGTCATGCGGGTAAAGTTATCTGGAAGTTCAGTCATGGCAACTGGACTTCCTTCTTGTTAGGTTGAAATGTTTCACTACTCATCCAAGCAGCTTCTTCAGTATGAGTTCAGTTAGAGACTAACATTTATCCTGCAGATTGGTTTCATTTCATACCCGACCTGAAAAGGGTCGTTAGTTAAAACAATGCACGGGGTGGATGTGAATAGGATCTAATAGTCACACCTCTGACAACGCCTCCTACCTTCTAAAGTGGTCATTAGGTGTGGCCAACGTGGTTGACGTGTGAATTGGACCGGATTTCTTGGGGATGCATGAAAGGGCAGAATAATAAATAGAAGACAGGTTAGGCCTTTGCCTTATGTGCAAAGCTTCCCTCACCTGTCTTCTCTGCCCACAATATGTGTACATCATCATACTCAAATGTCCTTTGTCCTTTAAATGTACGTGCACAGTTGATTTAGGTCTTGTTTTGGTACCAAAACATAAGATGAGCAAGATAGTGTACGCGGTTCAGTGCAGTGAAGAGTGCTCTGAGCCACTATACAAGAGGATGGCCCAGCACAAAAGAAGTTTCACAGCAGGCACTCACCAGCCAACTACTATCAGCTGATGTGCGGCTGGACGAAAGGAGAGATCATTACACAAATCAATGCAACCATCAATGCAACCTCCTTTTTAAAATCAAGTCGATCCAAAATTAAATAAAAGATAATTCTGAAACTGATATAAAGTGCCCTGTATACATGTAAATAAGTGACTTTTCACAGCGCATTTCTTTAGACACTTTGAGCTGTACAAAGGAGCGCTGTGACTCAGCTTTCCAGTAACCAGGTTTCTCCCTGCAAACAGCGTGGTTTTACTCGTATGTACAACAGCTCAAGATTTTTCTGTCAGACCTCACTCAGACTGCTTCTTCCCTGTAGATCATTCTGAATTGATGTCCATGTTTTCCAATCCCGACTAGACTTTTGAAAGATGTTTAACCTTTGATTAGCAAGTCCATATTAGATCAAATAATCTTTCACTAACAGGCTACGTACCACAGGCCTTTAAGTTTGCTGTAGTCAAACCCCTCCTCAAATAGCCTACTCTGGACTCAGTGGTTAAAGTAAATTATAGACCTTATCTGTCTTATCTGCCCTTTATCTTTAAAATACTTGAAAATTTTGTCTCAAAGCAATTATGTGACCACCTGCACAGGAATAACTTGTATGAAAATTTCCAATCAGGATTTAGAGTACATCGTAGTACAGAAACAGCACTGGTAAAGGTCACTAATCTTCTTTCTGCATCAGACAATATCTTTAAACTAAAAAGGTCTAAGCGGAAGAATGGTCAAAAGTTCCTCCTGGACATTGTGCAGGTCTTTTTACAGCTACACTGCTTGCTTGCTTAATTAGCGAGTTCAATTTATTTCTGTAAACAGACCTAACTGTAAATTTCTGTATTTTCACTATATAGCCAGTAGTTGCCAGCTCAAATGCAGTCTCTGACTAGCAACAGAAGATCACACATTAACAACTGACTGGCTTTTGCACAAAAGTTCAGAAACTAGTATTCTCAACTACAGCCATTGACAACAGAGGCACTTTGGTGATCGTAACATTGTTTCCCAGGAACTAAGGAAAGAATGTTGGAGAGGAGCTAATACATGTGAAAGAAGATGGCAGAGGGGTAACATGTGGGGGTGTGACAGTAAAATTTCCAAGAGCTAAAAATGAACATATTCAGAATTTTTTTTTTTTTATGTTTTGAAATCAGTAAAGCAAATACCAAAGAAATTAGATTTACAATCATATAAAGACTATTCAACACCTATTCCAATATCAATATTTCACACATTGTTGGTCAATATCCAAATGCTATGGTTTGCTCTTATTTGATACTTTTCGACCTTATTTGTATTGCTTTAAAGTCTCCCAAGTGGTCTAAAGGACAGATACTCATAGTTATACAAAAAAATATGACTTTCACACAGTCACAGCAATTAGAAAGAAAGAAACACCTTTATTTGTCATATGTCACATTTACATGTTACAATGAAATTTGTCCTCTGCATTTAACCCAGTGGGCAGCTACATACAGCGCCCGGGGAGCTGACGTGGAGTGTCTTGCTCAAGGACACACCCAGTGTATCTGTGAACCTTCTGTATCTCAGGCCAATGATCTACTCATTGAGCCACCAGGCCGTCTAGTTGTCAGAGAATCAACTTTTCTAAACTAATATTCACGTTTCACCAGTGCACCATAGCATGCTATATCCAGGCCACAAAGCACATGGCACACAGAAAAAAGAAAATAAATAAACACACTGCAAGTGCTTATACTGTAACACAGAGGCAAGTTCCATGTACCGGAAGAAGCAAAATTCTTTACATTTAGAAATGTGACTGAATTATGACACAAAAGAGAGCTTTCTTTTTTTCTGTGTGCCATGTGCTTTGTGGCCTGGATCTAGCATGCTATTGGTCACTGTAGTCAAGACGAAAAGCAAACTCTGGACTCGGGTTTTAGTCGATTATAGACCAATATCCAATCTACCCTTTATCTCTAAAATTCTTGAAAAGGAAGTTTCTAAGCAATTATATGAACACCTGCGTGAAGATTTCCAATCAGGATTTAGAGTACATCATAGTACAGAAACAGCACTGGTAAAGGTCACTAATGATCTTCTATTAGCATGAGACAATGGTCTACTCTCTATACTTGTCTTGTTAGATCTTAGTGCTGCATTCGACACTATAGATCACAACATTTTATAACGCAGACTGGAACATGTTATTGGGATCAAAGGAACAGCATTGGAGTGGTTTAAATCATATCAGTCAAATAGATTTTAGTTTGTACACGTTAATGATGAGTCTTCGATGCACAGCAAAGTTAGTTACGGAGTTCCACAGGTTTCTGTGCTTGGACCGATTCTATTCACTTTATATATGTCCCCCTTAGGCAATATTATTAGTAAACACTCTATAAATTTCCATTGTTATGCAGATGATACCCAGCTATATTTATCTATGAAACCAGGAGAAACTAATCAATTAGTCAAACTTCAAGCATGCTTAAAAGACAAAAGCCTGGATGTCCTCCAATTTCCTTCTAATAAATCCATACAAGACAGAGGTTATTTTGTTTGGGCCTAAAAATCTCAGAGACACTATGTCTAATCACATTTTCACCCTTGATGACTTAGTACTGGCCTCAAGTAATACTGTAAGAAATCTCAGAGTTATCTTTCCCCCTGAGAAACATTGTTAAAATTAGGAGCATCATGTCCCAAAGTGATGCTGAAAAACTAGTCCATTCATTTGTTACTTCCAGACTGGACTATTGCAATTCATAATTAATAGTTTTTCCCAATAACTCATTAAAAAACCTCAGAACCAGAGTTCTGATTGGAATTAGGAAGAGAGATCATATTTCTCCTACTTTAGCTTCTCTCCATTGGCTCCCTGTAAAATCCAGAATTTAAAATTCTTCTCCTCGCTTATAAATCCCTTAATAATCAGGCTCCATCTTATCTTAAAGACCTCATAGTTCCATATTTTCCAAGCAGAACTCTACGTTCTCAGACTGCAGGTTTATTCGTGGTTCCTAGAGTTTCCAAATGTAGAATGGGAGGCAGAGCCTTTAGCTATCAAGCCCATCTCCTGTGAAACCAGCTCCCAGTTCAGGTTTGGGAGGCAGACACCCTCTCTACATTTAAGACTAGACTTAAAACTTTCCTTTTTTTATAAAGCTTATAGTAAGAGATGGATCAGGTGACTCTGAACCATCTCTTAGTTATGCTGATATAGGTTATTCTGCTGGGGGACCTCTACTGATAAACTGAGCTCCTCTCCTCTCTCCTTTCTCCTATATCAATGCAAATGCCACCATTTCATGTCATTAACTTTGTGTCTTCTCTCTCCTGTAGTTGTGTTTCCTTCTCTCTGTCTCCCTCTCTCTGTACTTTTCTGCAGGTATCCTCGGCCTATCCCTGTACATCTCCAGAATCCAGTTGACTGCCCAATGTTCTTGCTGCTTGTTGTTTTTGTTGTCTGCTGTTCTTTTCTCTCTTCTCTTTCCACTCACCCCAACCGGTCGAGGCAGATGGGCGCCCACTATGAGCCTGGCTCTGCTGGAGGTTTCTTCCTCTAAAGGGAGTTTTTCCTCTCCACTGTTGCCTAAAGCTTGTTCAAATGGGATTGTTGAGTTTTCCATATAATTTTTTTGTATAATTATACTCTGTAAGGTCTTAAACCTTAAACACTGTGAAGTGCCTTGAGATAACTTCTGTTGTGAATTGGCGCTATACAAATAAAACTGAATTGAATTGAAATTGAATTGAATTAATTAGAAAAGACAACACATTATTGTGACTAAGTTGCCGCTTCTAGGGTCTAGACCCCACAACCTCAATTTCAAAATGTCACCATCCCACATACCAGTTCACTGGTGCTAAACCATATAGCTCGCACTTCACAACTGAAGAGCTGTAATTCATGCTAATTCAAAATTCCAGTCGCCTTTTTCTCTATATTTTTGAACTGCAAGTCTAAACGTTTATTTGGTCCTTGCTTATGGGACCTACTTTTGGCATGATGCAAAAGCAGTGGTGAAAAGAGACAGAAGCACACAGTGTAGTGGCCACAAGATGTCTGAAAATACACAAGGCTCACCACATCTTGGCAGTCCTCCACAACAAGAAAGAACACATTCATATACTATACCAATGCACATTCATATACTATACCAATGCCAATTCTAATGCTTTAGAATTTCTCATATTTCTGCATACAGGGCTGCTTCCTGATTGTTTTATGTTTTTGCATCTTTATCACACTTAAATTATACTTTGTAAGGTCTTAAACCAGGGGTGTCAAACTCAAATTCGCAGTGGGCCAAAATTAAAAACTGGGACAAAGTTGCGAGCCAAACATAAAATACAAATATATATTGAAAATTTACTGCAATTGTGCATGTTTTCCCATCTCTCCAGATTTGTAATGTTGAACCTTTTCATATGGAAACAAACTTTGGTTTTGCATAAACATTAAATCTGGAGCAAGCAAAGCTCAATATTATAAACAAATGAGAAATTAAATACACATCAGTGGTATTCACTTATTTAAATGAATAAAATAAATTATGTCTCTATCTGTAGTCTTTCGAGTTCCTTTTTAATAAAAATCTTTTTTCACAAGCCAACAACAAAACAAAAACAAAAAAAAATACTTCAATGAAAATGCAATCTTTCAACTATTACCAGTCCATGCCTTAGAGTAGAAAAAGTGCATAAAGACAGCATTCATTCAAACTCAGTTTGCTACACTCTGATTTACTCTGATGCACATTGGATCAAGCCAGATACCTGGAATCTCTTCTTAGAGCTCTGAGCTGAGAAAATCCTCAAGATTGAGTGAAGGTCTTAATCAGTGAGATGACTCCTGAGTGGCATTTTGTTCATCTTTATCAACATGTGCTGCCGACCATACAGAGAATTTGAGCAGCTTGGGCATGGAGTTGGGGCAGTGTGTTGGGGAGGAAACATGGAAACTGGTTGGTTGGTGCGCTTTCCACGTCAACCGCAAACAGATTACTGAGCAGTTCAAATCTGCATTTCTGGGCTTCAAAGTCGGCAAATTGCTGGGTAAGTTCGGCGCAGAGTTCTTTAGCAAACTGTGCGCTTGGCATCTTTCATTTGGCCATTTTTGGGGAGGGGTGGATTAAGTTTGTCCGATGTGACTGGTTGCATGGATGCTTATGATTGTCAATATAAAAGGAGGGGGTGCTTGGTGGTCTCAACTGACGAGCCAACACAACGTTCTGGAATTAGTAGTATTTGCTGTGTATGCGCTATATATTGGGGGGCCAGCTCTAATACACATTTGATATGATCTATATAATCTATATAAATACACCTGCGGGCCTGAGTTTGACACCTCTGTCCTAAATCTTACACTGTAAAGTGCTTTGAGATGACTTCTGTTGTGATTTGGTCCTACACAAATAAAATTGAATGAAATGATTCAGGTCATATTCAGAACAAATCTTGATATTACATAAAGATAACTCAAGTAAATGCAAAATGCAGTTTTTTATATGATGAGTCAATTCCCTTGCTAAAATAAAAAATTAACTGTGATTAACAACCATTTTTTGGAAAACTGAGTTAAATTTCACTTGCTAATTGCACTGATTACTGGCAGACCTGTTGAATCAAGAATGTCACTTGAAGCTAAACAGAAGTCGCCTGACAAAGTGAAGCATGCTAAATTTCCCGGCATGGAATCATGATTCAACAATAAGGAAGAGACTGGGCAAAATGGCAACCATGGGAGAGTTCCAGAGTGGCAAAAGCCACTGCAGACCAAAATAAAAATAACCTAAAGGCTGGTCTCACACTTGCCAAAATATATTACATTTAACCCCAAGACTTTTAAGCAAATATTCTGTAGACTAAGGAGTCAAAAGTTATACCTTTTGACGGGTGTGCGTCCCGTTACATCTGGCATAAAACTAACAGCATTTTTCACAGCACCAAATATGACCTAAAACATGATACAATTTTCAAAATTGTCAAAAAGGATTACAACTAGATAAAGAAAAGCCAGCTAAACAAACAAGTAAAAGGGAACCCACGGGTAATGTCTAAGAAGTAAAGGCCTTTCTTGCAGTGGCTAATGTCAATGTTTGAGTCCACCACTACACTTCCTCCTTGCCACTACTACTCGGTAACATGGGGAGTAGTGGCAACAGTAGAAACTGTGGAAATTTAACTGCGGAGTCAAAGTCCTGATCTAAATCCAGCATGAATGCATTAATGCAGAAGGAACTGAACCAGGCAGTTCATGAAGGAAGCAAACCAACATTCATGTTGAAAATGTTCTGTAAGAAGGAGTGGGGTAAAATTCCTCCAAGCTGATGTGCAGTGCTGATAAACAGTTAAAAAAATATCAAAACACCATTGAGTTCTAAAATACAGAATGGTTTCCCTCAGTAAGTTATTACCTATGTTTAGCCTCATTCCCATTAGAAATAATTAGAATAAAAAAAGCAAATCTTTATATTACATTTCCATATGCTAATACAAATGATTTTTCTTTATGTCATTAAGATTTAACACTGCTGTCTAGAGATCAGTGACGCCATTAGCCAGTTCTAAGGATCAGTGTCCAAGCATTGATCTGTGTTTACTAGAAAATCAAAAATGTGATCCTTCTTAACTGCATCAACCTCTCTTTCACAGCAGAGCTCAACAGTGCAGCACAATTGGTATTGCACATACATCATCAACATAACATCCTCTCCAAATACAACTGCATAGAATACTTAATAGTTTCCTGTTTTGTTCTGTAACTAAAGGTGCAATTCTTACCGTCTTGTTTTGTTAGATGCGTTTCGTCGTGTTCTTTTTTTATGTTTGCATATGTATGTTTGTTCCTCTATTCTATGTGTAATTGGTACTGCAACACTGGAATTTACATCTATCTTAAAATGTATTGTTAGCCTGGGTAAAAAAGTATTGAATCTTCCTCTGTATTAGCAGATACCCAATATTAAAGGAACTGGAGCAAACTCCAAAAAAGTAAAAAAAAAAAAAAAATATTGGAGTAGATCACAGAGATGGACAACAGGGATACAGTAACTGAATGTGATTTGTTCTCTGAGTACCTTCTTCTCCATAAATGTTGTGGAAGTGGCTACTACAGTATTTTAAAAAACGTGAGAGAAAGGAGGATAACAAAACCAATAACAACTGTTAATATACCTAAAAGACATGGTTACTATTGTTATTGTGTTCTGGAGAATAGAAACATTGCAATAGAAATTTAGAGTGCAGAAAAATACCAGTGCCTTTTCACACTTAAGAACTCTTTTGAGAGAGCGCTAAATTGTGTGACAAGGCCAAGGGAGAGCGTTGGGTTGAGAAACAGAGATAAGAGCATGTTGAGGCATCACGCATGAGTGTGGGCGGCTGACTTCCTGTGGATTGTTCTAGCATGTTTAGAGTCAAATTAGTTTATATAAAAAAAAAAAAAGATGGGGAGATCCACAGCACAGTAGTAATTGATGCCTTACCTTTGTGGAATGCCAGGATATGGGAATATCCATATATCCATCCATCATTACAGTGTTACTCAACAAAGCTTTTTATGTTGAGGAATACTTGACGGCTGTGTGATTCTGCCTTGCATGTATATAGCAGTTACACAGACTCCAATATACATTGTGACTATGACTACAGAATACAGTATTTTGTAAAGATGCAATGATATGTGGAAAATGAAATAGTACAAAACTATTAAAAAATAATAATGTAGAATAGAGAATGTAGAATATAAATTCTGTTGCAGAAGCAAATTTACATTGACAGCAAGCAGAATTGAACACACTGTTTGTACTATAGTTTATGGTGCTACTGTAAATGGTGATGTCTAACAGAGGACACAATTCTGCTGCTGACATGTTAAATCTCAACTATAACCATCGTTGCTGCTTGTTGTTATTTTTTGTTGCCTGCTGTTTTGTTCTCTCTTCTTTCCACTCTCCAACTGGTCAGGGCAGATGGCCACCCACCCTAAACCTGGTTCTGGTAGAGATTTTTTTCCTTTAAAAGGGAGTTTTTTATTCTCCACTGTTGCCTAGCACTTGCTTAAGTAGGATTGTTGCAGCATATAATTTTTATACAGTTATATTTTGTAGGGTCTTAAATCTTACACTGTTATGTGCCTTGAGATGACTTTTCTTGTGATATGGCACTATATAAATGAACACACACACACACACACACACACACACACACACACACACACACACACACACACACACACACACACACACACACACACACCAGTATTCCTGGCTACCATTATACCATGAAGACAAAAGAACTGAAAAGCAACTCAGAATAGCATAAATCTGGGGATGGATACAAAAAAAATCTCTTAGCACTGAACATCCCCTTGATGATGGACTTGGAATTGGTAGGAATATGGCACATGTCTAAAGAACAGCCTAGAACAGACCGTCCACACAAACTGAGTGACCGTGCAAGAAGGAGACTAGTGAGAGAGGCCACTAACACACTGATGACTACTCTGAGGGAGTTACAAGCTTCAGCAACTGAGATAAGAGAGACTGTACATACGACAACTGTTACTCAGGTTCGTCACCAGTCAAAGCTTTCTGGGAGAGTGGAAAGGAGAAGCCACTGCTAAAGACAACCCATGTTAAATCACAACTTGAGTTTGCCAATATACGTGAAAGACTCCATTGCCAAGTTGAAGAGGGTTCTTTCGTCTAAAGAGATCAAAATGGTGCTTTTTGGGGATCACACAAGACGCTGTGTTTGACACACATAAAACAATGCACATCAACACAAACACACCACCCCCACTCTGATACCCGGTGATGGCAGCATCATGAAAATCACAGAAATGGTTTACCGACAACAAGGTGAATGTTCTGGACAGCCGAGTCAAAGCCCAGACCTCAATCTAATAAAGAATTTGCGGCTGAAAACGGACTTTGCGGACTTGAAAGGGCTGTTCACACCCAACCTGACAGTGCTTGAGCAGTTTTGCACAGCAGAATGGCATAAAATTCCAGTGTCCAGATGTGCAAGGCTAATTGAGACCTATCCACAGAGACTCCATGCTGTGATTGCAGCCAAAAGTGCATCTACTAAATACTGACCTGAAGGGGGTGAATATTAATGCAAACACTGTCTCACCTTACATATTTTTGTTGAATTGACATTGAGGTATTTTTCTGAAATTTAATTTCTTTGTTAAAGTCACCAACTTTTATTGACCATGATTGATTTATAATGTCAAAAAAAGGATAAAACATCCAAGGAGGTGAATACTTTTTAGAGGAACTGTATATGTTACCGCTATTGAAATTCATCTCGTTCATCTCACCTCTGTAAATGCCTGGAATGCCATAGCAGAAATGAAGTTTTGACTAAGCTGATGGAAATGAACCCTTCAAAACAGTTCTACTGTGGGACATCAAAATGTAAAATATGCATCGGTCAACATAGATACTACTGTGGCTGCCTTCACTGTCGACTGACTTAACTCATTAAACTCTCTCATGTTGGACTTATGTTACACAAATGATACACTTATGATACACAAATAGTTTTAATTCAAATGTCACAGAAAACTAACTCCAAGCCCCTTTATTTAATTTTGTATGTAATTTCAACTAACAAGAAACCAGATCTGACATCAGATTTAATAAGGGCATCAAAACCTTCACTGCTCTTACATTTACTTGGCACTCTACCCTGACATAAATGTGCATTTCCCTCGAAAAACATGACAAAGATGCCTTTTATCATTCACAGCTCAGACTTTGTGTCATTTCATAGTCACTACATTGACTTCCCACATTTCTGGGGCTCTGATTCATGTGAACATCAGCCATGTCCAGACATGTCAGAGAACAGACTGGTTGGTGTGAAAACTGCAGAAACTGATGACACAGCTGTGGCATTTCTTTCTTAACTCTGGCCCGATAAGGGGCCACAGTGGTGGGAAGATTTGATTAGGGGCGTTGTCTTAATAACTTTTTCATGGCCAACAATAATTAACACACACAAGTCTTAACAATGACTAAATGCCATAAAATCCAACAAGCACAGTGAAACCAACACAGTTGCCTGCAGACTAAGATAACTGAACTACAGTTTAAGTTGACAGTGAGGAAGATGCCTTGAGTGTGAAGTACTGAAAACCTGGGAGTACAGACACAAACCTTTATACTACATCTGGAAATGTGTTTCGACCAAAAAAAAAAAAAAAAAGAAAGAAAAAAGGAAAATCATATTAGCCAACAAAAACAACTAAACCATCTTACCTCATAGGACCAGACACACTGAACCCCAGCAAACCTCCTGACACAGCGGCCCACCTCCACATCTTCATGAGTGGTGTACATCTCCTGTAAACAATCTCGGATGTGAGGTACCATCCTCCTGAGAACCTCACGGCTCATGATGACCCCTGGACCACCCATACAGAAGTTCTCACCAGGCTCAAGGGCCAGTTTCCCCAGCTCATCCCTGGCCCCCATGCCTGTTTGTCCCAGGAAGATTGCCTCACTACTGTTGAGGCTTCGCAGGAAGCTCTCCAGCTTCTCACTCTTGATGTAGACGTCATCATCGGCTCTCATGAACCACTCATACTTGTCCAGATAATGATCATGCATGTACTTGAGCATCATAAAGGACTTCTTCTGGGGTGGATATGAGTCATCCACCTTCTTCAGAGCCACTATGGGAATCGGTATTGAGGTGTCAGAGCCCTCACTGGAGAAGAACTCCACATGACCTGGAATTGTCTGTGCCCATGTCCTGTAAAACCACACACAAACATATACAGAAATAAGTCAGATTACAAATTAGTTAGATTATTTATTATTATTAACATTTAACAACTTGCAAAGAGCTGCAGATATAGTGTACTCAAGTGTTTCTGTGCATCCTACACTGTGTGTCTGAGTAGTCTACATACGCATTTGACAGCTTTTAGATGACAAAGTTTTCATATATTCAGGACACTGACAATAAGCAGCTGGTTAAATTGATTTTACACAGGATATTGTGTACAGAGGTATTGGCACAACTACAGCTTGTACAGTAGTTAATGGTGTCAACAAGTTAAAAATTCATACATCCCACAAGGCTTGGAAGTTCCATGAGTCTCCTGCAAATCGATAGCGGCTCCCTAATACCCATAAATCATATTTTATATTTCTCTGTTGTCCTAAATGGAACTATCATTATCCTAGCCTTAGTTTAAGTGAGAGTTTAAGTATAGAAAGTAATGTAGAAGAAGTAGAGCAGTCTGACATCAGCTCTGAGGCTATGCAGCACATAGGCCATTTGTATGTGGACAGCACTCAGACCACAAAGGAAAATAGGTCTGTCTGATACAATCAACCATTCACCAAAAAAGCAGGCATCTCCCTGAAATCACTTTTTCAAGGGTGCAATCTCTATATACTGAGAAAGTACAACCAGGCAGTCAGTGTCACACCAATACATTGTACAACAATACTGTTAATATCTGAATACACAATTACTGTAGTTGCACACATTAAGAAGATGTTAATATGTAAAATGTGTTTCACATTAAGTGAAGTGAGCTGTAGGGCAGCTGCTGTAGACAGCTGTACTGATTAAAGGGCAAGAGACAGCACAACATGGATGCAAACACTCAGTTGTATAAGCTAAAAAAAAAAAAAAAAAATTCCCTCAGGCTGTAGCTCTGCTGAACACTGAGTGACATCAGGTCCTCACCAATAACTGTGTCAACAACAATATGGACTGAGGGTATAATGTTTACAAGAAGTTCAATATATGCGTATATGCACACGAGTAATTTTGCACATCTGCACATGCACAACAAAGACACTTGTCAGTACAGCACACTACATGTTGTAAATAATCACACAGTTTTTCATATTATGTTCCCCTTTCCTGAAAAACACTGTACCTGAGAGCGAAGTGAACCGGAGTCAAATTCCTTGTTGAAAAACTTGGCAATAAAGCTGATTCTGATTCTGATTCTATATTTGTTTCTTGCATACATGGATATGTTCACACATTTCTGTCAGATACATATAAGAGGGGCAAGTAAACGGAATATGGCAAAGCACTGACTAATCTTCTATTTGTGGAATTTTTTTTTTTTTTAAGTTTTAAAAGAAGGAAGCTACTTTTGGTGTTATGTTTGATAGTTAATTTTCTTCACTACATCTGCAAAAAAGTGGTGCAAAACATACTGACACATGCAACACCCCAAACCCCACAATTACCAAATTCTACCAAAGATAATAGAACATTTGATTCAGCTGCACTAAACACCCTGCTGAAATACTGTTTTTTCAGCAGTGTGAAGTTGGTTAAAATGTCTAAACAAGATGGAGTGATTAGAGGAACTTCTAGAAGAAATAAGAAGATGATTGAAAGGTTCTAGTCTGTGAAGGGTTACAAAGTCATGTCTAAGGCTCTGAAGAACCTCCCTGAGAACCATTATGTCCAAACTGAGGAAACATGGCTGAGGAGTCTTTGCAAGAATGATCAACCTACCAAAACTAACCGCAGTGGTGACTCATCACACTAGAGCAAAGGTAAACATTCAAGGACCTAAAGGCCTCTCTCCACTCTTGTGCAGTGCTAGCAAATTTAATATATCATGTTATATTCACTAAAACAGATTTGCTCCACTGACTTGCCAGTGGGTCAATCAGTTGTTTAGCCTCACAGTGTCCCGTGACTCTGTTAAGAACTGAGGGAAACATGGATCCTGCTCTATCTTTATATTCTGAGAGATATGTCCGGTCATCAGGCGATGATTTGAAGCATGATTTGACATTAATGTTTATAGGGCAAGATATTAATCCAAAACATAAAAGAGATCTGCCTTTAATGTCTCTGAAAGACAAATAATTTAGGATTAGCAGTGACTAGTCAAGGTTCTGACTTACACCACCTTGTGATTGTTGTGGCAAGACATAAAGCAGGCAGTTCAGTTCTGATTAAAGCAATTATGCATAAAATAGTGGACCAAAATTCTTCTATTAACGTGAAAGATATCTAGTTACTGTGTATCAAGCATTTGGTTACAACTGTTGCGGCCGAAGGTGGCAGAACCAGTTGTTACATAATTCTTGTGACTTCCAAATACCCTTTACTGGAGCTCAACCTAGGTTTTTGTCATCAGATTCTCCAGGTAAATCTCTTTGTCATGTAAAGTTCTAGACCAGCATCAGATTCAGGTCATGATCAGAGACACAAAATGATTTTCCAATCCTGTTGTATATTAACGTGGAGTCTTTCACTGTGCTTTCTCCTGTTGTTCTCCAGTGTTTCGTAGTAATATGCAGAGCCCTAGCAATAGAACACTGACGGCTCAAAAACGATAGCATCAGGTGATTCATGTAGCCTTGAATAGCCCCAAAAGAGTGGTTGAGATCTATCAAAAAAGCTGAATTCTGCAGCAAAAGACAACCATTTTACAACAAAACCAAATCCCTATTAATTTTTTAAATTATAGACATTTTTCTGGAAAGCAATATATGAAAACAGTTAGCTAACACTAGTTAACTAGCCTAACACAAATAAGCCAAATGCTGATGCATAAGGTCTATAAAAGTCAACAATATAACCTGTATGCTAGGAAAAATGTGCTGAAAACACATAATTCAACAGCACCGCAGCCACGAGCTCCCAGCTCCCAGCTTTTGGAACTACTATTTAAGTCTCCATGTTCAAACACTGTTCTTTTCAATGGAGATGTCAGATCTTGCCCATCTATTCTAATAACATGGAACTGAGAATTAATCATTTTTTAATTTAAAGAACAACACAGATCAGATTATTAAGCAGCTATATTTTAATTGGTAGTTATGGACACTGTGAAAGTATTCGTTTTTTTAAGTGATACTTTATTTCTTAGGAAGACACCAGCTTACATTTGGACTTCCGTTCATCATGTAAAGCGAAAATGGCAGCAAGCTCTACAGAACCTTCTGACTGTGTATGGTTATATATGGAGCAAGAACAGTCCTGCACTTAGTAAAAATGGTGATGAGGGACTATTTATTTGGGGCGCTTTTTAAAAAAATTGTTCCATTTCCCATCAAACACTCTGAATTTGTTAAAAATATTTACACAGACTCTTACCGAAACACACAATCAGCAGAATGATTTTTAAGTGAAGTACTGTTTCATTACCTGTCTATAAATAAAAAGATAAACATGAAAAGATAAAAACGAATCTTTGCAAAGAGGTCATTCCAATAGCTGAAGCTGATGTGGCAAAAGTACACAAATTAAATACTAAAGAAACAAGTACTCCAATACGAGTAGAAGTACCACTTCTAATTACAAATTGATTACTCGAGTACTCAGTGCATACTCTATTGTAGCATGTATCATACATACGTGTATGACTCCTCTTACAGCTTGTAAAGGTGGGGCTGATTTTAAATGGTCTTATGTACATTTGTTTGCTGAGACAGCGTGTGAGAGCAGCGATGTTCAGGTTAGCTGACATTTCCACGTCCGGGTGGCTGCTGCTACTAACATGTTGAAGGGTTTAGGGAAAACAGCAGGATCAGTTACTTAACGCTACAAGAAAAACGCTACCAGACATTTCAGTAGAACTTGAGATTTCAAATTACTGGGTTATTTCATTACATACATACCAGTACATCCGAGCGACTAGCTACGTTTAGGTTTTAGAAATCCCCTTTTCGAAATCCACGGCCTGGGTGGAACCGAGGACAAAAAAGAAAACGGGCTGAAACAACTGGCGCTAGCTAATGAGCTACCCAGCGTTAATGATCGAGGTGCTTATCGTGCCGTCTTCCAGGTAGGCGTTTAAAGAAGGCCACGTTCAGTGCTAACAACTGATGGACCGTTACCTTCCGTGTTTAAGGGAGGAGAGGGGGTTCTTCTGTCGCAGTACTTACCTATATGCCGCCACGGCTCTGCTCTTTAGGTACTTCTGAGCAGTCATGACACCAACGAACAGGAAATTACTGGACCGGGACCCAGGTTTCTCTGTCGCCGGTGAACCGTTATCTTGCGGTGGCCATAACACTCCGTATTCCTTTCTGAGACCCACGTTTAACCCACAGCCGACAGCTTTTTGTTTTTGACCAGCCTTCTTCAACTCCTTAGCCTTGGGTAAAATAAATCTGGAAGCTAGCGCAAACCCGAGGATGAGTCCCAATAGAACACCAAACCATGCTCTTCGGTTTCGACCTGCCATTCCCCAAAACTTCGCCAGCTTGAAACAAAATAAAAATAAAACAACAAAACCGGATTGGTATAGCTCCTGTGTCTGCAGAAAACCGGGATCACACACTTTCTGCCAGGGTAGAAAAGCCCCTTTCTTCCAGTTGCCTACGTAGCATCACAGCAGTCTCATTGAAGCCGCCACCTGAACTGTTCTTTGTCGCTCCTGCTACTATTCATCAAGCTGTCCCGCGCTATCGACCATCGGCGAACTTCAAAAACGATCGACAAAAGCAACAGCTCTTTTCTTTGCCTTAGATGGCGACCGCATTCTCGCCATTTTATCACTGCTAGAAGAATGTCTAAGAGTCGAGAGCGCGGACCGTGAAACGTCTAACAGTGATTTGACCCAACGGAATTTCCGTAGAAACGCAGTGATTGGCTGGCTGGCTGGATCCCTTTAAGCCATTCGCTCTGACGATGCTGCGTTTACGGCACTTGGGAATATAAGCATGGGTTCTCTGTGAGAATGACTTCAGTTTAATAAGTAGAAGATGAATACTAATAATCTAACTCTAACCCTTAGACAATCCTTTACCAAATAGTAGCTCATGGAAAAGCTAAATCTGGATGAAAAACTCAAAAATCTAATTCAATTCAAGTCCAGTAAAATAACTATGAATACTTTTATGAACGTGCCCTGGTAAAATATGATGAAATGTGAGGTGGGAGACAGATTTTGTGTGATTGTGTGTTACTGCACAAAAACACCACAAATGTATGAATGTATGTTTATATGTACAAAGTATGGCAGACTTCTTGTCTGGAGCTCCCCCATGTGATAGCTGAACGAAAATTTAATAATTCCATAAGACATTTAAAATATTTAATCACAAACTCAATAGCAGTTTATGTTCTTTCAGTTCTTTTTTCCTATTTTTTTCTAATAAAAGCTATTTGAACTACTGATACTGAAAATGTTGATATTGTTGATGGTGGTATCAAAGATTAATACTGAGTACAGTGAAACATGTCAGAATACTGTTTATATTTATGTTATGCTATTAACTAAGCAAACTTATGCCACATTTATGAAAACTCTAAATGTCCTAGTTTAACTCGTAATGGTTAAGGCATACTCCTGGCTTACTTTAAGGCCCGTCTGTGAAACCAGCCCAAAGATTTATATTAAATAATTAAATATTTAAAAAATTAAAGATTACAGGTTAAACTTTTTAAAATGAGTTTAAGTGAACCATGACCAGAGGGGAACTGCACAAAACCAACATAAAGGAATAAACAGGATTTTCCAGTTAACATGGCTGAATTTAGCTTTTCTGGAAAAAAAAAAAAAGCAGGATAAATTAAACCCACTCAAGTTATCATAGAGATTTATGCTATGCAACCAAACCAGGATTTTGCTTTTCTTTGGATTATCCTGGTTTAATTAAGCCCTGACTCAGTTGCATTTGAAGCAGTTAAAAATAAGATAATTAAGTTACTTTGGAGATTTATTCTTTAAACCTAACCTGGTCTACTACTACCAGGATAAGATTAAGCTTATTGATTTATTTATAATAATACTATAAATAAATCACAACAACATTATAAATACATCACAAAGAAATTAATCTGTTTAATTCATATTAATTCAGGTTATTTATTCAAGATTCAAAAAACTTTTTCCCCAGCAGACCACAGCATAGAAGATGACAGTGGCCACCACAGACTCATAAAACATCCACAACATGGTGCTGCAGACGTTGAAGGACCTGAGTCTCCTCAGAAAGTACATCTGGCTCTGAGCCTTTTTGTACAGTGCTGCTGAGTTCTTAGTCCAGTCCAGTTTGCGGTCCAAGTACACTCCCAGGTATGTGTATTCGGATATGATCTCCACCTCCTCCCCCTGTATAGAGAGAGGGATGACAGGACTCCCAGATTTTCTGTCCATCACCAGCTCCTTTGTTTTATTGATGTTCAGTTGAAGATGGTTGAGTCCACACCAGTCAACAAACTGTCCACCACCTCCTGGTACTCTGTGACATCTCCACCCTTAATACATCCTACAACTGCAGAGTCATCAGAGAACTTCTGAAGATGACGGGACCCTGAGTTGTACCTGAAGTCTGAGGTGTACAGGGTGAAGAGGAATGGAGACACAACTGTCCCCTGTGGAGCACCTGTGTTACAGACCACAGTGTCAGACACACAGTTCTGCAGGCGCACGTACTGTGGGCGGTTAGTGAGGTAGTCCATGATCCAGGACTAACTGGATCTGACATTTAGGGTGTCAGACTACCGCTAAATTATTTATTTAGGGGAGTGTTGACCTGCATGTTTTTTAATTTCTCTCCCAGCAGTGCAGGCCGGATGGTGTTGAATGCATTAGGGAATATATATAGCACTAAATCAAAACAAAAGACAAAAGTCATCTCAAGGCACTTTACAGTGTAAGATTTTACAAAATATAACTGAGTTGAGTTTGTTCCGCAAATGAAAAAATATGCTTGTGTGAACAATGCTTGGCCAAAAGGAGCTTTCAGAGGATTTAAGTGAAAGGGTTTCAAAGTGATTTCAAAGACTTTAGAAATTCACCAGTCTACAGTTAGACAAACAATCTCCAAAATGGAGTCACTTTGGGACTGTGGCTACAAGTGGGTGGCCAGTCAAATGACTCCAAGAGTCAACAAACACTCATCAATAAGGTAAAGATTTGAAGGCATCATTGGAACTGGCTAACATTTGTGTTCCTGAGTCATGTAGAGATTGATGACCACAGGTAGAAAGGATTTCCTGTGACGTTCTGTGGAGCACTTAATGTTAATATGTCTGTGGCTGAATGTGCTCCTCTGCCCAGGCAACACACTGTGCAGTGGGTGGGAGAGATTGTTTGGATTCTTGAATTCTTCTTGTATCATCTTGTCATCTGATTGTCAACTGTTTTTTTTAATGTGGTTACTTCTGCACGTCTCTGTCTGCTGATACATCCTCAGTATTTTTCCACTATCTTTTCAACACATATTATTCAACAGCAAATCATACTTCTTATGCATATTATTCTTATTATTTAATGCATGTTATCCAGCTGCTTATATTCATGATCACACATTAAAAGCATTGCTTAAGCATCAAACCATATCATATATTTACAGTTAGCTTGTTGAATATTAAAATAGGGTTTTTCTGCAACCGGAGTGTCGCAACAGAGTTTCTCCGCTCGCAAAAAACCTCGGTGGACATAGAAGCACCGGCTTCAGGTGGTTCACGATCCCCGCGGTGAGGAGGCGAAGGCGGCGGAATAGGAATTAAAAGAGAGGTTGCAGAGCTGGAGCGCTATCTGGGCTAAGGAGACCACCACAGCAGCCTCAGCTGGGCCAGATGGCGCAAGAGGAGAACAATCCGCTCCTTAACACATCAAAGACCAAGGAGGTCCTTATTGACTTCAGGAGGAAGAAAACTGATGTCTCTCCGATGTACATCAGTGGGGACTGTGTGAAGAGGGTGTCAGACTACCGCTTCCTGGAGGTCCACATAGAGGAGGATCTAACCTGGGGAGTACACACCTCTGAGCTGATAAAAAAGGCCCAGCAGAGACTGCACTTCCTAAGGGTACTTAGGAAGAACATCTCCCAGAGAATGTTGGTGTCCTTTTATTGATGCTCTATTGAGAGCATCCTTACATACTGTGTTTCTGTGTGGTTCAGCGGATGCACGGTGGCTCAGAGGAAAGCTCTCCAGAGGGTCATTAAAACTGTACAGAGGATCACCGGTTGCCCTCTCCTCCCTCTAGAAGAACTTCACAGTTCCCGCTGCCTCAAAAAAGCACAGAACATTCTCAAGGACACTACACACCCTGGACACTCTCTCTTTGAACTGTTGCCATCAGGGAGTAGGTTCAGGTCAATCAAACCTAGTACTGACAGATTTAAGAAAAGTTTTTATCCCATAGCAAGAACCAGATTAAACGCTGTGAAGAACGGACTATAGAATGGAACTGGGACAGAATGCTTACTTGTGTGGGTGCAGGCAGTGTCTGGTTCTTTTAAGCTGAGGTTCTTTTGTTTACTTGATGTTTTTTTTTTGTTTTTTTAATACTGATTTAAATTATTTATTTAGTTTTTATTTTCTATTTTATATATGGCACAGACTGGTTGGCACCTTAATCTTGTACGATGTTGCAATGACAATAAAAGTTTATCTCTTATCTCTATCTCTAGATACACAGCAATGCTAAACAGCCAATGTGGCTAACATTGGCTTCCATCAGACTCGGAAGCAGGTGAACACTTTGGGCTAATTACACAGTGGGACAGTCAGGATGTTCTGTGAGAGATGTGGTGTGACACTTTGAATACAGTGTCAGTTTTGTCAGTCAAAGTTTACTTTTCAATGGCAGCTTTGGTCTGGATGGTAAAGATGAGATTAGATGAGATGAACTGTACCTGAATTTCCCTTTGGGGAGTAATAGTCTTTTAAATAGAAAGATAGTGAAAGTAGTAAGTAATCATCTGCTGTTGGCTAGGATGTTGTAGAGCCTGATAGCTGTGGTGATATAGGATGTGATGTATTTTCCAGTCCTGCAACGCAGTGAGGCGAATCGTCCTCTGCAGCTACTTCTCTGGTCCATCAGGATATTGTATAGGGGATGGTTGGTGTATTATACAATAGTTTCTATCTACTGTCTGTTGCGTGTTTAACCTAGAGTTTCAGTAGGCGCAGAATCATACTCTCCAGGACCTTCATAATGTGGGCTGTGAGAGCCATGGACTTATAGTCAGCTGGACACCTAGCTACTGGAACAATACAAGATGTTTTCCACAGACCCTCCCCAGTTGTAGACTGAGGTTGAAGATTCTCTACAGAGGCTCACATAATTGAGCAGCACGGTCCTCATGCAGCCTTCAGTCTGCAGGACCTTAAGAACCTATTTTTTTGTCAAGCCCAAAAATAGGCATAATATAGGCACCTAACAATGGGAAGCGTGTATAAAATTGGCCTTAATTCCTGAACAATTAAATCAAATTGGGTGTTTAATCAAATATGTTAAACACCCTAAATTGAAACTGAATGTCTACACTTTGACATCTGGATGGTTTTATTTTAAATTTGTTGTGGTAGTGTACAAGTGCAAAATTGTGTCATTGTTCAAAAACGTCTGGACCAGTTTGTATGTAATTTATGCATGTTTCTGTTCTATGAATGAGCATTTAACATGTACACCATGTGTCAGCTCCTTTACATTGAGAGGAGCCAGCTTAGGTGGCTTGGGCATCTGATTCACATGCCTGTGGGATGCTCTGGACATGTATCACCAGGAGGAGGTACCAGGGAGGACACAGGAAATGTTGGAGGAACTATGTGTCTCAACTGGAGGAGGTGTCTAGGCAGAGGGAAGTCTGGGCATCTCTGCTTAGACTGCTGCCCTTGTGACCTGGTCCCGGATAAGCGGAAGAAAATGGATAGATGGATAGTTATATATCTTGGTCTTAATGAGCCTACCTGGATTAATACAGTTATGGTAAAACATACATAGTGTTAGAAGAAAACTCATTTGGCATTTTAACCCGTTGTATGACCATATGTTTATTTCATACAATAAGTACAGAATACCCTCCTTACATTCTGATGCGTCAAAATGTGTCTAACTATGTAATCAGATTTCTTCTAATTTACCATTGCCCACCAGCTGTAGCTGCTGTAGGAATATCACCTCAAAAGCTAATGTGGCAAAAACTAATTCACCTTAAAATATGTCAAAGAATTAAATTAAAGAAAGAAAATAAATAAACACTGACTGGGAAATTCATCAGCCAAACCTACTGGTTTACGGACCATTTACAGGTATGGCATCATTACAAGCACAATGCACTAACTCCTACCTGACATATTACAGAAGAAGAAAATCAGGATACCAGGTATATGCTATTATGATGCTGAAGTATGCAGAAAAGTTTGTTTGAGGACTTAGGAACATTATGTGCTTATTCATTCAGTCAGTGTGAAAATCAGGGTGTCAGGGGTCAAAGGTCATACAGACCGATGTCTGACTTTCTTTAACCTCATCCACCAGATGATGGTCCTCTCCTGCCAGGTCTCCATGAGCAGGACCCTCCTCCCTGTCCACTCAGAGGATGGTAGTCTGAAAAACACACAGAAGAACAGAATGCAGTCTGCACATACAAATCAAAATAATTTTAAGCCATCCAGCTTTTAATCTCACCTAGAAAGTCCTGTAAAAAAAAAAATCAGCATGCCACAACATCAGACAGGTACAGGTGGGTATCATCGGCACGGCAGTGAAAAGAAACACCATGTTTATGAACAATTTGTCCAGAGGAGAGCATGTACAAGTAAAGGAAAGAAAAAACCCAGGCTGGAAATCAGTTTTCTGCCCTTTTCAAGTATTTGAAAACACTTTTGTCTAAAATCATAGTGTTAAAAGGGAGCTTGGAGATTGGCCTGTAGCTTTCACGTAGTGCTGTATCTAGCTCTTAAGGTTTTTCTTAACAGAGTTAGCAATTTTGAAATGATTTGGGACATTACCAGTAGGCAGGGATTGGTTAAAAATTAAAAAAGAGGATGCAACCAATGAAATAACTAACTAAAAACTTGAGCTGGAATAAGATCAACTAAGATGGCAGAGAGTTTCATGTGATAGAATTTCTAATAACTTAGGACATAAGAGGAAACCGACCTAAGGTACTCTCTCCAGACGGGTGATGAACAGTAGAATGTAGTCGGCATTACTATCAGCTAGGTTATTTTTAAATTTAAAACCTGTGCCAATATTTAACTAACCCCTCTTTAACATTTTCCCCCACTAAATGTCTCAGTTTCAATGAGTCCTGTTCTGTGAAGTACATACCAGCACTGCGAAGTGGCTTCTTATCTGTCTTTGGTTTGAGCACTGTTGTTGATGAACTAGTTTCTTCGGCTGTCTGCAGTGAAAAGAAAAACAAAAATGTTAGTAATATCTAACGTGAACCTTTTATCTATAGAAGTTTTAGACATTGCCTATGACTATATATAACTATAACTTTGTAGCTGTTAACAGCAACATGTGCTAATGTTATGCTAATGTAACCATCTCTCTCGTCTCTCTCCTCTCTCCTCGCTGTCGTCTGTCTCTCTCTCCTCTCTGTCGTCTGTCTCTCTCCTCGCTGTCGTCTGTCTCTCTCTCCTCTCTGTCGTCTGTCTCTCTCCTCTCTGTCGTCTGACTTTCTCCTCTCTGTCGTCTGTCTCTCTCCTCTCTCCTCTCTGTCGCCTGTCTCTCTCTCCTCTCTGTCGTCTGTCTCTCTCCTCTCTGTCGTCTGTCTCTCTCCTCTCTGTCGTCTGTCTCTCTCCTCTCTGTCGTCTGTCTCTCTCCTCTCTGTCGTCTGTCTCTCTCTCCTCTCTGTCGTCTGTCTCTCTCTCCTCTCTGTCGTCTGTCTCTCTCTCCTCTCTGTCGTCTGTCTCTCTCTCCTCTCTGTCGCCTGTCTCTCTCTCCTCTCTGTCGCCTGTCTCTCTCTCCTCTCTGTCGTCTGTCTCTCTCCTCTCTGTCGTCTGTCTCTCTCCTCTCTGTCGTCTGTCTCTCTCTCCTCTCTGTCGTCTGTATCTCTCCTCGCTGTCGTCTGTCTCTCTCTCCTCTCTGTCGTCTGTCTCTCTCTCCTCCCTGTCGTCTGTCTCTCTCTCCTCCCTGTCGTCTGTCTCTCTCTCCTCCCTGTCGTCTGTCTCTCTCTCTTCCCTGTCGTCTGTCTCTCTCTCCTCTCTGTCGTCTGTCTCTCTCCTCTCTGTCGTCTGTATCTCTCCTCTCTGTCGTCTGTCTCTCTCCTCTCTGTCGTCTGTCTCTCTCTCCTCCCTGTCGTCTGTCTCTCTCCTCTCTGTCGTCTGTCTCTCTCCTCTCTGTCGTCTGTCTCTCTCCTCTCTGTCGTCTGTCTCTCTCCTCTCTGTCGTCTGTATCTGTTATCCCCGTCTTTTTTATTAATTCCTTTCCAACCTCGAACTTTCTCTCATCTAATGTTGAGTCGCTAATTTTACCGCCTGTGATCCACAGAATCGATTGGCTAAGTGAAGTCACGTGGGACGGCTTAACCGGCATTCAATTGGTCAATGCGTTCTCGCTTCCACTAAATAACGACCATAAAGATCACAATAGCTGCGCCATTTAAAATTAAGGTGTCCTGCTAGATTTGGAATCAAAACGTTCAGTTTTGTCTGTAGCTCCAGGTCCGTATGAGACAGCTTCTGGGTCCACACCGCGGTCCGCCTGTTAGTGACACCTGGCCTAGACAGTTAAACTGTTATTTATAATGTTCGATATATATGTGTTATTGTATACAATACTCTTGGAGGGTTTGGGATAACTTTCCTTGTTTTTCATGAAAACATACATGTTTAGTTGAAAACGTGTATGTATCACTTATAGTAATAGTATAGTATAACAGTTTTGTAATGATCAAGTGCTTTTAATTATTAAACCTGCATTAGCAAACAACATGTCATTGGAACATAGGACTAAGGTCTGCTGATAATGGGCCACTGTACGTAACAATGTTACAATGTAACAATCTCTGATGAATCTGATGAGAAAATATGCCGACCCCAAACCTCTGAACAGTAGTGTAGTATAGATAAATGAGCAATTAGAGAGAAACTACTCACATTTTAGTGTACTGTATTGTTAATGTGTTGACAAATCATGGCATCAGAGTGAAACGGGAGCTTACTCTGTCATCACATTCTTTAAAGTGATGAAGATTTGCTGCTATAAATTACCTTGATAACATGTTGTTCAGGGAACAGTTCAGTTTTTTGGAAGCAGTGGAATATTGTATTATATAGACCAGCTTCAAAATTCCTTAATTATTCAATTTAAGTAATTACAGTAAAACACAAAGGATTCCAGATGACTACATTTGAAACTAACCTGAGAAAGTTTTGAACCTCCTTTGTAGCTCTTCCCCTGTTGCATGGTATCCCATACCTCAATTTTCTGCCTCCCCTTCTCTTCTTCTTGCTATTAACAAAATGCATGACTCATTCAGTTTCTGATATCATAAATGAGCATAATTATGCTTTTAAACTTCTTTTATTCTTTTAGACATTCCCCTTTCTAATTCATTTCTGTACCTGTTTCATTTTTTCTTTGAAAGCTGCTGCTTTAACATCTAACTCCTCTTGCATCTTTCTCCGAGCTGCTTCCATGGCCTCTTGTCTTCTTGCCACAGACGAAGCATCTTTATAAAAGAAAAAAAAACAATCATCAAAATCATTCCACATTAATGAGAACAACAAACTACAAGCCAATAGAAAATTAATATCTAACAGTCTAACAGGGATGTCTCTTAGATTCAGTGTGGATTGATACATTTTAATAAAATGGAATTTTATCAGTTCTGTGATACATGAACTGAGATACATGCACATCTAAAAACACTTTCTATGTAAACTGCCTGTAAGTCATCAAACAGATTTTGTATGTCTGAGTTTACCCCCAGCGTGATGATTTGCATCTCTAATCTGGTTCATATGACTGTAAATGCATGTTTTTAACTGAAATTTGTGTGTACTGTAAAGGCAAATCTCCACAAGAGTCTTTGGACAGCCAGTGATGGAAACTTACACTCTAGTCTAACATCCCAAATAAATAAAGACCAACAACTTGCAGCTCAAAATGCTCAACAGAGCATTCTGGGTCGAAGGCTGGGTGTACAATATTCTTTTTTTTTTTTTTTTTACAAAGCCACAGCAGATGGACATGTCCCAGCAGTCACATGTAAGTTTGTTGCTGGAACCAACACAATGAAGAATTCATAACCTCGCAGTAGCTTTAGCTGAACTTTAGAGTATGAGAACTGAAGTTGTTTTTCATATGAACTCTATTATGGGGCAACAGTAGCTCAGGTGGTAGAGCAGTCGTCTACAAACCCCAGGGTGAGTGGTTCTAACCGCAATTTCCCAAAGGGGATCAATAAAGTATTTATTGTTATTAACCCTATTGTAAATACTCTGTTAGTTTTAGTTTAGGGGTGGTGCCTGTTGAGCACACCGGAGTTTGAACAGCGCAAAAAGTAAACTGTAGAAATCAGTGTTTTGTTTTTGTTTTCACATCAAGGCTGTGTCAGTTACCTGACACAAAAGTTTTCAACACACTCAGTCACTTGCTGCGAACCCCTGGGCATTCAGTGTATTTACAGTTCACTTCTGTAAATCTAGGAGTCACTCTCACTCCTCTCTCTATAATGGGGGAGGAAGTAGAGGTTGTATCCCAGTACAAATACCTGGAAGAACAAACTCAACAGCAGTGTATGAAAGAAGCCCAGAGCAGGATGTATTTTCTGAGGAGGCTTGGGTCCTTAAACGTCTGCAGCACCACACTGCGGATGTTCTCTGAGTCTTTGGTGATCAGTATCATCTTCTATGCTGTGGTCTGCTGGTGGAGCAATATGAAGTTGGAATACACTAACAGGCTGAACAAACTGATTAGGAGGGCTGGCTCTGTTCTGGGTGTGGAGCTGGACCCTCTACATGATGTAGCTGAGAGGAAGATGCTGTTCAAACTCCTCTCAATCCTGAACAATCCCTCCCACCCACTACACATGCATACATGTGCTGGCTTAGATACTCTGTGTACTGTATTGTCCTGATGTTATTTAGTTTTTGAGTTGGTGTGGCTGTTTTCTGGTTGTGGTTCTTTTTCATTCCGACTGAGCCAAGAGCAGCTGAATCTTGAATCATTACACAGAGCAATGTTGCCTCTTTTTTTAAATCAAGTCTGCCCAAAGTCTGACTTACTGATCTGAACTCTGTTAAAACTTGAATCAGATAAATAAACAGATACTTGGAAGGTGCTGGTGCTGACCTTGCATTATTTTGGGGGCTGTGCTCTGGCTGGATCTCCTCTTGCTAAGGTACTGGATGAGCAGGTAGACAAGCACAGTCAAAACCAGGAGGTACCACCCATACTGGGACAGGAGCTCTTCTGCTATGGAGGCAGTAACAAACACATCACACTTACTGTTGTAAAGCAACTTCATCAGAGATATGCATGGACATAGGTAAATAGATTTACAATCAACAACAATCCTGACAATGTAGCTAAACTAAATAAATAAACATTTACTTCACCGCCTTCTGTTCATTCACACACCACAGTGTTTATGAGGGTGCAAGTGCTGCTTTTTATCCTGTCCGCTCAGATTTAGTCCTTCTGGTGGAAGAATTCACAAGCACCCTCCCAGTTATACGTTTGCTTCTCTAACCTTTAGCCCACTGCTGGCCTCACCTCTTGTCCCTATTTACACGAATCACTATGTTTATCAAAATGAATAATAATATTTTAATGTGTCACACATTTACTTTAGAAGGCTGTTTTTAGTAAGGCTGTAACCTGCAATAAGGTGTGAGGACGTTGGTGCAAATTATTATATGTATTCACTTTTTTTAAATTATTATTCAAATTTTTCTTTTACCTTTAAAAGCTTGTTAGCAGTTTACAGCACAAGTGTGAATTGAACACAAAATAAGTATATTTTTCTACTTTTAAACAGTCTAGTTTCTCCGGTGTGGAGCTCCCACATTTACATATTTATTTTTATTCCAGCTAAAGGCTCAGTTTGGGAATAGAAGAAATGTGTATTGATTTGTCATAGTAAATGTTCAGAAATCAGGTTTTTGAATGGGGTTCACTCCCTAAATCCGTAGATAAATTAACATCAATGTTATCAACAACCTCAAGTGCAACACTGTTTAAAGTATTTAGTTTTTTGTTTTTCTTCAGTAACTCGCTCGGATCGGTCAGTTAAATGGGAGTAAAGGATCCGAAAGGATACCCCGACATGAAGTGGACTGGCAGGAGGTTTATTTCGGAGGTTCTTCTCCTACCACTTCACTGTAGTTAGCCCGTTCTTAGATGACGAAGCGTTATGTGGAAGTGAGACTGCATACCCGGAACCGCAATCCAACCCAACGCTAGAGATAGCTAGATAGCTGTCCATCACACTATTACTCACCACTACAGTAGTGTCATGCTGGAAAGACACATGAAGTGTCCAGCTGTGCACTGTAGCTATAACCTTACCTCACGGTACGTGTCAGTGGTAACTCAGTGAAGTTAGCAGCTAATGCAACGACTATAGCTACGTACTAGCATGCTGTCGATGCTAAGAATTAATCGCCATCCCCTTAGGGGTAAGTCAAAGTAGTTAGTTAACTCGTTATAATAATGAATAACATGCCAAGTTACCAAACTCGCTGAAGGAACTGACATCTTGGTTTTCCTGGGGTGCTCTCCTCACTTGATCAGGCACTCCACCTTCATCGACGTCTGGGATCTTTACATCATCCATTTCAGACGAGTCTCTCGTGCTGGACTTAGTCAATTGATCGGCTCACGGGTTTTTAGTGGCGGAAAAGATTCCGTATAATGCCGCTCACATTTATTAGAACCGAAGTAAACGCATGAGATGCGTGAGTGTGACGTTGTTTGGATGTAACGTTAGTACAGCAGGTGGATTTCGTATTCAAACATGGCTCCCGGTCACGGTGCTAAACAAATACTCGCCTGTAGGGTGTATCCGGTATACCGGATTACAAAATGGCGCCCAATGTATTTTTTCTCCCAAGAAACTTTAATGAAACAATAAAAATAGTAAGTTAGTTATTTCCTACGACACCTAGCGGAGGTGTTTACACGTGTAAATGTCGATGACCCTTAAATAACGTCTCAAATGAAATCCAGGACACTCATTTCAAGTTAACTAGAAGAAGCCGAAGCTGCTGGCTAAATCTAATCTTAGTCTAATCTAAATGAACAGCACAAAGAAAAATTGATCTAGAGGACAGTTTACAAAAGGATAAAGTTGAAAAACTGAAAAAAGTTCACAAAGATAAAAAGCCAAAATATATGGCAGAACTGGTTATATATATATATAAGAGTGAATATATAAAGGCTCAGTGGGAACACGGACTGTTAGTAAACAGAGACACACACACACCGTGCTGACAGTTTGAGAAAAAGTTTGGTTTAAAAGAATTTGCCTCCCCACTCTAACCTGTGACCCACTCTGACCTGTAGTCCACTCTAACCTGTAGCCCACTCTAACCTGTAGTCCACTCTAACCTGTAGCCCACTCTAACCTGTAGTCCACTCTAACCTGTAGTCCACTCTAACCTGTAGTCCACTCTAACCTGTAGTCCACTCTAACCTGTAGCCCACTCTAACCTGTAGTCCACTCTAACCTGTAGTCCACTCTAACCTGTAGCCCACTCTAACCTGTAGTCCACTCTAACCTGTAGCCCACTCTAACCTGTAGCCCACTCTAACCTGTAGTCCACTCTAACCTGTAGTCCACTCTAACCTGTAGTCCACTCTAACCTGTAGTCCACTCTAACCTGTAGCCCACTCTAACCTGTAGCCCACTCTAACCTGTAGCCCACTCTAACCTGTAGCCCACTCTAACCTGTAGTCCACTCTAACCTGTAGTCCACTCTAACCTGTAGCCCACTCTAACCTGTAGTCCACTCTAACCTGTAGTCCACTCTAACCTGTAGCCCACTCTAACCTGTAGTCCACTCTAACCTGTAGTCCACTCTAACCTGTAGTCCACTCTAACCTGTAGCCCACTCTAACCTGTAGACCACTCTGACCTGTAGTCCACTCTAACCTGTAGTCCACTCTAACCTGTAGTCCACTCTAACCTGTAGTCCACTCTAACCTGTAGTCCACTCTAACCTGTAGCCCACTCTGACCTGTAGCCCACTCTAACCTGTGATATCACCCACTATAACCTGTAGCCCACTCTAACCTCCAACCAGTTATCATTCAAACCAATGGAGAAGTTGAAAATGGAGCACAAATTCCGTAAAAACTGCCAAAAGTATAAAAGATACAAAGAAACTGACTTAAAGGGAAAAGGTTCAAAGTGTCTCCATCCGTTTAAAGTTTAAATGATATAAGTTGAATATGAAATAAAGTTTTTACGACAAAGTATTAGAGTTGATGATGATGGGAAGTTGAACAATGACTCCCATAGACAGCCATTCACAAAAAACGCAACACCAAAAGTTGACTAAAATAAAAAATTGAAAACATATAAATGTGAAAAATAATAGGACACGTAGACTAAAGTAAACACACGTTTAGAAAGCTGAATGAAGTTTCTACGACAAAGCGCTGAGGACTAGTTAACAACCGAGGAAATGGGTGGAATAATAAAAAAGAGAATTTTTTGAAAATTGAGAATGAGGCAGCTGAGCATGCAGAGGTCGTTCCACCATCTCGGAACCATTAAACTGAAAGGTTTTGCCTGGGATCTTTTGAGATGGGGTGAGGGGACCACAAGATGTTCGCTTGCAGACTGCAGTGGGCAGGAAGGATTGTAGACCTGGATGAGGGAGTTCAGGATGCATGCTGGTAATCCGCTCAGTGATGCTGAAAAGAGAAATGCATGCCCTTCAGACAGAGGAGATGTCTGTAAAGCTCACTTATAGCTAGATCATCAATGATCACCCCCAGGCTTCAAAATAACAACCCATTTTCCTTTTAGAATATGTTCACAAAAAGTAATATTACAGTTAAACCATTTCTTAATAAACTTGAGTTTTCTGTTAACTGAATAACCTAGTTATTCCATGTGTAATATCTATAAGATAGGCTGAGACAGTTTTATTTAGCTATTGCATGTACCAGTGAGAATGCAAGAAATTCAGTTACATTAAAATGAAAGCTGTGTTTGATTGTATCACCTGACATATGTTTAGGCTATACTCCCATCTGAAAGGTAGTTGTAATCAGTCTCATGAAGAATTAATGTTGATATCGATAAAAATAAAGGCATTATTTCTGCCATACACCTACCCTGTCTGGTGCAGATTCTGCATATTTTAGTGTCAAAGTAAAATGAAATCAGGCCTACACTGCTGCTTGTAGTGCAATAAAATTACATTGACTGGCTGCTTAACAGTATTAGTGACACTTGTTCAGTCTATTGCGCAGGGATAGCTTAAGGGGACAGTTAAAACTGAGAAATTATTACCTTGTAAAGTAGAATTCATGGCAGAGCTGCATTATTGGATTGTATAGATCCACCCAATAAAGTGACCACTGGGTTATTTAAAAGCAGGACAGACAACAGACAGATTAATTTGAATAGTATGGTTCTGCAAAGGCAGAGAAGACTATGTGTAAGCCTTAGGCACAGAGAAGGAGCTGTTAGCCTCAAGTACAACACACACCATGCGTTATATGACACCCATACCATTTTTGATAAGGAATTGGAGTACCTGAGCAGAGCAGTAGTCCTTATACTCACCTGGCAATTGTGTTTATGCAAAGAAACTTATAATGGAGGTACAAGGCAAACAAAAAAATCTAATTCAAGAAGAAAACAGTAAAGTGCTAAATAAAGAAATATTGTTTCAGGATGGAACAAGTGTGGGTTTTTTAGATTAAAGTGCATAGGAAGTTCTGAAATAGTTCTGTTTTTAGTAGATTTTTTCAATATTGGAAGTGAGGGTGCTGCTCAACGTGCAGTTTGGTAGGTCGTTCCACCATCGTAGGACCACTGAGCTGAAGAGCTTTTCCTGTGTGATGAAGGTATCACCAGACGCCATTCCCTGGCAGAGCGCAGTGGGCTGGAGGGATTGTAGACCTAGATGAGGGAGTTTAGGCAGGTGCTGTTGAGTTGACTACTCTGTAGGCATCAAACTTGATGCATGCAGCTACAGGAAGCCAGTGTACAGATTTGGCTGATCAAAAATTAGATGTGCTGCTGCAGTTTGAAATATCTGGAGAGGTTTTATAGTGCATGCTGGCAACCCTGTCAGCAGGGCTCTGCAGTAGTCAAGTAGTCCCGTACAATTAATTGAAATGGTTGCATATTTAGAAAGGTAGGGTCTGATCTGTCTGATGTTGAAAGGCACAAATCTGCATGCCCTTGAGACAGAGATGTGTCAGTTATGTTCAGCTGGTCATCAATGATAACCCGCAGGTTTTTTTTTTTGCAAATTTACAGTCTTTAGTGATGGCCCCCACTATGATATGCTTCACTGAAGGTCTAGCTTTGAAGACTAGAACTTCTGTCTTAGAGAGGCTGAGTTGAAGATGGCCTTCTCTCATTTAAGCAGAGATGTTAAGAGTGAGACGTGTAATCAGAAGGTGGCGTTATCTGGTGAAAAACTTGTGTAATTCCTCTGACTCAGAATTTCTGCTGATTTAGTTACGTGGACACACTCAGCAATATAAAAATCTGTTTATTGTATGTCATTTTACAAACAAAAACAAAAAACAAAAATAGCCCTGGTAGGCATTTGTCCAACAAAAATTTAAAACAAAAAATGTAATTGGTGCTCAGGAGCCATTAACTTGTGACTCTTTCTCCATATCTTCATCATCCTCTTCCTCTCTCTCATCCATCTCCTCTCCAGCTACTCCACATGTATCTGCATCCATGTGTGCAGTTTCACCCTCGTCCTCCTCTTCGTCCTCCACCATTGCAGGTGTACCTAATTTCACAAATTAATATGTTTATACATGCAGAACAAAAAGGTTATAAGAGACCTATACAAGAAAACTAGTTAATATTGATCACTATAAAAAGAGCACAGCTGGTGGTGTCCATGTATCTTTCTGATTTCTGATTTGCAGTAAGGGTCACTGCAGTGATTTCATCTTCATAGCTACGTTTGCGTTCCCACACAATAGTGTTTACATTACCTTGCAATAGTTTTTGTATTATCTCTAGTCCATAGTGATCTATTCATTAGTATAGCCCGTGTCAGTATAGCGATACTCCCCACCACCCTCACCCTTTAAGGCTGAGCCAGTAAACAGCAGGACACCAACTTTAAGCTACCTATCACTTTTCAAAAAATCCTATTGTGACTAGGAAATACAAACACGTTTTAAAATGAATCAACCTAGTTGTACAGTATAAGTCGAGATTAGTATTTGAACACACTAACCTTGCCTAAGGTCTCGGCCTGGGATCTGTCCAGCCTGCAGCATCCCTTTCAGCCTTTCCACCTCCGCCAATGAGGAAGCATTAGCAATTGCATTCTGGAATAGAAGCCATTTGTAAACCCAAGCTCACTTAATTCTGGAAGTCTACTGCAAGAGATCTAGTTACTTTAAAGCTTATCTCCACTGTATCACATGACCATTAATTATAGTAAACAAAATGTTCACTTTTTGACCTTGGAAACTAGTTTGAAGAAAAGAAGTTGGTTAAAAATTATACATATTATTGTCAACGTGTGCTGATGAATGGAGTAAAAAACCAAAACATTTCTTCATTTCAAATTACAATTATCATTTACTATCCAATAAAATGTGCAAAAATTAAAGAATGCTGTGGAAGGTGACTGTGGATTTTTTTCAAGAGGGTCAAAAGTTCAGCTCTCAATGCCTAGCCAAACCTTGATAGCTTCCACTTCTGCCTGAGATGGCCCTGTCCTCATCTTCTCAATCTGTGGTGCTGCTCCAGGAGTAAATCTGAAAGAAACAGACATCATTCACACAAGATGGACACACACAGCTTCCCTGACCGCTTTTGGCTCCTGCTTGTTGCTTTTATCTTTAGTCTGGTGGAATACATGCTGAGCTGGACTGAGATTTACATTTCCATGAAATATACATGTAGTTATTTGGCAGGTAACACTGATGTAAGCCTACACAAATTATCACTAACTTGACGCAGTCTCAAATATAAGCTAAAGCTCAGAGCCTAAACAGCAAAGTGTGAAACTGTCCAAATAATTAATCTCAGAACTGTGTGTTGCAAAGTTGTTGTCACATAAAGGCCACCCCACATAGCATTTTGCTCATAAACATACTGTATATGACAGGTGCCGACATTTTTTTCGTTTCAGCTTGAATCCAGTGATTCTGAGGACCTGCTGCCTGTTGTGGACTTACGTTTTTGTTCGCTTGGCAATATCCTTTGCAAGTTGAGCACCTCGTTTGCCCTTGAACATTTTCTCCGCCTCCTGTCGCTCCTATGATGATATCACAGAGTTAAATGACAAACTAAGCTTCCATAAAAGGAAGGCAAAGCCAGGTAAAAAAAAAACCACAATTCACCAGAAGTTCTCTCGTGTTCAACTCCAGGAGAGAAGATACAAGTTTAACTTTTAATTCTTACTGTGGTTTAAAAAAGTGTGTTAATCAACATTTGTGAATACCATCCTACTGTTTTAGCTTTACATGACTGACTTTTCATACCAGACCTACAAATAGTGTAAAGGGTCATTCAAGAACTAACTCTGGTTTGCAAACATTTGCCAAACCTACCTACTGCTTGCTAGCACTTACCTTGAGTTTTACCTTCTGGAAATCAAGCACACGGATCTGAGGAATTTTGTTGATAACATACAGCCTGTAATGCTTCTTGTTTGTCACTGGATTCCTTAACAAGCTGGAAATTGAATGATTGTTACAAGCACACAAGTTACAATTCACTGTTCCACAAGACAGCTCAATATCCAAGAAATATTTCAGTGTTGATTAATCATACCTGAGAAGTGTCAGTGTCTTCACTGAAGCCAGGGGGTCCAAGTCACCCTACACATGAAAAGTAAGAGAAAAATAAATAAATAAAATAAAATAAATAAATATGTAACACCATCACACTGAGAGGGTAATTAGGGAATGAGTTTACATGCACTCAAGAAATCTGGTTACTGGATATCCACGTATACATGCAGCTAATGAGTAATCAGATTTCTCATCTGCCCTAAGCTGATTTAGGAAGCAGATTTTAGCTGTATAGAGGGAAAGAAGACTGCTTCCATACAGCTTTTTTCTTTAATATGTGTTTCAGGAGATGTGATAGATAGTACTGAGAGAGACAGACAGACAGACAGAAGGTTTTTAAACACCGGATGAGAATGTGTAGTCATTAATTTTGAAACTTAAGCTATTTACTATGCACAGTGAGGACAGAATTTAAGAATTGTGACAGACACTACAATAATCTTCACATTACTAAAAACACAGAAGCATATTTGACGAGAGTAAATTAAATTTTGTGGCATTTCAGTAAAAATTCTTTGTATTCATAATTGTTGATAGTGTTTGAATCGTTCTATTACAGTAACCTCTGCTTAAATGTACTCACCAACTCCTGTATGTTGTTGTTTGTGAGGACCAGTTCTGACAAACTCGGCAGAGACCGCTCCAGATTCTCACCCATACGGCTTGGGAAAAACAAAACAAAACAAAACAAAACCTAACGTCACATCTTACAGTTACGACACACACAATCATGCTGTGCTACTTAGGACAAAAATTGTTTAAAACACAAAATCAATGTATTAATTATTCAATTTGAGTAATAGTTTTTTTTAAGAAGATATGAGAATTGAGCAACATGGATCAATTTACACCTGCATCTCAGGCTTCATATTTCAAAATGGGTGAGAAATTCCCCCTAAAATGTTTCAGAATATACATTTTGGGGGGATACTCCTTTCTCCTTTATCCATTCATATGCCACCATTGCATGTCATTAACTTTGTATCTTCTCTCTCCCGTAGTTGTGCTTCCTCTTCTCTGCACTTTTCTGCAGGTATCCTTGGCCTGGAGATGTATATGTCCAGAATCCAGTTGACCTGCCCAGTGTTTTGCTGCTTGTTGTTTTTGTTGCCCCAACCGTCGAGGCAGATGGCTGCTCACTATGAGCCTGGTTCTGCTAGAGCTTTCTTGGTCTAAAAGGATTTTTTCCTCTCCATTGTTGTCTAAAGCTTGCTCAAATGGGATTGTTGGGTTTTCTACATAATCTTTTACACAATTATACTCCTAAATCTAACACTGTAAAGTGCCTTGAGATGACTTCTGTTGCGATTTGGTGCTACATAAATAAAATCAAATTGAACTCAATACTACTTGTGAACTTAGCTGCAAATCTTATCTAGACATGCTCTTACCTGACGTTTTTCGCTGCTCACTTCCAACTTAACACAAACAACTTAAGCATTGCTTTTTGGATTCATTATTTCTTTGTCTCTTTCTCTCTACCCTCTTCTAGTAGACATCACTGTGAGCTAAATACCGTATTTTCCGCACTATAGGGCGCTCCGGATTATAAGGTGCAAACGCTCCATGCTCCCGACTACGGTAGCCGTAATGTTGCAAGACCATTAGCCCCTGCTCCTGAGCAGTAACATTAGCATGTGTGCTGCTAGCAGTAGTACTATGGCGGCAACCTGACTTGGCTCTACCACGACTTGTATGCACAGCGCTATTCTCATTATCATAGGCTTTTCATGTTGTCTGTCAAAACAGGGATGGAATGGGTTCTGTGATAGATATCTTTATGGTAAATGATATGCACTTATATAGCACTTTTCTACTTAACTGGTAATCAATTCACACACACAAGCACATTTTTACACTCCCACTCAATGGCAACTGCTATGCAGCCAACCTGACTCAGGGGGTGGCTGTGTCTCAATAGGTAGAGCAGTTGTCTGCCAATCACAGGATTGGTGGTTCGATTCCTGGCTGCCACGTCACATGCCAAAGTGGTGTCCTTGGGCAAGGTACTGAACCCTAAGTTGCCCCTGATGAGTCAGGTCAGCTGCATAGCAGCTCTGTCATTGGTGTGTGAGTGTGTGTATGATTGTGTGTGTGAATGGGTGAATGAGACGCAGTGTAAAGCGCTTTGAGTACCAGCTAGGTAGAAAAGCGCTATAGAAAGGCAGACCATTTACCATTTACTCACCGGGGGCAACTTTGGGTTCAGTATCTTGCCCGAGGACGAGGAGGAGCCAGGAATCAAACCACCGATCCCATGATTGGTAGACAACTGCTCTACCTCCGGATCCACATCTTTCAATTTACTACAACATGCAGCTTTTGGGAATTAAGCTAGCTGTAACTAGGAACATACCTACTGACTGTAAAGAAATTACCACTTAGTATGAATTCTAGTCAGCCCAAATATATTTTTGAATCTCTGGAAAGCACTGAAATGCCATTTTTTTTTATTTAAGTATGCAACATCAACATTACATTTCTTCATAATGTACTTCCATTTGATTGTGGTGCAGCTATAACATACCAAATCCTGTTGTTGTTCATAAGCAGCGTTTTCAGTCTTTTGAGTAGAGGGAAGCCATCCAGTTTTCGCACTTCATTATCAGAGAAATCAATTGTGTCAAACTGATCCAGAGTGGCTCCAAGATTTTCAAGTACTGGGATTTTATAGCCTGTGAAATGAAAAACAGTAATTTAATTTTTTCTCCATAGATCAATGACTGTCATGTTATATTGGCAATATATAGAGATGTATTTTCATGGATGAACACATGGTATGATAAATATCCAACTGCAAGCTTAGCAACTTTTGAGACCCCCTACAGCTACGTTTTCAGAAAACGCAAACATTTTTTTACTAAATGGTGGTGGACATGCATTACTTAAATTGTGCTCTTAATTTATTATCTGTTGTTTTTGGCACCAGATAAGTGCTTTCAAGTTTAATCTGTAGCCCTCTTGCAGCTCAAATAAAGCCACAAAATCCCTAGCAGTAGGAATACTGCCTCTTCAGTGTACTATGCAAAATGTTAGGCTTTTATACATGTAACTTTTGAACTTTAACATTATTATGGATGATTGTGCTTCCATCATGCGACAGGATGTCCAGGATGTAATGGTAAATGACACTTGACACTTTGCCTATGTGACTCAGATATGACAGAATTTTTCATCTCATACTGTATAAAAGTACAATATCATCTGAGGTAAGAGATCTGTCCACATCTCACACAGCAGTCTTCTGCCTTATGATTGTCTTCAGTCATCAATCTACAGATATTACCAGTTGTTTTGGGATTGTACGCATATATGCGTGCATTTGTCTGAATTAAGCACCAATAAGACTGGACATGGTTGTAATTTTTGACAGGAAGATGTTGTATTTTGTCTGAAACACTGTGTGACTGAATAAAACTTTTTTTTATTATTAAAGTATAGCATCAAGTCAATTAAACCTCTGGAATATTATCTTTTAGTCAGTTTCAGCTGCTTTGGTGTTAATGAAATTAACAACAGGTGCACTAGAGGGGCAACAACACGGCTGGTTAGTGTAGTGGTAACATTACTAGATGGAGGCCACTGACATGTTTTTCCCTCCTCATCTTATCTGTTTTTCACTAGTTTTGCATTTTGCTCATTACTGGTACCAAGGACGACACCTGGACCATACAGAGGTTGCACAGGCATTGCAAGTCCTCCAGGATGGCACATCAATATGTGGGAACTGCCAGAGCCCTACAAAATGACCTTTAGCAGGCCACTGGTTTAAATGTCTCTGTCTTAAAAAGAGAATTGTCTGAGGGCCCAACGTCCTCTGGAGAGCCCTGTGCTCACTGCCAACAGCATTAGCAGGGCTAGACAATGACACCCTAACTGTTGTTAGGTAATGCAATGAAATCCTTGGAGCCACTGTAAGACCCCTATGCCAATACAGTGCGTCCTGGGTTTTTTCTGGTGCAGAACAGGAAAATTTAATTACAGCTAAATGGACTAACCCGGTGTATCATTGTCTTTGAGTTTAGCCCTCTGTAGGTTGGCGATTTTCCTGTCCATCAAATATATGTGGCATCCTTTCATTCCTTACTCATATATGTGTGGACTAAACGTGAAATTAAAGTGTCTTTAATTCATTTGTACATAGATGTCTAGCTAGTTGAGGTTGAGGCTAACACTTGCAGTTCGGGATGTGGTGTGAAATATTGTAACTTTATGTCTCCATAAACATTACTGAGAGCAATAAAGTGTATAAAAGCCTGATATTCAGACATTGTCCAGTAAGCAGAAGATAGAAACTTCCCTAAGGGGATCAATAAAGTATGTTATTATTAAACTACAGTGGCTTTATTTGAGTTGCTAGACTAACAAAAACAAAAGGAATTAAACTGAAAGCATGACATAAGTCATATTAAGCAATATTGTGAAATATGGACAAATATAAAATATAAAAAAAGTGGTGGAAGATCATACGGAACATTTACTTAAGTAAAAATTTATGTGTGGCTTTATTTGTGTAGGAAATATTTAGTAGCAATTACAGAGTAACAAGCAGAATTGTTGCATTCAATACATAAATCTAAGAAAAATATATAATTAATTGAATAACATATAATCGTCGTTGAAAAACGACCTAAAGTATCCGAGTTTACCAAGATCAGCACCGTGGGATACATTTTTTTAAATGTATTTTTAATTTGTCACATGTGGCCTAATAAATCATGTCTGTCTCGATCACCTCATTGGATTATAACATTTTCTTGCCGATTTAAAGCGTCGAAATCGGCAGTTGAGGAAAAGGTTCAGGGAAAATTGACTTTGAATATACAACTACTTTTTCCTCAGATTTTAGTGTTAGACATCTTAGAAACACTCAACACGATCTGAACCCCGCTTACAAATTTGTCAAAATTGTATTTGATGACTAAACGACATCAAGTGAGGCGCTTAACGTGAAGTACATTTACTTAACGTTTAACACTAGCTGATCTGAGCACGTTAAAATACAGAATTTTTTTTTTACATTAACTACATACTTGTCAAACTGCTGAAACATATTCAGTAATATGCTAACAATGTGTTGGTTTCAGACTGTACTTGAACGCCACGCTGCTAGCTAACAGCGACACCGTAAACGAATTATTATATGCCCAACATTAATACATTACATTAAACAATTTCTTTATACCATAAGTACGAAAGCCAATTTGTGATGTTTTGAATGGAGCGGAGCTTCAAACCTACGTAAAGCTTACGTTACCTATAGCATAGCAAGCTAGCAAGCTAGCTAGCGTATCAAACTATGCAGTAGCTTGAGAAGAAAGCCTTACTAACCTCGTAAATCCAATTCTCTGTCTCTCACTGGGTTAGTATATTGAGCAGCCTGCTCAATTAGCTCCGCAGATAGTTTCACCATGTCTGGACCAAGCACTCACTTTACCAACTTGTGCTTTTTGCCGTATAAACTCCTTGGACGTGCGACACTTCACACACGCTGCTAGTCGGAACAATGGTATTTACTGCTGCCGCTGCTTCTTCTTCCCCTAATGTTTATTCGCGGTTGACAAACAGGTAATACATGTATTACTGCCACCTTGCGGTGTACTATAGATCACAATGGTCGTTAATATAATAAGTAGTAATAAATGATATTGTCCAGTACTAAAGTAAAAACTTGAAAATGATCGTATCATACATACAGAAAGCTCCATCTCACATGAAAATAAATTAAAACGAAACTTTTAAGTGACTGTGTAAAATAGTTCCAAAAGTTCAACTCTATTATTTTACAATATGGCTAAATCTAATTCAGAATCAGTTTGGTTGGCCACATATGCCTGTGCATGCAAGGAACTTTGTGCCAGTTTCTAGAGGTTCTCAATAAATACAAACAGATGTGTCAGGAAGATGTGGACAAACAGCAAGCAAGAAAAGGATGACAAAATTTAAAAAACAATAATAGTAAATAATAATAAAAAATATAATACTAATGATAATAATAATAATAGTTTTCAGGTCATTACAGCTGCTAAATAAGAAATAAGAAAATAACCACAACCAGAAAACAATCTAAATCAATACAAATACAAAATAACATCAATACAAAAAGCCCAATAGGAACAAAGCAATAGATAATGATAAATATGACAAAAATACTGATTATGTTGAATGTGACTCCCCCTCCCTCTATTGTGCAAGCAGGAGGTTTAAAGTTTGATGGCAGAAAAGATCTCCAGTGGAGCTCTGTGGAGCACTTGATGTTGATCAGTTTCTGGCTGAACATGCTCCACTGTCCAGCCAACACACTGTAGTGGGTGAAGGAATTGTACAGGATTGAGAGGAGTTTGGACAGCATCCTCCTTACAGCTACAACATGTAGAGGGTCCAGCTCCACAACCAGAACAGAGGCATCCCTTCTGATTAGTTTATTCAGCGTGTTAGTGTCTGCGACCTTCATGTTGCCATCCCAGCAGACCACAGCATAGAAAACAACACTAGCCACCACAGACCTATAGACCATCTGCAGCATGGTGCTGCAGACATTGAAGGACCTGAGCCTCCTTAGAAAATACAGCCAACTTTGGACTAAAAAAATATGACACATTTGACTATATTATGTATTTATAGGTAGGCACGACAGAAAGGTTACATGTAAACAATTAGATAAACGATAATTGAATGTAATATCTAGCTTTAGTAAGCTTTAAGAAGAAGCTACATTTGCTGTGTGATGTTTACATACAGAAACTAAAGTTTTAACACAGAAAGAAATTTTCAGGGATTTCCAATTTTTCCAATGTTTTATTGTGCAGCTTCTAGCTTCCAGCTTCTCTATAAACAGTAAACTACTATATGTACCACTGTATACTACTTGTACATGTATTAGAGTACTGTAGAATCTGGAAGTTGAGTCATGGCAACTAGACTTCTTTATTCTCAGGTAAAAATGTTTCACTACTCATTCAAGTAGCTTCTTCAGTCTGATTGGAGAAGTCTGACTGAATGGATGAGTAGTGAAATGTTTTGACTTCCAGATTCTACAGTACTCTAATACATGTACAAGTAGTATACAGTAGTACATATAGTAGTTTACTGTTTATAGAGAGTACAGTAGGAACAGTAAAATAACAGTATAATGCCAATCACACAGCCAACAGTATTATACTGTAAAGTGTATATTCTGTGCAGCAGGTCATTTTTTACCAGTAATAAACTGTCGTAGATTACAGTAGGTACACAGTAGAATAACAGTTGTATGCTGGCAAATGTAGCTGCCAGTAGTTTACTGTAATTTAACAGGGAAATTTCTTACAGTGTAGGGTTGTAAATTAAATTTACATAAGGTATATGTCTCAGTGTAGGCAGTTGCTGTAAGTGGAAAGACGAGAGAAGGAGGACAGGTAACACATAAACAACAAGCAGCAGACAACCCACAGGACAGGTAGGTCGGGCCGGTCACTGCATACTGAAAACATACTCAGAGGCCGGGGATGCCTGCAAAAAAGTATATAGAGAGGGAGACAGAGAGGAAGAAGCGCAACTACGAGGAAGGGAAGTTACAAAGTTAATTACATGTCATGATGGCATGAGTGAATAAAAAGAATAAAAAGAAATGTATGTGTTAGTTTCTTTGAGTTTTGCCTCTGTCAGTGCATGCTCCCTTCCGCAAAAGAAATTAAAATACTGCCTTATTAATCTCATCGGGGGTCCTGAGAAGTTTGTTACAGAAATTTTCTATCAGAGCCTCAACACCTTAAACTTTGCCATCTTCAGCTCTGCCTCCAGTCTTTTCTTCAGTGCCACTGTCGCCAAACTGTACAGCAGGGGTCTCAAACTCGCAGGATGATAATTTGTGGCCCCCGCCTTCAAATGAAAATTTGATGTTAGTGCGGCCCTCGAGTTTTATATGCTGTGTGCCGAGCGGAACGAACCAACCAATCACGGTGGGGTATATGGGTCTCTGGGCGGGACATCGGCCGGGATTAATCCAATCAGAGAAACATTTCTCAATGAGTGACAGCAGTGTTGCCATGGAGAGTTTTCAGCCTCGTTTCTACAAAGCTCACGCGGACATTCGTCCCAGCGCTGCGTTCACAACACTTAAAAAAAAAACGTTTTTTAAAGTTTCTGCCCAGTGGGACGTCATAAGTCAAAGTGATGCGTTCGCGGCAGGTTAAAAGAAAAGTGAGGAACTCAATGCAGCCTAATGTAGTCTGCAGTCACATAGCGACACCTGTCTATCGACAATAACAGTCCCCGGTAACCCGGACCAATTATAGGGTCGCACCGCTATTTGTGGTTCAATGTTTTTTATTTGCATCGCGCTATTTGCAGCTGAACTTCAAGAAGTCCAAGTACAGGTCCAGACTCACTGATGATCATCTTCAAACCAGACTGAAGGTCTCAGGTGCTTCCTCCCTCAAGACAAATGTGGCTCCACTATCGGAGAGGAAGCGCTGCCAGGTCTGTAGCAGCAAGGAGTAGACAAGAGAAGAACAGTTGATGTTCTTCATGTTCAATTCATGTTCAGAAGAAGGTTAAAGAACTGTTAATACAGACATTTGAATCTGTATACAGCAGATATAGAAGGCTTGGGGTTAGGGTTTCTGCGGCCCCCAGAGAAATTGACTTTGAGTCCCCTGCTATACAGCATTGCTGGTCTCACCACCATCTTAAACACCTTTACTTTCATTCTCTTTAATCACACAACACATGTGACACTTATCTCCACCTGTTCCATCCTGCTTGCACACGCCTCTTCACCTCCTTTTTTACACTCTCCATTGCTCTAAACCATTGACCCCAAGTACTTAGAGTCCTGCACCTTCTTTACTCTGCTCATATGTCACCCTATGTTCTTGCCTCTTCTGGAAGTATTCACTATAAGCATTTCAATCCTTCTCGTGAAGTCTACCACTATCCTGTCCTTCTGCGTTCCTGTCCTAAAAGGACCAAACCTGCCTATCACAATCTGTAAGGATTTCAAGTTTTAAAGGACCTGATTATAATGACACAAACTGAATAGGTAAAGGAGTTCATTGTAAAGAATATTAGATTAATTTATTATACACTGTGAATTTTGACAAGTTGTTACTTATCAAACTCTAGGAAATGATTGCCTTGAAAAAAAGTATATACACAATACAATACGTAGTTTAAGGTTATGTTTAATATTTGTAATGTCTATTAAAACGTTTTTTGCTTTTAAAAGTTGTAATAACTTGAATGTCAGATATACTTAAATTGTTCTTAGTGTTTGCAGCTTAAATTAACTAAGTTAGTTTCACTTAACTAAAATGTTACTCAGCAGATTTTAGGAAACCGATTGCCTTAAAGAAACTAAATAAGCATAAGAAAAAATGTTTAGTGAACAGGACTCTTATTTAAACACAGTGTTCTTGTTATTTCACCAACTCAGCTGAGTATGTGTGTAAAAAAAACAAACAAACAAACCCTAAAATACAATTAGAAGCCGTACCTGTCATCCCTAGTTTTGTAATGTTTGCAGTCATTCTCCATTTCAAAACAAAAACTGTTGTCGTTTCTTAAAACTGGAAGGTTGTCTACACCATCCATTATGATGGTCCTGTGTTATCAGTGCTTTATGGTTTGAGGTACATGGCATTTGGGCCTGGCTGCTGGCTGTCATATAATAGATGATATGTATAACGGTCAGTACCCCAATAGAACCCTCTGTGTGATCTGTGATGACATTTGATTCCTGCAAATAAATCAGAGGGTTGACACAATAAGGTGAAAATTGCCCATGCAAAAACATTGACTTGACAAATCCCTCTTGCAGTGAAACATTTTGCCTTGATGTATGACAATGTATGCTGTTCCTAATTAAACCTGCTCCTTGCAGGTGTTTTGAACATGAGAACATAACAGTTTTGACCACATGAGCAAATGCGAGGAAGGGGGCAACCAACAAAATGTGCAGTGTCTGCGTGAACATTTAGTTCATGTGCGCGTTGCCTGTCCTGACTTTATTTAATGTGTGGATAGGTTTTAAATAAAAAAAAAAAAATACTGTGACGAGCCGCACAGTGAACAACTCTCTTATTTTTATATAAAAGAACAGACGGTGACAACAGGTCTCAGTTCAGCATTCAGTCACCCCAGAATCCCTGTTACATAGTTGAGTAACATAATTTACTCAACTATGTACACTACAAAATAAAAGCACCAATCAAAAGAACCACATAGCACATAACAGCAGCAACAAACACCACAAGAACAATGTGTCCCACCTCTGGGTCGCTACACAGCCCCCCGCTAAGAGGTTTAAGTGTCCCCACTAACCTCAGTCCATGCAACAAAGTCCCTTAAATGATCAGGCCGGCGCCGTTGACGTGCCGGTCTCTCCTGATCCCCACCCCCAGTGTCTGAAAATGTCCCAAGCCCTGTAGTGTCTCTGTCACTGTCACCGGGGATGACAGGTGGAGGATCGTCCTCATCCTCTTCATTATCCCCGGTCGGGGCAAGCGGGTGGTATGGTGCCAGCTGGTCCCAGTGCAGCACCACCCTCCGCCTCCGACCAGGCATCTGAACCCGAAAGACCACCTCCAAGAGCCGTTCCACCACATCCCCCGGCCCCTGCCAGTGGCTGCAGAGCTTCGGTGAGATCCCCCTCTTTCACACCGGGCAATACACCCACACTTTGTCCCGAGGTGCAAATGTGCGCCCCTGGCAGCGAGTGTCATACAATCTTTTCTGTTTGACCCCAGCGTCCTTCTGTGTGCGTCGGGTCAAATCATGCACCAGTCTGAGTCTCTCTCTAAGGCGCCTGTAGTAGTCCATCTCCAGGCCGCCAGCAATCTCGGGTTCTGGCGGTGATCCAAAGTCCAAGTCGACTGGGGTGCGGAGCTCTATGCCAAACATCAGTGCAGCAGGGGTGCACTGGCTGGACTCCTGTACAGCAGTCCGGTATGACCAGAGGACCAGGGGCAGGTGCTGATCCCAATCTCGCTGGTGATGGCTGGTCATGATGGCAAGCTGGGTGGCCAAGGTGCGGTTGAAACGCTCCACCAGCCCGTCGCTCTGTGGGTGAAGTGGAGTGGTCCGTGTTTTCCTCATCCCTATCCTCTGGCACACCTGACTAAACAGCCGGCTCTCAGAGTTACACCCCTGGTCACTGTGGAGCTCCGCAGGAACCCCAAATCTGGTGAACATCTCGTCCACCAGTTTCGGTGCTGATGTGATGGCACTCTGGTCCGGCACCGCATACGCCTCTGGCCACTTAGTGAAATAATCCATTGCAACGAGGACGTAGCGATTACCGGACTCTGTGAGGTGAAACGGCCCTAAAATGTCCACCCCGACCCTCTACATCGGTGCCCCCACCAGGTACTGCTGCAGATGACCCCTGGAGCACTCACAGGGTCCTTTCGGGGCGGTGCAGGTGTCACAGCATTGGACGTGGAGCTCCACATCCTGACGACAGCCAGGCTAGTAGAACCTCTGCCTCAGACGGGGAATTGTTTTGGTGTTGCCGTAGTGTCCAACCCCCGTCGTTCCATGGACCAGTTGGAGGACCTCGGGCTGCAGGGCGCGAGGAACCAGAAGCTGCAGCCTGCCCGATCCCTGGTCTGATGCTCGCCACCGTCGGTACAGCACACCGTCGTGAAGCTCCAAGTTGCCCCACTGGGAATGGAGGATCTTCACCTCAGACTCCTCTGCAGACACTGCTGGCTAGTCTGGATGCCGCTGAGCTTCCAGCCAGCCTCTCACCATTAAGTACAGGATCGGCCCCCTGGTGATGGCGTAACTGTTCCCCAGTGAACAGCTGCTCTGCCTCTCCTAGCCGGGCAGTGGCTGCCTCGGGTCCCCGCTCCCGCTCCTTCTGACGCCGGTAGTGACGGCACTCCTCTGCAGCGCAGGGTTGCCTGGAGAGGGCATCGGCGTTGCTGTGCTGTCGCCCCGGCCAATGTGGGATCTCAAAGTCGTACTTCTGCAACACCTCCAGCCACCTCGCCACCTGACCCTCAGGCTGCCGGAAGTTGAGCAGCCAAGTGAGAGAGGCATGGTCAGTGCGCAGGGTGAACCGGTTGCCAAGCAGGTAGGGTCTGTAGTGTCGCACAGCCAGGACCACAGCCAGCAACTCCTGCCTGGTCACACAGTAGTTGTGCTCTGCTCGGTTCAGACTGCAGCTGTAGAAAGCCACCGCTCTCTCACCTGTCTCTCCCCCCTGGGAGAGGACGGCTCCGACCCCGACATTGCTGGCATCGATGTCGAGGATGAAAGGCTGCTGGGGATCGGGGAGGGCCAGGACCGGAACGTCGACCAAGGCCGCCTTCAGCTGCTGGAAGGCAGTGGTGCAGGTGCTGGACCACTCGAACTGCTTGCCCTTCTCTGTCAGCCGAAGCAGCAGGCTGGCGATAGTGGCGAAGCCCCGGACAAACCTCCGGTAATAGGAGGCTAGCCCCAGGAAGCTCCTCAGCTCGCTGGCGGTGGTGGGCGTCGGCCAGTCCCGGACTGCCGATACCTTGGTCGGATCTGTGGACACCCCGTGTGCGCTGACCACGTGCCCCAGGAACGCCGTTTCTCTGGCCAGCAGATTGCACTTTGCCGGGTTCAGCCGGAGCCCAGCCTGACGGATGACAGTGAAGATCTCCCGCAGGTTTGCAAGCGCACTCTCAAAGTCTCTGGCGTGCACTAGCAGATGATCCAGATACACCACACAGCGGCTCCGGGGGAATGACTTTCAGTACCTGCTCCATGAGACGCTCAAAGGTGGCGGGGGCGTTACACAGTCCAAAGGGCATGACCCGGAACTGCCACAGTCCCTGGCCGATGGTGAAAGCCGTTTTGGCTCAAGCCTCTGGCTCTAGTTCCATTTGCCAGTAACCGCTCCTCAGGTCCAGGGAGCTGAACCAACACGACCCCGCCACTCCAGAGTGGTCAATCCAGAGTGTCATCGATGCGGGGTAGTGGATAAGAGTCTTTTAGGGTGACAGTGGGCTCTGTGTGGACTACAGACGCCTTAACGTCTGTAGTCCACACAGAGCCGCCAGCCACCCCCTTTCTTCCTCACCATCACCACCGGGGCCGCCCAGGGGCTGTCCGACGGCTCGATGATACCGTTCGCTGCCATGGCGGTGATCAGCTCCTCTGCCGCTTGGCGGTTGGAGAGAGGCAGCCGGTGGGGTCGCAGGCGGATGGGCTGGGCCCCACTGGTGTTGATGTGGTGTTGCACCAGCCCGCTAACAACTGCTGTAACTGTTCTCTCTGCTGCGCTCCCAGATGTGCACCGCTCCGCTGACCCATCTCCCTCACAGCGTCGGCGGTCTCTGTTGTCGGGATGCTGGCTGAGGGAGGTGATGGCTTGAGTGCGTTGGTCTCAACGCGCTGACGAGCCCGGCGTCCCCGGGGTTTGATGCTCTCTCCCCGGCCTGACTGAAGTGGCGCGGTATCCGTACCGAGGCAAAGGGCGAGCCCCGACACGTCAACACGCGCATCCCCCCGGGTCATCCCACTTCTGACACCAATGTGACGAGCCTCAGAGTGAACAACTCTCTTATTTTTATATAAAAGAACAGATGGTGACAACAGGTCTCAGTTCAGCATTCAGTCACCCCGGAATCACTGAATCTCCCGCCTCTTTCTCCCAGGTCCCCTAGTCCTCCTCCCCCCGGAAGTACACCCAACGTCACTCAACTATGTACACTACAAAATAAAAGCACCAATCAAAAGAACCACATAGCACATTACAGCAGCAACAAACACCACAAGAACAATGTGTCCCACCTCTGGGTCGCTACAATACTTAAAAACAGCAGGACAGGGTGCACCTCTTCAAGTGTGTGTTGTAGCGTGGTAAAAGTGTATGGCTAATGTCTGACACGTGTCTGTTTTGACTTTTACACGTTAAGTTAGTCTTTTACGTTTGACAAGTAACATAAGTTATTCCTGGCTGACCTCTCATCACATGTATTAGCTCTGTTGTTAATGCCAGACCGTTGTTTATGTGTTTAGGTACTGTTAGCTAGCTAACTTTAGCCCACCACAGGTTTTCACTTTGCTCCAACAAGACACTAGGAAAAAGCCAATGGCCTGTAAACGTGTTTGGGCACAAAAATACAAATTAAAAAAAGAGAACAACCTAGAAGAGTGGCGAGACACACAGAGGAACAGAAAATTACAACCAAAACCAATAAAGTCCAAAAACATGGACAAAAGTGAACAACCAGGAGCATGGGGATAAACAGAAAAGTATCAACAACAAACAACAAAAATCTCTACTCAAAGGGTAGGTTAAAACTCAGGTACAATGACCATGATCCAAGGGGAAATCCAAAAGTGAGCAAAAAAAAGTCAGAAACATGAGGCAGGCAAAATCCAATACAGGCAAAGCAAGGAAAAGGTCTAGAAGAAGACAGTGGCAGAAAAGAGACAGTCATAGCTGACAAGCAGCATCAACACTGACGACCGGGCAATGTGGTGTAGACTAAGGGGAGCTTATAAAGGGAGACTGGTGCACAGGAGGAACAGATGATGTGATCAAGGTGAGTGAGCAAAGCGAGAACACAGGTGAGGCTGATCAGGGCGATTAGTGGCAGGGGAAAACAAGTGCAATCCATGAGGGATGATTAAGTGTAGCTGGAGAAGATAAGACAGGTCTAGAAAAGGAAATGAAAGTTAAAATAAAAGTATGGGCCAGGAAGTTAGGAGCCGGATCATGACACAATCTCATCACCTCTGGTCCCTTCACCAACATGTCCATTTAAATCTGCACCAATCATCACTCTCTCACCTCTCTCATTTAACTCACTTCAGACTTTCTCATTTATGTCTAATTTAAATCCTACCTGTGGGGCATAACCACTAGCAACCCTGAACATCACACCTTTAATCTCTAGCTTCAGAGGCATCCCCCTATCTGATACTCTTCTCAACTCCAGAACATTACATCATGGTAAAACAACTTAACCCCTGATCCTAAGCTGCTAGCCTTGCTACCTTTCCACCTTGTCTTCTTTACACGCAGTATGTCCACCTTCCTTCTATGCATCATGTCAACCAATTCTCTAGTATTCCCTGTCTTAGTCCAAAGATCCAAAGTCCCTACTGTCAATCCTACACTCTTGCCTTTCCTCTTCTCTCGCTGCCTATGAACACGCCTTTCTCCTCTCCTTGCTTGACCAGTAGCCCAGTTTCCACCAGTATAGTGTATGTGAACAGCACCAGTGACGGTCAATTTTAACCTGGGCCGCAACAAATCCGGTATGGAAGTGGTGCTGAGGATTTGCATGTTTGGTTGAGCCAATGTTTTACATTGGATGCCCTTCCTGACACAAGCCCCTATATTTATCCAGACTTGGGACTGGTACAAGATGACGCTTAATTGTGCCCCCTTGTGGTTGCATTAGGTAATCAGGTCATTATTTCAGGTCAGATGTATTATTGTTCCATTTTGTAGGCAAATCCAAAAATAAATAACAAATCTTCAGAGCAGTTGTATTTATCAAACTCAACATACCAAAGGAAAAATGTAAGCTGCCACAGTTTACTTTAAAAAAAAAAATAAAAATAAAAAAGCAGCCTGGAGCACATTTTGTCCATGTGATTTGTATAGAATTGTTTCTCTCTCAAACTTTTACAAACAAAATAAAACCTGACTATTGGATATTCTGTAAACATTGTTCAGCATTTCTAGCTAATTGAAAGTTAAAATAGTTGTTTTTCTGGTCTGCAGTGCTCTTATAAGTTCAGATTTCCTTCTAGTTTCTTGTTCCTCAGGTTTTGCTCCGTCCAGCACCACTCCTCCTA